>NW_028125749.1:0-322733 GCF_965194825.1 Balaenoptera physalus
ATGGAGCTTTGTGATGAAATGTCTCATGGAACATTGTGATGACAGGGGTCGTGGAGCACTGTGATTACATTGAACATGGAGCATTGTGATGACAAAGGCCATGGAGCATTGTGATGAGAAGGGCATGGAGCATTGTGATGACAAAAGTCATAGAGCAGTGCGATGAAAGGATTAATGGAGCATTGTGATGAAAGGGTTCATGGAGCATTGTGATGACAGGGGGCATGGAGCACTGTGATGAAAGGGGTTATGGAGCACTGTGATTACAGGGGTAATTGTGATGCATTGTGAAGAACGGGGACATGAGACAGGGGTAATGGAGCATTCTGATGAAAGTTTTCATGGCTCATTGTGATGAAAAGGGGCATTGAGCATTGTAAGGAAAAGGGTTATGGAGCACTGTGATTACAGGGGTAATTTAGAGCATTGTGATAAACGGGGACATGGAGCAATTTGATGACAGGGGTCATGGGGCATTGTGAGGACAAGGGCCATGAAGCATTGTGATGACAGGGGTCATTTGGCTTTGTGAATGACAGGGGACCTGGAGCTTTGTGATGACAATGGTAATGGAGCATTGTGATGACCGGGGTCATGGAGCATTGTGATGACAGGGGGCATGGAGCATTGTGATCACAAGAGCATGGAACATTGTGAGACAAGGGTCATGGGCCAATGTGATGACATGGGGTATGGAGCATTGTGATGACAATGGTATGTAGCATTGCGATGACAAGGGTCATGAAGCATTGCAATGAGAGTGGTCATGGAGCTTTGGGATGCCAGGGGTCATGGAGCATTGTGATGACAATGGTCATGGCGCATTTTGATGAAAGGGGTCACGGAGCATTGTGATGGAAGGGGTCATGGAGCATTGTGATGACAGGGGTCATGGGGCATTGTGATGATAAGGGCGTGGAGCATTGTGATGACAGTGGTCACGGAAGATTGTGACGATAAGGTCATGGAGCTTAGTGAGGGACAGTCTAGCGGTCTTGGGACTAAATTCAGTGCCTGAGGTAGGCACAGCATAAGGTCTTTAGTTAGCATAAGACGTAGGATAGTAGCTCGGGACAGGGTTAGGGTGAAGGCTAGGAATCGTGTCAGGAAATGACCTAAGGATAGTGTGAAGACCTTTGTTACTGAGAATATCAGGGCCTTATTCAGAACCAATGTTAGTGCTTCAGGTAGGGACAGTATCAGGGCCTGACTTAGGGAGAGCGACAGGGTCTGAGTGAGGCCTAATGTCAGGCCCTCAGCTGGGGACACTGTCAGGGAGTGACTTAGGAGCAGCATCAGTGCCTTTGTTGGATCAGCTTTAGGCTCTTAGTTAAAGATCACCAGAGCCCTCGTTAGTCACAACGTCAAGGCCTCAGTTAGGGAAAGCTTCAGGGCCTGAGTTACGGACAGCCTCAGGTCTTCACTTAAAGACAGCGACAGGGCTTTCTTAGGGAGAGTGTCAAGACCTTGGTTAGAAATGGGTCAGGATATTATCTCAGGAGAGTGTCAGGATTTTAGTTATTGCTGGCAGCAGGGCCTATATTAGGGACAGATTCTGGGCCTTTGTTAGAGACAGTGTCATGGCCTTAGTTAGGAGTAGTCAGGGCCTTAGTTAGGGAGAGCATTAGGGTTTCAGTCAGCATAAGATGCAGGAGATTATCTCGGGACAGAGTCAGGTTCCAGGCCAGAGATAGTGAAAGGAAATGACCAAGGGATAACGAGAAGACCTTAGTCATTGAGAGCATCAGGGCCTTAGTTAGCAGCAGCGTGAGGGCCTTAATCAGGACCAGTGCCAGGGCTTGATGTACGGACAGCGTCAGAGCCTAACTAAGGTACAGCAACAGGGCCTAAGTGAGGCCTATCTTTGGGGCCAGAGTAAGGGACAGTATCAGGGCATGACTTAGGAGCAGCATAAAGGCCTCTGTAGGATCAGCATTAGGGTCTTCATTAAAGATATTATCAGGGCCTCTCTTAGGGACAGCCTCAAGGTCTCACTTAGGGACAGCGTCAGGGCTTACTTTGGGAAAGTTTCAGGACCTTGGTAAGACATGGGTCAGGATATTAGCTCAGGATAATGTCAGGTGTTCAGATATTGACGGCAGCAGGGCCTTAGTTAGAGGCAGTGTCAGGCCTAAGTTAGGACTAGCATCAGAGCCTTTGTTAGGTACAGTGTCAGTGACTGAGTTAGGTGTAGTGTCAGGGCCTTAGTTCGAGACAGTGTCAGCACTTGCGTTAGGACGCGCCTCCAGGCCTCAGTTAGGGACAGGTTCACGGCTTCGGACCTAAATTCAGGGCCTCATTTAGGGACAGAATCACAGATTTAGCTAGCATAAGAGGATCTACAGCTGAAAGCAACTTGAACACCACCACAAGCAGATGCAGAAGTGAACCATGCACGCTCCTATGAAGGACTATTCCACAGCAGTTGAGTACATTTTGTTTAAAGTTAGTAACACTATAAAAATTATGTTTTTAAGAAAACCATATTCAGAAGATGAAAGAATCTCGTTCTAAAGAATCTCTTTAGCTAATCTCGACATTAGCTAAAGAGAAGGTTAGGTTAAGATCTAGGGAGAGTGTCAGGAAATGACCTAGGGATAGTGTCAAGACCTTGGTTACTTAGAGCATCAGGGCCTAATTAAGGACCAGTGAGTGTCAGGGCTTCGGGTAGGGACAGCGTCAGAGCCTGACTTAGGGAGAGCGACAGGGCCTGAGTGAGGCCTAGCGTCAGGGCCTTAGCTAGGGACAGTGTCAGGGCATGACTTAGGAGCAACATAAGAGCCACGGTAGGATCAGCCTCAGGGGCTATGTTAAAGATATTATCAGGGCCTCTGTTAGGGACAGCCTCAAGGCCTCACTTAGGGAGAGCATCAGGGCTTCCTTAGGGAGAGTTTCAGGACCTTGGTAAGAGATGAGTTAGGATATTAGCTCAGGATAATGTCAGGACTTTAGATATTGATGGTAGCAGGGCCTAAGTAAGGGACAGTGTCAAGGCGTTAGTTAGGAGTAGCGGGCCCCTGATAGGTCCAGTGTCAGGTCCTCAGTTAGCAATAGTGTTAGGGCCTTAGTTAGGGACAGTGTCAGGGCCAGATGTAGGACGAGCATCTAGGCCTTAGTTCGGGACAGTTTCACAGTCTTGGGACTAAATTCAGTGCCTGAGGCAGGCACAACCTAAGGGCTTCAGTTAACATAAGAGGCAGGACATTAGCTAGTGACAGTGTCAGTTTAACATGTAGGGATAGTGTCAGGAAATGACCTAAGGATAGTGTGAAGACCTTTGTTACTGAGACTCTCAGGGCCTTATTCAGAACCAGTGTTAGGGCTTCAGGTAGGGACAGCATCAGAGCCTGACTTAGGGAGAGCGATAGGGTCTGAGTGAGGCCTAGCGTCAGACCCTTAGCTGGGGACACTGTCAGGGCATGACTTAGGAGCAGCATCCCGGCCTCTGTTGGATCAGCCTTAGGGTCTTAGTTAAAGACATGATCAGTGTTTGAGTTAGTCACAGCATCAAGGCCTGAGTTAGTTAGGGAAAGCTGCAGGGCCTCACTTATGGACAGCGTCAGGGCTTACTTTGGGACACTTTCAGGACCTTGGTAAGACATGGGTCAGGATATTAGCTCCGGATAATGTCAGGACTTTAGATATTGATGGCAGCAGCCCTTAGTTAGAGACAGTGTCAGGCCCTGAGTTACGACTAGCATCAGAGCCTTTGTTAGGTACACTTTACGGGACTGAGTTAGGAGTAGAGTCAGGGCCTTAGTTAGTGACATTGTCAGGGCCTGACTTCGGGAGAGCGACAGGGCCTGAGTGAGGCCTAGCATCAGGCCCTTTGCTGGGCACACTGTCAGGGCATGACTTTGGAGCAGCATCAGCGTCTTTGCTGGATCAGCATTAAGGTCTTCGTGAAATACATGATCAGGGCCTGAGTTAGTCACAGCTTCAAGGCTTCAGTTAAGGAAAGCTTCAGGGCCTGAGTTAGGGACAGCCTCAGGTCTTCACTTACGGACAGCGTCAGGGCTTACTTTGGGACAGTTTCAGGACCTTGGAAAGACATAGGTCAGGATATTAGCTCAGGATAATGTCAGGACTTTACATACTGATGGCAGCAGGGCCTTAGTTACAGACCGTTTCAGGGCCTGAGTTAGGCCTGGCATCAGTGACTTTGTTAGGTACAGTGTAAGGGACTGAGTTAGGAGTAGTGTCAGGGCCTTGCTTAGGGACAGTGTCAGGGTCTGAGTTAGGTGTACTGTCAGAGACCTAGTTAGGGACAGTGCTAGGGCCTGAGTTACGATTCGTGTCAAGGCCTTATTTAGGACCAATTTCAGGGCCTTAGTTTGGGCTAGCATCAGAGCCATTGTTAGGAATCGTACGAGGGCCTGAGTTAGGCGTACTGTCAGGGCCTTAGCTAGGGACAGTGTTAGGGCCTGAGTTAGGATTAGTGTCAAGGCCTTATTTAAGACCAATTTTAGGGCTTTAGTTTGGACTAGCAACAGAGCCTTTGTTAGGTATCATTTCGGGGCCGAAGTTAGGTGTAGTGTCAGGGCCATTGTTAGGGACAGTATCAGGGCCTGACTTAGGAAAAGTTCAGGGCCTTAGCCAGGGAAAGGGTCAGGGCCTTAGTAAGGGATATTATCAGGACCTGAATTAGCAGTAGTGTCAAAAATCCTTAGTGAGGAAAGTTAGGAATAAGTCAGGACTCAGGCCCTGACACTGTCCTTAACTAAGGCCCTGACACTACTCGTAACACAGGCCCTGATCTGATTCCTATCATAGGCCCTGACACTACTCGTAACACAGGCCCTGATCTGATTCCTATCATAGGCCCTGACACTGGTCTTAACTAAGGCCCTGACACTGGCCCTAACTAAAGCTGTGACGTTACTCTTAACTCAGGCACTGACACTGTCCCTAACAAAGCCTCTGACACCACTCCTAACTCAGGCCCTGACACTGTCTCTAACTAAGGCCCTGATACTACTACGAACTCAGCACTGGCACTGTCCCTAACTTAGGCCCTGACTCTACTCCTAACTCAGGAACTGACACTGTCACTAACTAAGGCCCTGACACTGCTGATAACTCACACCCTAACACTCCTCCTAAATCATGCCCTGGCAATGTCCCTAACTAAGGCCTTGACACTATTCCTAACTCAGGCACTGATACAATACCTAAGGAAGGCCCTGACATTACTCCGAACTCAGGCTCTGAAAAGGTCCCTAACTAAGGCTGACAAAACTCCTAACTCAGGCACTGACACTGTCCCAAAATAAGGCCCTGAATCTATTCCTAACTGAGGCGCTGATACAATACCTAACGAAGGCACTGATGCTACTCCTAACTAAGGCCCTGACACTACTCCTAACTCAGGCAATGACACAGTCCATTACTAAGGCCCTGACACTATTCCCAACTCAGGCACTGACAGTGTATGTAATAAAACCCTGACACTACACCTAACTCAGGCACTGACAGTGTCCCTAACAAGGGCCCTCACACTACTCCCAACTCAGTCACTGACATTTTCCCTAATTGAGGCAATGATACTACTCCCAACTCAGGAACTAAGGCTCTGGATCATTGTGATGACAAGCGCCATGGAGCACTGTGATGACAAGGGTCATGGAGAATTGTGATGACAAGTGCATGGAGCATTGTGATGACAGAGTTCATGGGGCTTTGTGATGAAAGTGGTCATGGAGCATTGTGATGAAAATGGTCATGGAGCATTGTGATGAAAGTGGTCATGGAGGATTGTGATGAAAAGCGCTATGGAGGATTGTGATGACAGGGGTCATGGAGCATTGTGAGGACAAGTGCCATGGAGCATTGTGATGATAGGCGTCATGGGGCATTGTGATGACAGGGATCTTGGAGCTTTGTGGTGAAAGGTGTCATGGTACATTGTGATTACAACGACCTGGAGCATAGTGATGACAAGGGTCATGGAGCATTGTGATGACAATCACCATGGATCATTGTGATTAGTGGGGTAATGGAGCATTGTCATGAAAGGGGTCATGGATCATTGTGATTACAGGGAATCGAGGAGCATTGTTTTGACAAGCTCCAGGGATCATCGTGATGAAAGGGGAAAAGGAGAATTGTGATGAAAGGAATCATGGATCATTGTGATGACAGCGATCATGGAGCATTGTTATGACAAGAGCGAAGGAGCACTGTGATGACAAGGGCCATGGATCATGGTGATGACAGGGGTCAGGGAGCATTGTAATGACAGGGCTCATGGAGCATTGTGATGACAATGGTCATGGAGAATTTTGATGAAAGGGGTCATGGAGCATTGTGCTGAAAGTGGTCATGGATCTTTGTGATGACATGCACCAGGGAGCATTGTGATGACAAGGGCCATGGATCATTGTGATGACAGTGGTTATGGAGCATTGTGATGAAAGGTGTCATGGCTCATTGTGATGACAGGGGGCCTGGAGCATTGTGATGACAGGGTTCATGGGGCATTGTGATGACAAAGGCCTTGGAGCATTGTGATGAAAGTGGTCATATGGCATTTTGAATGATAGCTGCCATGGAACATTGTGATGACAAGTGTCATGGAGCCTTGTAATGACAGGGTGCATGGAACATTGTGATGTCACCGCCATGTAGCATTTTAGACAAGGGTCAAGGAGTATTGTGATGATAAGTACGTGGAACATTGCGAAGACAGGTGTCATGGAGCATTGTGATGATAAGGGCATGGAACCTTGTGATGACAGGGGGCATGGAACATTGTAATGAAAGGGGGCATGGAGCATTGTGATGACAGGGGGAATGGAGCATTGTGATGAAAAGGGCATGGAGCCTTGTGAGACAAGTCTCATGGAGCATTGTGTTGAGAGTGGGCTTGGAGCATTGTGGTGACAGGGGGCATGAAACTTTGTGATGACAATGGCATGGAGCATTGTGAGAAAAGTGTTAAGGAGAGCTGTGATGAAAGGGGTCATGGAAGACTCTGATTACAGGGGACATGGAGCATTGTATTGACAAAGACAAGTAGCATTGTGATGACATGGCTCAGGGAGCATTGTGGGGAAATGGGTCATGGGGCATTGTGATGACAGGGGTTATGGAGCATTGTGATGAAAGCGGCCATGGAACATTGTGATGAAAGGGGTCAAGGATCATTGTGATTACAGGGATCATGGAGCATTGTGATGACAAGTGCCAAGGATCACTCTGAGGAAAGGGGTAATGGAGAATTGTTATCAAAGGGGTCATGGATCATGGTGATTCCAGTGGTCATGGAGCCTTGTGATGACAAGCGCCATGGAGCTTTGTGATGACAAGAGCCATGGAGCATTGTAAGGAAAGGGGTCCTGGAGCATTGTGATGAACGTGGTCATGGATCTTTGTTATGACAATGTTCATGGCGCATTTTGATGAAAAGGGTCATGGAGCATTGTGATGGAAGTGGTCATCGGGCATTGTGATGAGAAGGGCCATGGAGCATTGTGATGAAAGGGTTCATGGAGCACTGTGATGATAAGGGCATGAAGCCTTGTGATCAAAATGGTCATGGAGCATTGTGATGAAAAGGGGTCATGGAGCATTGTGATGAACAGGGCACATGGAGCATTGTGATGAAAGTGGTCATGGAGCATTGTGATGAAAGGGGCCATGGGGCATTGTGATGACAAGGGGTCATGGAGCATTGTGATGACAAGCGCCATGGGGCATTGTGATGGCAAGAGCCATGGAATATTGTGATGAAAAGGGTCATGGACCACTGTGCTGAATGTGGTCATGGAGCATTGTGATGCACAGCGCCATGGAGCATTGTGATGACAAGCGTCATGGAGCTTTGTGATGAAATGTCTCATGGAACATTGTGATGACAGGGGTCGTGGAGCACTGTGATTACATTGAACATGGAGCATTGTGATGACAAAGGCCATGGAGCATTGTGATGAGAAGGGCATGGAGCATTGTGATGACAAAAGTCATAGAGCAGTGCGATGAAAGGATTAATGGAGCATTGTGATGAAAGGGTTCATGGAGCATTGTGATGACAGGGGGCATGGAGCACTGTGATGAAAGGGGTTATGGAGCACTGTGATTACAGGGGTAATTGTGATGCATTGTGAAGAACGGGGACATGAGACAGGGGTAATGGAGCATTCTGATGAAAGTTTTCATGGCTCATTGTGATGAAAAGGGGCATTGAGCATTGTAAGGAAAAGGGTTATGGAGCACTGTGATTACAGGGGTAATTTAGAGCATTGTGATAAACGGGGACATGGAGCAATTTGATGACAGGGGTCATGGGGCATTGTGAGGACAAGGGCCATGAAGCATTGTGATGACAGGGGTCATTTGGCTTTGTGAATGACAGGGGACCTGGAGCTTTGTGATGACAAGGGTAATGGAGCATTGTGATGACCGGGGTCATGGAGCATTGTGATGACAGGGGGCATGGAGCATTGTGATCACAAGAGCATGGAACATTGTGAGACAAGGGTCATGGGCCAATGTGATGACATGGGGTATGGAGCATTGTGATGACAATGGTATGTAGCATTGCGATGACAAGGGTCATGAAGCATTGCAATGAGAGTGGTCATGGAGTTTTGGGATGCCAGGGGTCATGGAGCATTGTGATGACAATGGTCATGGCGCATTTTGATGAAAGGGGTCACGGAGCATTGTGATGGAAGGGGTCATGGAGCATTGTGATGACAGGGGTCATGGGGCACTGTGATGATAAGGGCGTGGAGCATTGTGATGACAGTGGTCACGGAAGATTGTGACGATAAGGTCATGGAGCTTAGTGAGGGACAGTCTAGCGGTCTTGGGACTAAATTCAGTGCCTGAGGTAGGCACAGCATAAGGTCTTTAGTTAGCATAAGACGTAGGATAGTAGCTCGGGACAGGGTTAGGGTGAAGGCTAGGAATCGTGTCAGGAAATGACCTAAGGATAGTGTGAAGACCTTTGTTACTGAGAATATCAGGGCCTTATTCAGAACCAATGTTAGTGCTTCAGGTAGGGACAGTATCAGGGCCTGACTTAGGGAGAGCGACAGGGTCTGAGTGAGGCCTAATGTCAGGCCCTCAGCTGGGGACACTGTCAGGGAGTGACTTAGGAGCAGCATCAGTGCCTTTGTTGGATCAGCTTGAGGCTCTTAGTTAAAGATGACCAGAGCCCTCGTTAGTCACAACGTCAAGGCCTCAGCTAGGGAAAGCTTCAGGGCCTGAGTTACGGACAGCCTCAGGTCTTCACTTAAAGACAGCGACAGGGCTTTCTTAGGGAGAGTGTCAAGACCTTGGTTAGAAATGGGTCAGGATATTATCTCAGGAGAGTGTCAGGATTTTAGTTATTGCTGGCAGCAGGGCCTATATTAGGGACAGATTCTGGGCCTTTGTTAGAGACAGTGTCATGGCCTTAGTTAGGAGTAGTCAGGGCCTTAGTTAGGGAGAGCATTAGGGTTTCAGTCTGCATAAGATGCAGGAGATTATCTCGGGACAGAGTCAGGTTCCAGGCTAGAGATAGTGAAAGGAAATGACCAAGGGATAACGAGAAGACCTTAGTCATTGAGAGCATCAGGGCCTTAGTTAGCAGCAGCGTGAGTGCCTTAATCAGGACCAGTGCCATGGCTTGATGTATGGACAGCGTCAGAGCCTAACTAAGGTACAGCAACAGGGCCTAAGTGAGGCCTATCTTTGGGGCCTGAGTAAGGGACAGTATCAGGGCATGACTTAGGAGCAGCATAAAGGCCTCTGTAGGATCAGCATTAGGGTCTTCATTAAAGATATTATCAGGGCCTCTCTTAGGGACAGCCTCAAGGTCTCACTTAGGGACAGCGTCAGGGCTTACTTTGGGAAAGTTTCAGGACCTTGGTAAGACATGGGTCAGGATATTAGCTCAGGATAATGTCAGGTGTTCAGATATTGACGGCAGCAGGGCCTTAGTTAGAGGCAGTGTCAGGCCTAAGTTAGGACTAGCATCAGAGCCTTTGTTAGGTACAGTGTCAGTGACTGAGTTAGGTGTAGTGTCAGGTCCTTAGTTCGAGACAGTGTCAGCACTTGCGTTAGGACGCGCCTCCAGGCCTCAGTTAGGGACAGGTTCACGGCTTCAGACCTAAATTCAGGGCCTCATTTAGGGACAGAATCACAGATTTAGCTAGCATAAGAGGATCTACAGCTGAAAGCAACTTGAACACCACCACAAGCAGATGCAGAAGTGAACCATGCACGCTCCTATGAAGGACTATTCCACAGCAGTTGAGTACATTTTGTTTAAAGTTAGTAACACTATAAAAATTATGTTTTTAAGAAAACCATATTCAGAAGATGAAAGAATCTCGTTCTAAAGAATCTCTTTAGCTAATCTCGACATTAGCTAAAGAGAAGGTTAGGTTAAGATCTAGGGAGAGTGTCAGGAAATGACCTAGGGATAGTGTCAAGACCTTGGTTACTTAGAGCATCAGGGCCTAATTAAGGACCAGTGAGTGTCAGGGCTTCGGGTAGGGACAGCGTCAGAGCCTGACTTAGGGAGAGCGACAGGGCCTGAGTGAGGCCTAGCGTCAGGGCCTTAGCTAGGGACAGTGTCAGGGCATGACTTAGGAGCAACATAAGAGCCACGGTAGGATCAGCCTCAGGGGCTATGTTAAAGATATTATCAGGGCCTCTGTTAGGGACAGCCTCAAGGCCTCACTTAGGGAGAGCATCAGGGCTTCCTTAGGGAGAGTTTCAGGACCTTGGTAAGAGATGAGTTAGGATATTAGCTCAGGATAATGTCAGGACTTTAGATATTGATGGTAGCAGGGCCTAAGTAAGGGACAGTGTCAAGGCGTTAGTTAGGAGTAGCGGGCCCCTGATAGGTCCAGTGTCAGGTCCTCAGTTAGCAATAGTGTTAGGGCCTTAGTTAGGGACAGTGTCAGGGCCAGATGTAGGACGAGCATCTAGGCCTTAGTTCGGGACAGTTTCACAGTCTTGGGACTAAATTCAGTGCCTGAGGCAGGCACAACCTAAGGGCTTCAGTTAGCATAAGAGGCAGGACATTAGCTAGTGACAGTGTCAGTTTAACATGTAGGGATAGTGTCAGGAAATGACCTAAGGATAGTGTGAAGACCTTTGTTACTGAGACTCTCAGGGCCTTATTCAGAACCAGTGTTAGGGCTTCAGGTAGGGACAGCATCAGAGCCTGACTTAGGGAGAGCGATAGGGTCTGAGTGAGGCCTAGCGTCAGACCCTTAGCTGGGGACACTGTCAGGGCATGACTTAGGAGCAGCATCCCGGCCTCTGTTGGATCAGCCTTAGGTTCTTAGTTAAAGACATGATCAGTGTTTGAGTTAGTCACAGCATCAAGGCCTGAGTTAGTTAGGGAAAGCTGCAGGGCCTCACTTAGGGACAGCGTCAGGGCTTACTTTGGGACACTTTCAGGACCTTGGTAAGACATACGTCAGGATATTAGCTCCCGATAATATCAGGACTTTAGATATTGATGGCAGCAGCCCTTAGTTAGAGACAGTGTCAGGCCCTGAGTTACGACTAGCATCAGAGCCTTTGTTAGGTACACTTTACGGGACTGAGTTAGGAGTAGTGTCAGGGCCTTAGTTAGTGACAGTGTCAGGGCCTGACTTCGGGAGAGCGACAGGGCCTGAGTGAGGCCTAGCATCAGGCCCTTTGCTGGGCACACTGTCAGGGCATGACTTTGGAGCAGCATCAGCGTCTTTGCTGGATCAGCATTAAGGTCTTCGTGAAATACATGATCAGGGCCTGAGTTAGTCACAGCTTCAAGGCTTCAGTTAAGGAAAGCTTCAGGGCCTGAGTTAGGGACAGCCTCAGGTCTTCACTTACGGACAGCGTCAGGGCTTACTTTGGGACAGTTTCAGGACCTTGGAAAGACATAGGTCAGGATATTAGCTCAGGATAATGTCAGGACTTTACATACTGATGGCAGCAGGGCCTTAGTTACAGACCGTTTCAGGGCCTGAGTTAGGCCTAGCATCAGTGACTTTGTTAGGTACAGTGTAAGGGACTGAGTTAGGAGTAGTGTCAGGGCCTTGCTTAGGGACAGTGTCAGGGTCTGAGTTAGGTGTACTGTCAGAGACCTAGTTAGGGACAGTGCTAGGGCCTGAGTTACGATTCGTGTCAAGGCCTTATTTAGGACCAGTTTCAGGGCCTTAGTTTGGGCTAGCATCAGAGCCATTGTTAGGAATCGTACGAGGGCCTGAGTTAGGCGTACTGTCAGGGCCTTAGCTAGGGACAGTGTTAGGGCCTGAGTTAGGATTAGTGTCAAGGCCTTATTTAAGACCAATTTTAGGGCTTTAGTTTGGACTAGCAACAGAGCCTTTGTTAGGTATCATTTCGGGGCCGAAGTTAGGTGTAGTGTCAGGGCCATTGTTAGGGACAGTATCAGGGCCTGACTTAGGAGAAGTTCAGGGCATTAGCCAGGGAAAGGGTCAGGGCCTTAGTAAGGGATATTATCAGGACCTGAATTAGCAGTAGTGTCAAAAATCCTTAGTGAGGAAAGTTAGGAATAAGTCAGGACTCAGGCCCTGACACTGTCCTTAACTAAGGCCCTGACACTACTCGTAACACAGGCCCTGATCTGATTCCTATCATAGGCCCTGACACTACTCGTAACACAGGCCCTGATCTGATTCCTATCATAGGCCCTGACACTGGTCTTAACTAAGGCCCTGACACTGGCCCTAACTAAAGCTGTGACGTTACTCTTAACTCAGGCACTGACACTGTCCCTAACAAAGCCTCTGACACTACTCCTAACTCAGGCCCTGACACTGTGTCTAACTAAGGCCCTGATACTACTACGAACTCAGCACTGGCACTGTCCCTAACTTAGGCCCTGACTCTACTCCTAACTCAGGAACTGACACTGTCACTAACTAAGGCCCTGACACTGTTCATAACTCACACCCTAACACTCCTCCTAAATCATGCCCTGGCAATGTCCCTAACTAAGGCCTTGACACTATTCCTAACTCAGGCACTGATACAATACCTAAGGAAGGCCCTGACATTACTCCGAACTCAGGCCCTGAAAAGGTCCCTAACTAAGGCTGACTAAACTCCTAACTCAGGCACTGACACTGTCCCAAAATAAGGCCCTGAATCTATTCCTAACTGAGGCGCTGATACAATACCTAACGAAGGCACTGATGCTACTCCTAACTAAGGCCCTGACACTACTCCTAACTCAGTCAATGACACAGTCCATAACTAAGGCCCTGACACTATTCCCAACTCAGGCACTGACAGTGTATGTAATAAAACCCTGACACTACACCTAACTCAGGCACTGACAGTGTCCCTAACAAGGGCCCTCACACTACTCCCAACTCAGTCACTGACATTTTCCCTAATTGAGGCAATGATACTACTCCCAACTCAGGAACTAAGGCTCTGGATCATTGTGATGACAAGCGCCATGGAGCACTGTGATGACAAGGGTCATGGAGAATTGTGATGACAAGTGCATGGAGCATTGTGATGACAAGGGCCATGGAGAATTGTGATGACAGGGGTCATGGAGAATTGTGATGACAAGGGCCATGGAGCATTGTGATGACAGAGTTCATGGGGCATTGTGATGAAAGTGGTCATGGAGCATTGTGATGACAATGGTCATGGAGAATTTTGATGAAAGGGGTCATGGAGCATTGTGCTGAAAGTGGTCATGGATCTTTGTGATGACATGCACCAGGGAGCATTGTGATGACAAGGGCCATGGATCATTGTGATGACAGTGGTTATGGAGCATTGTGATGAAAGGTGTCATGGCTCATTGTGATGACAGGGGGCCTGGAGCATTGTGATGACAGGGTTCATGGGGCATTGTGATGACAAAGGCCTTGGAGCATTGTGATGAAAGTGGTCATATGGCGTTTTGAATGATAGCGGCCATGGAACATTGTGATGACAAGTGTCATGGAGCCTTGTAATGACAGGGTGCATGGAACATTGTGATGTCACCGCCATGTAGCATTTTAGACAAGGGTCAAGGAGTATTGTGATGATAAGTGCGTGGAACATTGCGAAGACAGGTGTCATGGAGCATTGTGATGATAAGGGCATGGAACCTTGTGATGACAGGGGGCATGGAACATTGTAATGAAAGGGGGCATGGAGCATTGTGATGACAGGGGGAATGGAGCATTGTGATGAAAAGGGCATGGAGCCTTGTGAGACAAGTCTCATGGAGCATTGTGTTGAGAGTGGGCTTGGAGCATTGTGGTGACAGGGGGCATGAAACTTTGTGATGACAATGGCATGGAGCATTGTGAGAAAAGTGTTAAGGAGAGCTGTGATGAAAGGGGTCATGGAAGACTCTGATTACAGGGGACATGGAGCATTGTATTGACAAAGACAAGTAGCATTGTGATGACATGGCTCAGGGAGCATTGTGGGGAAATGGGTCATGGGGCATTGTGATGACAGGGGTTATGGAGCATTGTGATGAAAGCGGCCATGGAACATTGTGATGAAAGGGGTCAAGGATCATTGTGATTACAGGGATCATGGAGCATTGTGATGACAAGTGCCAAGGATCACTCTGAGGAAAGGGGTAATGGAGAATTGTTATCAAAGGGGTCATGGATCATGGTGATTCCAGTGGTCATGGAGCCTTGTGATGACAAGCGCCATGGAGCTTTGTGATGACAAGAGCCATGGAGCATTGTAAGGAAAGGGGTCCTGGAGCATTGTGATGAACGTGGTCATGGATCTTTGTTATGACAATGTTCATGGCGCATTTTGATGAAAAGGGTCATGGAGCATTGTGATGGAAGTGGTCATCGGGCATTGTGATGAGAAGGGCCATGGAGCATTGTGATGAAAGGGTTCATGGAGCACTGTGATGATAAGGGCATGAAGCCTTGTGATCAAAATGGTCATGGAGCATTGTGATGAAAAGGGGTCATGGAGCATTGTGATGAACAGGGCACATGGAGCATTGTGATGAAAGTGGTCATGGAGCATTGTGATGAAAGGGGCCATGGGGCATTGTGATGACAAGGGGTCATGGAGCATTGTGATGACAAGCGCCATGGGGCATTGTGATGGCAAGAGCCATGGAATATTGTGATGAAAAGGGTCATGGACCACTGTGCTGAATGTGGTCATGGAGCATTGTGATGCACAGCGCCATGGAGCATTGTGATGACAAGCGTCATGGAGCTTTGTGATGAAATGTCTCATGGAACATTGTGATGACAGGGGTCGTGGAGCACTGTGATTACATTGAACATGGAGCATTGTGATGACAAAGGCCATGGAGCATTGTGATGAGAAGGGCATGGAGCATTGTGATGACAAAAGTCATAGAGCAGTGCGATGAAAGGATTAATGGAGCATTGTGATGAAAGGGTTCATGGAGCATTGTGATGACAGGGGGCATGGAGCACTGTGATGAAAGGGGTTATGGAGCACTGTGATTACAGGGGTAATTGTGATGCATTGTGAAGAACGGGGACATGAGACAGGGGTAATGGAGCATTCTGATGAAAGTTTTCATGGCTCATTGTGATGAAAAGGGGCATTGAGCATTGTAAGGAAAAGGGTTATGGAGCACTGTGATTACAGGGGTAATTTAGAGCATTGTGATAAACGGGGACATGGAGCAATTTGATGACAGGGGTCATGGGGCATTGTGAGGACAAGGGCCATGAAGCATTGTGATGACAGGGGTCATTTGGCTTTGTGAATGACAGGGGACCTGGAGCTTTGTGATGACAATGGTAATGGAGCATTGTGATGACCGGGGTCATGGAGCATTGTGATGACAGGGGGCATGGAGCATTGTGATCACAAGAGCATGGAACATTGTGAGACAAGGGTCATGGGCCAATGTGATGACATGGGGTATGGAGCATTGTGATGACAATGGTATGTAGCATTGCGATGACAAGGGTCATGAAGCATTGCAATGAGAGTGGTCATGGAGCTTTGGGATGCCAGGGGTCATGGAGCATTGTGATGACAATGGTCATGGCGCATTTTGATGAAAGGGGTCACGGAGCATTGTGATGGAAGGGGTCATGGAGCATTGTGATGACAGGGGTCATGGGGCATTGTGATGATAAGGGCGTGGAGCATTGTGATGACAGTGGTCACGGAACATTGTGACGATAAGGTCATGGAGCTTAGTGAGGGACAGTCTAGCGGTCTTGGGACTAAATTCAGTGCCTGAGGTAGGCACAGCATAAGGTCTTTAGTTAGCATAAGACGTAGGATAGTAGCTCGGGACAGGGTTAGGGTGAAGGCTAGGAATCGTGTCAGGAAATGACCTAAGGATAGTGTGAAGACCTTTGTTACTGAGAATATCAGGGCCTTATTCAGAACCAATGTTAGTGCTTCAGGTAGGGACAGTATCAGGGCCTGACTTAGGGAGAGCGACAGGGTCTGAGTGAGGCCTAATGTCAGGCCCTCAGCTGGGGACACTGTCAGGGAGTGACTTAGGAGCAGCATCAGTGCCTTTGTTGGATCAGCTTTAGGCTCTTAGTTAAAGATGACCAGAGCCCTCGTTAGTCACAACGTCAAGGCCTCAGTTAGGGAAAGCTTCAGGGCCTGAGTTACGGACAGCCTCAGGTCTTCACTTAAAGACAGCGACAGGGCTTTCTTAGGGAGAGTGTCAAGACCTTGGTTAGAAATGGGTCAGGATATTATCTCAGGAGAGTGTCAGGATTTTAGTTATTGCTGGCAGCAGGGCCTATATTAGGGACAGATTCTGGGCCTTTGTTAGAGACAGTGTCATGGCCTTAGTTAGGAGTAGTCAGGGCCTTAGTTAGGGAGAGCATTAGGGTTTCAGTCAGCATAAGATGCAGGAGATTATCTCGGGACAGAGTCAGGTTCCAGGCCAGAGATAGTGAAAGGAAATGACCAAGGGATAACGAGAAGACCTTAGTCATTGAGAGCATCAGGGCCTTAGTTAGCAGCAGCGTGAGGGCCTTAATCAGGACCAGTGCCAGGGCTTGATGTACGGACAGCGTCAGAGCCTAACTAAGGTACAGCAACAGGGCCTAAGTGAGGCCTATCTTTGGGGCCAGAGTAAGGGACAGTATCAGGGCATGACTTAGGAGCAGCATAAAGGCCTCTGTAGGATCAGCATTAGGGTCTTCATTAAAGATATTATCAGGGCCTCTCTTAGGGACAGCCTCAAGGTCTCACTTAGGGACAGCGTCAGGGCTTACTTTGGGAAAGTTTCAGGACCTTGGTAAGACATGGGTCAGGATATTAGCTCAGGATAATGTCAGGTGTTCAGATATTGACGGCAGCAGGGCCTTAGTTAGAGGCAGTGTCAGGCCTAAGTTAGGACTAGCATCAGAGCCTTTGTTAGGTACAGTGTCAGTGACTGAGTTAGGTGTAGTGTCAGGGCCTTAGTTCGAGACAGTGTCAGCACTTGCGTTAGGACGCGCCTCCAGGCCTCAGTTAGGGACAGGTTCACGGCTTCGGACCTAAATTCAGGGCCTCATTTAGGGACAGAATCACAGATTTAGCTAGCATAAGAGGATCTACAGCTGAAAGCAACTTGAACACCACCACAAGCAGATGCAGAAGTGAACCATGCACGCTCCTATGAAGGACTATTCCACAGCAGTTGAGTACATTTTGTTTAAAGTTAGTAACACTATAAAAATTATGTTTTTAAGAAAACCATATTCAGAAGATGAAAGAATCTCGTTCTAAAGAATCTCTTTAGCTAATCTCGACATTAGCTAAAGAGAAGGTTAGGTTAAGATCTAGGGAGAGTGTCAGGAAATGACCTAGGGATAGTGTCAAGACCTTGGTTACTTAGAGCATCAGGGCCTAATTAAGGACCAGTGAGTGTCAGGGCTTCGGGTAGGGACAGCGTCAGAGCCTGACTTAGGGAGAGCGACAGGGCCTGAGTGAGGCCTAGCGTCAGGGCCTTAGCTAGGGACAGTGTCAGGGCATGACTTAGGAGCAACATAAGAGCCACGGTAGGATCAGCCTCAGGGGCTATGTTAAAGATATTATCAGGGCCTCTGTTAGGGACAGCCTCAAGGCCTCACTTAGGGAGAGCATCAGGGCTTCCTTAGGGAGAGTTTCAGGACCTTGGTAAGAGATGAGTTAGGATATTAGCTCAGGATAATGTCAGGACTTTAGATATTGATGGTAGCAGGGCCTAAGTAAGGGACAGTGTCAAGGCGTTAGTTAGGAGTAGCGGGCCCCTGATAGGTCCAGTGTCAGGTCCTCAGTTAGCAATAGTGTTAGGGCCTTAGTTAGGGACAGTGTCAGGGCCAGATGTAGGACGAGCATCTAGGCCTTAGTTCGGGACAATTTCACGGTCTTGGGACTAAATTCAGTGCCTGAGGCAGGCACAACCTAAGGGCTTCAGTCAGCATAAGAGGCAGGACATTAGCTAGTGACAGTGTCAGTTTAGCATGTAGGGATAGTGTCAGGAAATGACCTAAGGATAGTGTGAAGACCTTTGTTACTGAGACTCTCAGGGCCTTATTCAGAACCAGTGTTAGGGCTTCAGGTAGGGACAGCATCAGAGCCTGACTTAGGGAGAGCGATAGGGTCTGAGTGAGGCCTAGCGTCAGACCCTTAGCTGGGGACACTGTCAGGGCATGACTTAGGAGCAGCATCCCGGCCTCTGTTGGATCAGCCTTAGGGTCTTAGTTAAAGACATGATCAGTGTCTGAGTTAGTCACAGCATCAAGGCCTGAGTTAGTTAGGGAAAGCTGCAGGGCCTCACTTATGGACAGCGTCAGGGCTTACTTTGGGACAGTTTCAGGACCTTGGTAAGACATGGGTCAGGATATTAGCTCCGGATAATGTCAGGACTTTAGATATTGATGGCAGCAGCCCTTAGTTAGAGACAGTGTCAGGCCCTGAGTTACGACTAGCATCAGAGCCTTTGTTAGGTACACTTTACGGGACTGAGTTAGGAGTAGAGTCAGGGCCTTAGTTAGTGACATTGTCAGGGCCTGACTTCGGGAGAGCGACAGGGCCTGAGTGAGGCCTAGCATCAGGCCCTTTGCTGGGCACACTGTCAGGGCATGACTTTGGAGCAGCATCAGCGTCTTTGCTGGATCAGCATTAAGGTCTTCGTGAAATACATGATCAGGGCCTGAGTTAGTCACAGCTTCAAGGCTTCAGTTAAGGAAAGCTTCAGGGCCTGAGTTAGGGACAGCCTCAGGTCTTCACTTACGGACAGCGTCAGGGCTTACTTTGGGACAGTTTCAGGACCTTGGAAAGACATAGGTCAGGATATTAGCTCAGGATAATGTCAGGACTTTACATACTGATGGCAGCAGGGCCTTAGTTACAGACCGTTTCAGGGCCTGAGTTAGGCCTGGCATCAGTGACTTTGTTAGGTACAGTGTAAGGGACTGAGTTAGGAGTAGTGTCAGGGCCTTGCTTAGGGACAGTGTCAGGGTCTGAGTTAGGTGTACTGTCAGAGACCTAGTTAGGGACAGTGCTAGGGCCTGAGTTACGATTCGTGTCAAGGCCTTATTTAGGACCAATTTCAGGGCCTTAGTTTGGGCTAGCATCAGAGCCATTGTTAGGAATCGTACGAGGGCCTGAGTTAGGCGTACTGTCAGGGCCTTAGCTAGGGACAGTGTTAGGGCCTGAGTTAGGATTAGTGTCAAGGCCTTATTTAAGACCAATTTTAGGGCTTTAGTTTGGACTAGCAACAGAGCCTTTGTTAGGTATCATTTCGGGGCCGAAGTTAGGTGTAGTGTCAGGGCCATTGTTAGGGACAGTATCAGGGCCTGACTTAGGAAAAGTTCAGGGCCTTAGCCAGGGAAAGGGTCAGGGCCTTAGTAAGGGATATTATCAGGACCTGAATTAGCAGTAGTGTCAAAAATCCTTAGTGAGGAAAGTTAGGAATAAGTCAGGACTCAGGCCCTGACACTGTCCTTAACTAAGGCCCTGACACTACTCGTAACACAGGCCCTGATCTGATTCCTATCATAGGCCCTGACACTACTCGTAACACAGGCCCTGATCTGATTCCTATCATAGGCCCTGACACTGGTCTTAACTAAGGCCCTGACACTGGCCCTAACTAAAGCTGTGACGTTACTCTTAACTCAGGCACTGACACTGTCCCTAACAAAGCCTCTGACACCACTCCTAACTCAGGCCCTGACACTGTCTCTAACTAAGGCCCTGATACTACTACGAACTCAGCACTGGCACTGTCCCTAACTTAGGCCCTGACTCTACTCCTAACTCAGGAACTGACACTGTCACTAACTAAGGCCCTGACACTGCTGATAACTCACACCCTAACACTCCTCCTAAATCATGCCCTGGCAATGTCCCTAACTAAGGCCTTGACACTATTCCTAACTCAGGCACTGATACAATACCTAAGGAAGGCCCTGACATTACTCCGAACTCAGGCTCTGAAAAGGTCCCTAACTAAGGCTGACAAAACTCCTAACTCAGGCACTGACACTGTCCCAAAATAAGGCCCTGAATCTATTCCTAACTGAGGCGCTGATACAATACCTAACGAAGGCACTGATGCTACTCCTAACTAAGGCCCTGACACTACTCCTAACTCAGGCAATGACACAGTCCATTACTAAGGCCCTGACACTATTCCCAACTCAGGCACTGACAGTGTATGTAATAAAACCCTGACACTACACCTAACTCAGGCACTGACAGTGTCCCTAACAAGGGCCCTCACACTACTCCCAACTCAGTCACTGACATTTTCCCTAATTGAGGCAATGATACTACTCCCAACTCAGGAACTAAGGCTCTGGATCATTGTGATGACAAGCGCCATGGAGCACTGTGATGACAAGGGTCATGGAGAATTGTGATGACAAGTGCATGGAGCATTGTGATGACAGAGTTCATGGGGCTTTGTGATGAAAGTGGTCATGGAGCATTGTGATGAAAATGGTCATGGAGCATTGTGATGAAAGTGGTCATGGAGGATTGTGATGAAAAGCGCTATGGAGGATTGTGATGACAGGGGTCATGGAGCATTGTGAGGACAAGTGCCATGGAGCATTGTGATGATAGGCGTCATGGGGCATTGTGATGACAGGGATCTTGGAGCTTTGTGGTGAAAGGTGTCATGGTACATTGTGATTACAACGACCTGGAGCATAGTGATGACAAGGGTCATGGAGCATTGTGATGACAATCACCATGGATCATTGTGATTAGTGGGGTAATGGAGCATTGTCATGAAAGGGGTCATGGATCATTGTGATTACAGGGAATCGAGGAGCATTGTTTTGACAAGCTCCAGGGATCATCGTGATGAAAGGGGAAAAGGAGAATTGTGATGAAAGGAATCATGGATCATTGTGATGACAGCGATCATGGAGCATTGTTATGACAAGAGCGAAGGAGCACTGTGATGACAAGGGCCATGGATCATGGTGATGACAGGGGTCAGGGAGCATTGTAATGACAGGGCTCATGGAGCATTGTGATGACAATGGTCATGGAGAATTTTGATGAAAGGGGTCATGGAGCATTGTGCTGAAAGTGGTCATGGATCTTTGTGATGACATGCACCAGGGAGCATTGTGATGACAAGGGCCATGGATCATTGTGATGACAGTGGTTATGGAGCATTGTGATGAAAGGTGTCATGGCTCATTGTGATGACAGGGGGCCTGGAGCATTGTGATGACAGGGTTCATGGGGCATTGTGATGACAAAGGCCTTGGAGCATTGTGATGAAAGTGGTCATATGGCATTTTGAATGATAGCTGCCATGGAACATTGTGATGACAAGTGTCATGGAGCCTTGTAATGACAGGGTGCATGGAACATTGTGATGTCACCGCCATGTAGCATTTTAGACAAGGGTCAAGGAGTATTGTGATGATAAGTACGTGGAACATTGCGAAGACAGGTGTCATGGAGCATTGTGATGATAAGGGCATGGAACCTTGTGATGACAGGGGGCATGGAACATTGTAATGAAAGGGGGCATGGAGCATTGTGATGACAGGGGGAATGGAGCATTGTGATGAAAAGGGCATGGAGCCTTGTGAGACAAGTCTCATGGAGCATTGTGTTGAGAGTGGGCTTGGAGCATTGTGGTGACAGGGGGCATGAAACTTTGTGATGACAATGGCATGGAGCATTGTGAGAAAAGTGTTAAGGAGAGCTGTGATGAAAGGGGTCATGGAAGACTCTGATTACAGGGGACATGGAGCATTGTATTGACAAAGACAAGTAGCATTGTGATGACATGGCTCAGGGAGCATTGTGGGGAAATGGGTCATGGGGCATTGTGATGACAGGGGTTATGGAGCATTGTGATGAAAGCGGCCATGGAACATTGTGATGAAAGGGGTCAAGGATCATTGTGATTACAGGGATCATGGAGCATTGTGATGACAAGTGCCAAGGATCACTCTGAGGAAAGGGGTAATGGAGAATTGTTATCAAAGGGGTCATGGATCATGGTGATTCCAGTGGTCATGGAGCCTTGTGATGACAAGCGCCATGGAGCTTTGTGATGACAAGAGCCATGGAGCATTGTAAGGAAAGGGGTCCTGGAGCATTGTGATGAACGTGGTCATGGATCTTTGTTATGACAATGTTCATGGCGCATTTTGATGAAAAGGGTCATGGAGCATTGTGATGGAAGTGGTCATCGGGCATTGTGATGAGAAGGGCCATGGAGCATTGTGATGAAAGGGTTCATGGAGCACTGTGATGATAAGGGCATGAAGCCTTGTGATCAAAATGGTCATGGAGCATTGTGATGAAAAGGGGTCATGGAGCATTGTGATGAACAGGGCACATGGAGCATTGTGATGAAAGTGGTCATGGAGCATTGTGATGAAAGGGGCCATGGGGCATTGTGATGACAAGGGGTCATGGAGCATTGTGATGACAAGCGCCATGGGGCATTGTGATGGCAAGAGCCATGGAATATTGTGATGAAAAGGGTCATGGACCACTGTGCTGAATGTGGTCATGGAGCATTGTGATGCACAGCGCCATGGAGCATTGTGATGACAAGCGTCATGGAGCTTTGTGATGAAATGTCTCATGGAACATTGTGATGACAGGGGTCGTGGAGCACTGTGATTACATTGAACATGGAGCATTGTGATGACAAAGGCCATGGAGCATTGTGATGAGAAGGGCATGGAGCATTGTGATGACAAAAGTCATAGAGCAGTGCGATGAAAGGATTAATGGAGCATTGTGATGAAAGGGTTCATGGAGCATTGTGATGACAGGGGGCATGGAGCACTGTGATGAAAGGGGTTATGGAGCACTGTGATTACAGGGGTAATTGTGATGCATTGTGAAGAACGGGGACATGAGACAGGGGTAATGGAGCATTCTGATGAAAGTTTTCATGGCTCATTGTGATGAAAAGGGGCATTGAGCATTGTAAGGAAAAGGGTTATGGAGCACTGTGATTACAGGGGTAATTTAGAGCATTGTGATAAACGGGGACATGGAGCAATTTGATGACAGGGGTCATGGGGCATTGTGAGGACAAGGGCCATGAAGCATTGTGATGACAGGGGTCATTTGGCTTTGTGAATGACAGGGGACCTGGAGCTTTGTGATGACAAGGGTAATGGAGCATTGTGATGACCGGGGTCATGGAGCATTGTGATGACAGGGGGCATGGAGCATTGTGATCACAAGAGCATGGAACATTGTGAGACAAGGGTCATGGGCCAATGTGATGACATGGGGTATGGAGCATTGTGATGACAATGGTATGTAGCATTGCGATGACAAGGGTCATGAAGCATTGCAATGAGAGTGGTCATGGAGCTTTGGGATGCCAGGGGTCATGGAGCATTGTGATGACAATGGTCATGGCGCATTTTGATGAAAGGGGTCACGGAGCATTGTGATGGAAGGGGTCATGGAGCATTGTGATGACAGGGGTCATGGGGCATTGTGATGATAAGGGCGTGGAGCATTGTGATGACAGTGGTCACGGAACATTGTGACGATAAGGTCATGGAGCTTAGTGAGGGACAGTCTAGCGGTCTTGGGACTAAATTCAGTGCCTGAGGTAGGCACAGCATAAGGTCTTTAGTTAGCATAAGACGTAGGATAGTAGCTCGGGACAGGGTTAGGGTGAAGGCTAGGAATCGTGTCAGGAAATGACCTAAGGATAGTGTGAAGACCTTTGTTACTGAGAATATCAGGGCCTTATTCAGAACCAATGTTAGTGCTTCAGGTAGGGACAGTATCAGGGCCTGACTTAGGGAGAGCGACAGGGTCTGAGTGAGGCCTAATGTCAGGCCCTCAGCTGGGGACACTGTCAGGGAGTGACTTAGGAGCAGCATCAGTGCCTTTGTTGGATCAGCTTTAGGCTCTTAGTTAAAGATGACCAGAGCCCTCGTTAGTCACAACGTCAAGGCCTCAGTTAGGGAAAGCTTCAGGGCCTGAGTTACGGACAGCCTCAGGTCTTCACTTAAAGACAGCGACAGGGCTTTCTTAGGGAGAGTGTCAAGACCTTGGTTAGAAATGGGTCAGGATATTATCTCAGGAGAGTGTCAGGATTTTAGTTATTGCTGGCAGCAGGGCCTATATTAGGGACAGATTCTGGGCCTTTGTTAGAGACAGTGTCATGGCCTTAGTTAGGAGTAGTCAGGGCCTTAGTTAGGGAGAGCATTAGGGTTTCAGTCAGCATAAGATGCAGGAGATTATCTCGGGACAGAGTCAGGTTCCAGGCCAGAGATAGTGAAAGGAAATGACCAAGGGATAACGAGAAGACCTTAGTCATTGAGAGCATCAGGGCCTTAGTTAGCAGCAGCGTGAGGGCCTTAATCAGGACCAGTGCCAGGGCTTGATGTACGGACAGCGTCAGAGCCTAACTAAGGTACAGCAACAGGGCCTAAGTGAGGCCTATCTTTGGGGCCAGAGTAAGGGACAGTATCAGGGCATGACTTAGGAGCAGCATAAAGGCCTCTGTAGGATCAGCATTAGGGTCTTCATTAAAGATATTATCAGGGCCTCTCTTAGGGACAGCCTCAAGGTCTCACTTAGGGACAGCGTCAGGGCTTACTTTGGGAAAGTTTCAGGACCTTGGTAAGACATGGGTCAGGATATTAGCTCAGGATAATGTCAGGTGTTCAGATATTGACGGCAGCAGGGCCTTAGTTAGAGGCAGTGTCAGGCCTAAGTTAGGACTAGCATCAGAGCCTTTGTTAGGTACAGTGTCAGTGACTGAGTTAGGTGTAGTGTCAGGGCCTTAGTTCGAGACAGTGTCAGCACTTGCGTTAGGACGCGCCTCCAGGCCTCAGTTAGGGACAGGTTCACGGCTTCGGACCTAAATTCAGGGCCTCATTTAGGGACAGAATCACAGATTTAGCTAGCATAAGAGGATCTACAGCTGAAAGCAACTTGAACACCACCACAAGCAGATGCAGAAGTGAACCATGCACGCTCCTATGAAGGACTATTCCACAGCAGTTGAGTACATTTTGTTTAAAGTTAGTAACACTATAAAAATTATGTTTTTAAGAAAACCATATTCAGAAGATGAAAGAATCTCGTTCTAAAGAATCTCTTTAGCTAATCTCGACATTAGCTAAAGAGAAGGTTAGGTTAAGATCTAGGGAGAGTGTCAGGAAATGACCTAGGGATAGTGTCAAGACCTTGGTTACTTAGAGCATCAGGGCCTAATTAAGGACCAGTGAGTGTCAGGGCTTCGGGTAGGGACAGCGTCAGAGCCTGACTTAGGGAGAGCGACAGGGCCTGAGTGAGGCCTAGCGTCAGGGCCTTAGCTAGGGACAGTGTCAGGGCATGACTTAGGAGCAACATAAGAGCCACGGTAGGATCAGCCTCAGGGGCTATGTTAAAGATATTATCAGGGCCTCTGTTAGGGACAGCCTCAAGGCCTCACTTAGGGAGAGCATCAGGGCTTCCTTAGGGAGAGTTTCAGGACCTTGGTAAGAGATGAGTTAGGATATTAGCTCAGGATAATGTCAGGACTTTAGATATTGATGGTAGCAGGGCCTAAGTAAGGGACAGTGTCAAGGCGTTAGTTAGGAGTAGCGGGCCCCTGATAGGTCCAGTGTCAGGTCCTCAGTTAGCAATAGTGTTAGGGCCTTAGTTAGGGACAGTGTCAGGGCCAGATGTAGGACGAGCATCTAGGCCTTAGTTCGGGACAGTTTCACAGTCTTGGGACTAAATTCAGTGCCTGAGGCAGGCACAACCTAAGGGCTTCAGTTAACATAAGAGGCAGGACATTAGCTAGTGACAGTGTCAGTTTAACATGTAGGGATAGTGTCAGGAAATGACCTAAGGATAGTGTGAAGACCTTTGTTACTGAGACTCTCAGGGCCTTATTCAGAACCAGTGTTAGGGCTTCAGGTAGGGACAGCATCAGAGCCTGACTTAGGGAGAGCGATAGGGTCTGAGTGAGGCCTAGCGTCAGACCCTTAGCTGGGGACACTGTCAGGGCATGACTTAGGAGCAGCATCCCGGCCTCTGTTGGATCAGCCTTAGGGTCTTAGTTAAAGACATGATCAGTGTTTGAGTTAGTCACAGCATCAAGGCCTGAGTTAGTTAGGGAAAGCTGCAGGGCCTCACTTATGGACAGCGTCAGGGCTTACTTTGGGACACTTTCAGGACCTTGGTAAGACATGGGTCAGGATATTAGCTCCGGATAATGTCAGGACTTTAGATATTGATGGCAGCAGCCCTTAGTTAGAGACAGTGTCAGGCCCTGAGTTACGACTAGCATCAGAGCCTTTGTTAGGTACACTTTACGGGACTGAGTTAGGAGTAGAGTCAGGGCCTTAGTTAGTGACATTGTCAGGGCCTGACTTCGGGAGAGCGACAGGGCCTGAGTGAGGCCTAGCATCAGGCCCTTTGCTGGGCACACTGTCAGGGCATGACTTTGGAGCAGCATCAGCGTCTTTGCTGGATCAGCATTAAGGTCTTCGTGAAATACATGATCAGGGCCTGAGTTAGTCACAGCTTCAAGGCTTCAGTTAAGGAAAGCTTCAGGGCCTGAGTTAGGGACAGCCTCAGGTCTTCACTTACGGACAGCGTCAGGGCTTACTTTGGGACAGTTTCAGGACCTTGGAAAGACATAGGTCAGGATATTAGCTCAGGATAATGTCAGGACTTTACATACTGATGGCAGCAGGGCCTTAGTTACAGACCGTTTCAGGGCCTGAGTTAGGCCTGGCATCAGTGACTTTGTTAGGTACAGTGTAAGGGACTGAGTTAGGAGTAGTGTCAGGGCCTTGCTTAGGGACAGTGTCAGGGTCTGAGTTAGGTGTACTGTCAGAGACCTAGTTAGGGACAGTGCTAGGGCCTGAGTTACGATTCGTGTCAAGGCCTTATTTAGGACCAATTTCAGGGCCTTAGTTTGGGCTAGCATCAGAGCCATTGTTAGGAATCGTACGAGGGCCTGAGTTAGGCGTACTGTCAGGGCCTTAGCTAGGGACAGTGTTAGGGCCTGAGTTAGGATTAGTGTCAAGGCCTTATTTAAGACCAATTTTAGGGCTTTAGTTTGGACTAGCAACAGAGCCTTTGTTAGGTATCATTTCGGGGCCGAAGTTAGGTGTAGTGTCAGGGCCATTGTTAGGGACAGTATCAGGGCCTGACTTAGGAAAAGTTCAGGGCCTTAGCCAGGGAAAGGGTCAGGGCCTTAGTAAGGGATATTATCAGGACCTGAATTAGCAGTAGTGTCAAAAATCCTTAGTGAGGAAAGTTAGGAATAAGTCAGGACTCAGGCCCTGACACTGTCCTTAACTAAGGCCCTGACACTACTCGTAACACAGGCCCTGATCTGATTCCTATCATAGGCCCTGACACTACTCGTAACACAGGCCCTGATCTGATTCCTATCATAGGCCCTGACACTGGTCTTAACTAAGGCCCTGACACTGGCCCTAACTAAAGCTGTGACGTTACTCTTAACTCAGGCACTGACACTGTCCCTAACAAAGCCTCTGACACCACTCCTAACTCAGGCCCTGACACTGTCTCTAACTAAGGCCCTGATACTACTACGAACTCAGCACTGGCACTGTCCCTAACTTAGGCCCTGACTCTACTCCTAACTCAGGAACTGACACTGTCACTAACTAAGGCCCTGACACTGCTGATAACTCACACCCTAACACTCCTCCTAAATCATGCCCTGGCAATGTCCCTAACTAAGGCCTTGACACTATTCCTAACTCAGGCACTGATACAATACCTAAGGAAGGCCCTGACATTACTCCGAACTCAGGCTCTGAAAAGGTCCCTAACTAAGGCTGACAAAACTCCTAACTCAGGCACTGACACTGTCCCAAAATAAGGCCCTGAATCTATTCCTAACTGAGGCGCTGATACAATACCTAACGAAGGCACTGATGCTACTCCTAACTAAGGCCCTGACACTACTCCTAACTCAGGCAATGACACAGTCCATTACTAAGGCCCTGACACTATTCCCAACTCAGGCACTGACAGTGTATGTAATAAAACCCTGACACTACACCTAACTCAGGCACTGACAGTGTCCCTAACAAGGGCCCTCACACTACTCCCAACTCAGTCACTGACATTTTCCCTAATTGAGGCAATGATACTACTCCCAACTCAGGAACTAAGGCTCTGGATCATTGTGATGACAAGCGCCATGGAGCACTGTGATGACAAGGGTCATGGAGAATTGTGATGACAAGTGCATGGAGCATTGTGATGACAGAGTTCATGGGGCTTTGTGATGAAAGTGGTCATGGAGCATTGTGATGAAAATGGTCATGGAGCATTGTGATGAAAGTGGTCATGGAGGATTGTGATGAAAAGCGCTATGGAGGATTGTGATGACAGGGGTCATGGAGCATTGTGAGGACAAGTGCCATGGAGCATTGTGATGATAGGCGTCATGGGGCATTGTGATGACAGGGATCTTGGAGCTTTGTGGTGAAAGGTGTCATGGTACATTGTGATTACAACGACCTGGAGCATAGTGATGACAAGGGTCATGGAGCATTGTGATGACAATCACCATGGATCATTGTGATTAGTGGGGTAATGGAGCATTGTCATGAAAGGGGTCATGGATCATTGTGATTACAGGGAATCGAGGAGCATTGTTTTGACAAGCTCCAGGGATCATCGTGATGAAAGGGGAAAAGGAGAATTGTGATGAAAGGAATCATGGATCATTGTGATGACAGCGATCATGGAGCATTGTTATGACAAGAGCGAAGGAGCACTGTGATGACAAGGGCCATGGATCATGGTGATGACAGGGGTCAGGGAGCATTGTAATGACAGGGCTCATGGAGCATTGTGATGACAATGGTCATGGAGAATTTTGATGAAAGGGGTCATGGAGCATTGTGCTGAAAGTGGTCATGGATCTTTGTGATGACATGCACCAGGGAGCATTGTGATGACAAGGGCCATGGATCATTGTGATGACAGTGGTTATGGAGCATTGTGATGAAAGGTGTCATGGCTCATTGTGATGACAGGGGGCCTGGAGCATTGTGATGACAGGGTTCATGGGGCATTGTGATGACAAAGGCCTTGGAGCATTGTGATGAAAGTGGTCATATGGCATTTTGAATGATAGCTGCCATGGAACATTGTGATGACAAGTGTCATGGAGCCTTGTAATGACAGGGTGCATGGAACATTGTGATGTCACCGCCATGTAGCATTTTAGACAAGGGTCAAGGAGTATTGTGATGATAAGTACGTGGAACATTGCGAAGACAGGTGTCATGGAGCATTGTGATGATAAGGGCATGGAACCTTGTGATGACAGGGGGCATGGAACATTGTAATGAAAGGGGGCATGGAGCATTGTGATGACAGGGGGAATGGAGCATTGTGATGAAAAGGGCATGGAGCCTTGTGAGACAAGTCTCATGGAGCATTGTGTTGAGAGTGGGCTTGGAGCATTGTGGTGACAGGGGGCATGAAACTTTGTGATGACAATGGCATGGAGCATTGTGAGAAAAGTGTTAAGGAGAGCTGTGATGAAAGGGGTCATGGAAGACTCTGATTACAGGGGACATGGAGCATTGTATTGACAAAGACAAGTAGCATTGTGATGACATGGCTCAGGGAGCATTGTGGGGAAATGGGTCATGGGGCATTGTGATGACAGGGGTTATGGAGCATTGTGATGAAAGCGGCCATGGAACATTGTGATGAAAGGGGTCAAGGATCATTGTGATTACAGGGATCATGGAGCATTGTGATGACAAGTGCCAAGGATCACTCTGAGGAAAGGGGTAATGGAGAATTGTTATCAAAGGGGTCATGGATCATGGTGATTCCAGTGGTCATGGAGCCTTGTGATGACAAGCGCCATGGAGCTTTGTGATGACAAGAGCCATGGAGCATTGTAAGGAAAGGGGTCCTGGAGCATTGTGATGAACGTGGTCATGGATCTTTGTTATGACAATGTTCATGGCGCATTTTGATGAAAAGGGTCATGGAGCATTGTGATGGAAGTGGTCATCGGGCATTGTGATGAGAAGGGCCATGGAGCATTGTGATGAAAGGGTTCATGGAGCACTGTGATGATAAGGGCATGAAGCCTTGTGATCAAAATGGTCATGGAGCATTGTGATGAAAAGGGGTCATGGAGCATTGTGATGAACAGGGCACATGGAGCATTGTGATGAAAGTGGTCATGGAGCATTGTGATGAAAGGGGCCATGGGGCATTGTGATGACAAGGGGTCATGGAGCATTGTGATGACAAGCGCCATGGGGCATTGTGATGGCAAGAGCCATGGAATATTGTGATGAAAAGGGTCATGGACCACTGTGCTGAATGTGGTCATGGAGCATTGTGATGCACAGCGCCATGGAGCATTGTGATGACAAGCGTCATGGAGCTTTGTGATGAAATGTCTCATGGAACATTGTGATGACAGGGGTCGTGGAGCACTGTGATTACATTGAACATGGAGCATTGTGATGACAAAGGCCATGGAGCATTGTGATGAGAAGGGCATGGAGCATTGTGATGACAAAAGTCATAGAGCAGTGCGATGAAAGGATTAATGGAGCATTGTGATGAAAGGGTTCATGGAGCATTGTGATGACAGGGGGCATGGAGCACTGTGATGAAAGGGGTTATGGAGCACTGTGATTACAGGGGTAATTGTGATGCATTGTGAAGAACGGGGACATGAGACAGGGGTAATGGAGCATTCTGATGAAAGTTTTCATGGCTCATTGTGATGAAAAGGGGCATTGAGCATTGTAAGGAAAAGGGTTATGGAGCACTGTGATTACAGGGGTAATTTAGAGCATTGTGATAAACGGGGACATGGAGCAATTTGATGACAGGGGTCATGGGGCATTGTGAGGACAAGGGCCATGAAGCATTGTGATGACAGGGGTCATTTGGCTTTGTGAATGACAGGGGACCTGGAGCTTTGTGATGACAAGGGTAATGGAGCATTGTGATGACCGGGGTCATGGAGCATTGTGATGACAGGGGGCATGGAGCATTGTGATCACAAGAGCATGGAACATTGTGAGACAAGGGTCATGGGCCAATGTGATGACATGGGGTATGGAGCATTGTGATGACAATGGTATGTAGCATTGCGATGACAAGGGTCATGAAGCATTGCAATGAGAGTGGTCATGGAGCTTTGGGATGCCAGGGGTCATGGAGCATTGTGATGACAATGGTCATGGCGCATTTTGATGAAAGGGGTCACGGAGCATTGTGATGGAAGGGGTCATGGAGCATTGTGATGACAGGGGTCATGGGGCATTGTGATGATAAGGGCGTGGAGCATTGTGATGACAGTGGTCACGGAACATTGTGACGATAAGGTCATGGAGCTTAGTGAGGGACAGTCTAGCGGTCTTGGGACTAAATTCAGTGCCTGAGGTAGGCACAGCATAAGGTCTTTAGTTAGCATAAGACGTAGGATAGTAGCTCGGGACAGGGTTAGGGTGAAGGCTAGGAATCGTGTCAGGAAATGACCTAAGGATAGTGTGAAGACCTTTGTTACTGAGAATATCAGGGCCTTATTCAGAACCAATGTTAGTGCTTCAGGTAGGGACAGTATCAGGGCCTGACTTAGGGAGAGCGACAGGGTCTGAGTGAGGCCTAATGTCAGGCCCTCAGCTGGGGACACTGTCAGGGAGTGACTTAGGAGCAGCATCAGTGCCTTTGTTGGATCAGCTTTAGGCTCTTAGTTAAAGATGACCAGAGCCCTCGTTAGTCACAACGTCAAGGCCTCAGTTAGGGAAAGCTTCAGGGCCTGAGTTACGGACAGCCTCAGGTCTTCACTTAAAGACAGCGACAGGGCTTTCTTAGGGAGAGTGTCAAGACCTTGGTTAGAAATGGGTCAGGATATTATCTCAGGAGAGTGTCAGGATTTTAGTTATTGCTGGCAGCAGGGCCTATATTAGGGACAGATTCTGGGCCTTTGTTAGAGACAGTGTCATGGCCTTAGTTAGGAGTAGTCAGGGCCTTAGTTAGGGAGAGCATTAGGGTTTCAGTCAGCATAAGATGCAGGAGATTATCTCGGGACAGAGTCAGGTTCCAGGCCAGAGATAGTGAAAGGAAATGACCAAGGGATAACGAGAAGACCTTAGTCATTGAGAGCATCAGGGCCTTAGTTAGCAGCAGCGTGAGGGCCTTAATCAGGACCAGTGCCAGGGCTTGATGTACGGACAGCGTCAGAGCCTAACTAAGGTACAGCAACAGGGCCTAAGTGAGGCCTATCTTTGGGGCCAGAGTAAGGGACAGTATCAGGGCATGACTTAGGAGCAGCATAAAGGCCTCTGTAGGATCAGCATTAGGGTCTTCATTAAAGATATTATCAGGGCCTCTCTTAGGGACAGCCTCAAGGTCTCACTTAGGGACAGCGTCAGGGCTTACTTTGGGAAAGTTTCAGGACCTTGGTAAGACATGGGTCAGGATATTAGCTCAGGATAATGTCAGGTGTTCAGATATTGACGGCAGCAGGGCCTTAGTTAGAGGCAGTGTCAGGCCTAAGTTCGGACTAGCATCAGAGCCTTTGTTAGGTACAGTGTCAGTGACTGAGTTAGGTGTAGTGTCAGGGCCTTAGTTCGAGACAGTGTCAGCACTTGCGTTAGGACGCGCCTCCAGGCCTCAGTTAGGGACAGGTTCACGGCTTCGGACCTAAATTCAGGGCCTCATTTAGGGACAGAATCACAGATTTAGCTAGCATAAGAGGATCTACAGCTGAAAGCAACTTGAACACCACCACAAGCAGATGCAGAAGTGAACCATGCACGCTCCTATGAAGGACTATTCCACAGCAGTTGAGTACATTTTGTTTAAAGTTAGTAACACTATAAAAATTATGTTTTTAAGAAAACCATATTCAGAAGATGAAAGAATCTCGTTCTAAAGAATCTCTTTAGCTAATCTCGACATTAGCTAAAGAGAAGGTTAGGTTAAGATCTAGGGAGAGTGTCAGGAAATGACCTAGGGATAGTGTCAAGACCTTGGTTACTTAGAGCATCAGGGCCTAATTAAGGACCAGTGAGTGTCAGGGCTTCGGGTAGGGACAGCGTCAGAGCCTGACTTAGGGAGAGCGACAGGGCCTGAGTGAGGCCTAGCGTCAGGGCCTTAGCTAGGGACAGTGTCAGGGCATGACTTAGGAGCAACATAAGAGCCACGGTAGGATCAGCCTCAGGGGCTATGTTAAAGATATTATCAGGGCCTCTGTTAGGGACAGCCTCAAGGCCTCACTTAGGGAGAGCATCAGGGCTTCCTTAGGGAGAGTTTCAGGACCTTGGTAAGAGATGAGTTAGGATATTAGCTCAGGATAATGTCAGGACTTTAGATATTGATGGTAGCAGGGCCTAAGTAAGGGACAGTGTCAAGGCGTTAGTTAGGAGTAGCGGGCCCCTGATAGGTCCAGTGTCAGGTCCTCAGTTAGCAATAGTGTTAGGGCCTTAGTTAGGGACAGTGTCAGGGCCAGATGTAGGACGAGCATCTAGGCCTTAGTTCGGGACAATTTCACGGTCTTGGGACTAAATTCAGTGCCTGAGGCAGGCACAACCTAAGGGCTTCAGTCAGCATAAGAGGCAGGACATTAGCTAGTGACAGTGTCAGTTTAGCATGTAGGGATAGTGTCAGGAAATGACCTAAGGATAGTGTGAAGACCTTTGTTACTGAGACTCTCAGGGCCTTATTCAGAACCAGTGTTAGGGCTTCAGGTAGGGACAGCATCAGAGCCTGACTTAGGGAGAGCGATAGGGTCTGAGTGAGGCCTAGCGTCAGACCCTTAGCTGGGGACACTGTCAGGGCATGACTTAGGAGCAGCATCCCGGCCTCTGTTGGATCAGCCTTAGGGTCTTAGTTAAAGACATGATCAGGGTCTGAGTTAGTCACAGCATCAAGGCCTGAGTTAGTTAGGGAAAGCTGCAGGGCCTCACTTATGGACAGCGTCAGGGCTTACTTTGGGACAGTTTCAGGACCTTGGTAAGACATGGGTCAGGATATTAGCTCCGGATAATGTCAGGACTTTAGATATTGATGGCAGCAGCCCTTAGTTAGAGACAGTGTCAGGCCCTGAGTTACGACTAGCATCAGAGCCTTTGTTAGGTACACTTTACGGGACTGAGTTAGGAGTAGAGTCAGGGCCTTAGTTAGTGACATTGTCAGGGCCTGACTTCGGGAGAGCGACAGGGCCTGAGTGAGGCCTAGCATCAGGCCCTTTGCTGGGCACACTGTCAGGGCATGACTTTGGAGCAGCATCAGCGTCTTTGCTGGATCAGCATTAAGGTCTTCGTGAAATACATGATCAGGGCCTGAGTTAGTCACAGCTTCAAGGCTTCAGTTAAGGAAAGCTTCAGGGCCTGAGTTAGGGACAGCCTCAGGTCTTCACTTACGGACAGCGTCAGGGCTTACTTTGGGACAGTTTCAGGACCTTGGAAAGACATAGGTCAGGATATTAGCTCAGGATAATGTCAGGACTTTACATACTGATGGCAGCAGGGCCTTAGTTACAGACCGTTTCAGGGCCTGAGTTAGGCCTGGCATCAGTGACTTTGTTAGGTACAGTGTAAGGGACTGAGTTAGGAGTAGTGTCAGGGCCTTGCTTAGGGACAGTGTCAGGGTCTGAGTTAGGTGTACTGTCAGAGACCTAGTTAGGGACAGTGCTAGGGCCTGAGTTACGATTCGTGTCAAGGCCTTATTTAGGACCAATTTCAGGGCCTTAGTTTGGGCTAGCATCAGAGCCATTGTTAGGAATCGTACGAGGGCCTGAGTTAGGCGTACTGTCAGGGCCTTAGCTAGGGACAGTGTTAGGGCCTGAGTTAGGATTAGTGTCAAGGCCTTATTTAAGACCAATTTTAGGGCTTTAGTTTGGACTAGCAACAGAGCCTTTGTTAGGTATCATTTCGGGGCCGAAGTTAGGTGTAGTGTCAGGGCCATTGTTAGGGACAGTATCAGGGCCTGACTTAGGAAAAGTTCAGGGCCTTAGCCAGGGAAAGGGTCAGGGCCTTAGTAAGGGATATTATCAGGACCTGAATTAGCAGTAGTGTCAAAAATCCTTAGTGAGGAAAGTTAGGAATAAGTCAGGACTCAGGCCCTGACACTGTCCTTAACTAAGGCCCTGACACTACTCGTAACACAGGCCCTGATCTGATTCCTATCATAGGCCCTGACACTACTCGTAACACAGGCCCTGATCTGATTCCTATCATAGGCCCTGACACTGGTCTTAACTAAGGCCCTGACACTGGCCCTAACTAAAGCTGTGACGTTACTCTTAACTCAGGCACTGACACTGTCCCTAACAAAGCCTCTGACACCACTCCTAACTCAGGCCCTGACACTGTCTCTAACTAAGGCCCTGATACTACTACGAACTCAGCACTGGCACTGTCCCTAACTTAGGCCCTGACTCTACTCCTAACTCAGGAACTGACACTGTCACTAACTAAGGCCCTGACACTGCTGATAACTCACACCCTAACACTCCTCCTAAATCATGCCCTGGCAATGTCCCTAACTAAGGCCTTGACACTATTCCTAACTCAGGCACTGATACAATACCTAAGGAAGGCCCTGACATTACTCCGAACTCAGGCTCTGAAAAGGTCCCTAACTAAGGCTGACAAAACTCCTAACTCAGGCACTGACACTGTCCCAAAATAAGGCCCTGAATCTATTCCTAACTGAGGCGCTGATACAATACCTAACGAAGGCACTGATGCTACTCCTAACTAAGGCCCTGACACTACTCCTAACTCAGGCAATGACACAGTCCATTACTAAGGCCCTGACACTATTCCCAACTCAGGCACTGACAGTGTATGTAATAAAACCCTGACACTACACCTAACTCAGGCACTGACAGTGTCCCTAACAAGGGCCCTCACACTACTCCAAACTCAGTCACTGACATTTTCCCTAATTGAGGCAATGATACTACTCCCAGCTCAGGAACTAAGGCTCTGGATCATTGTGATGACAAGCGCCATGGAGCACTGTGATGACAAGGGTCATGGAGAATTGTGATGACAAGTGCATGGAGCATTGTGATGACAGAGTTCATGGGGCTTTGTGATGAAAGTGGTCATGGAGCATTGTGATGAAAATGGTCATGGAGCATTGTGATGAAAGTGGTCATGGAGGATTGTGATGAAAAGCGCTATGGAGGATTGTGATGACAGGGGTCATGGAGCATTGTGAGGACAAGTGCCATGGAGCATTGTGATGATAGGCGTCATGGGGCATTGTGATGACAGGGATCTTGGAGCTTTGTGGTGAAAGGTGTCATGGTACATTGTGATTACAACGACCTGGAGCATAGTGATGACAAGGGTCATGGAGCATTGTGATGACAATCACCATGGATCATTGTGATTAGTGGGGTAATGGAGCATTGTCATGAAAGGGGTCATGGATCATTGTGATTACAGGGAATCGAGGAGCATTGTTTTGACAAGCTCCAGGGATCATCGTGATGAAAGGGGAAAAGGAGAATTGTGATGAAAGGAATCATGGATCATTGTGATGACAGCGATCATGGAGCATTGTTATGACAAGAGCGAAGGAGCACTGTGATGAGAAGGGCCATGGATCATGGTGATGACAGGGGTCAGGGAGCATTGTAATGACAGGGCTCATGGAGCATTGTGATGACAATGGTCATGGAGAATTTTGATGAAAGGGGTCATGGAGCATTGTGCTGAAAGTGGTCATGGATCTTTGTGATGACATGCACCAGGGAGCATTGTGATGACAAGGGCCATGGATCATTGTGATGACAGTGGTTATGGAGCATTGTGATGAAAGGTGTCATGGCTCATTGTGATGACAGGGGGCCTGGAGCATTGTGATGACAGGGTTCATGGGGCATTGTGATGACAAAGGCCTTGGAGCATTGTGATGAAAGTGGTCATATGGCATTTTGAATGATAGCTGCCATGGAACATTGTGATGACAAGTGTCATGGAGCCTTGTAATGACAGGGTGCATGGAACATTGTGATGTCACCGCCATGTAGCATTTTAGACAAGGGTCAAGGAGTATTGTGATGATAAGTGCGTGGAACATTGCGAAGACAGGTGTCATGGAGCATTGTGATGATAAGGGCATGGAACCTTGTGATGACAGGGGGCATGGAACATTGTAATGAAAGGGGGCATGGAGCATTGTGATGACAGGGGGAATGGAGCATTGTGATGAAAAGGGCATGGAGCCTTGTGAGACAAGTCTCATGGAGCATTGTGTTGAGAGTGGGCTTGGAGCATTGTGGTGACAGGAGGCATGAAACTTTGTGATGACAATGGCATGGAGCATTGTGAGAAAAGTGTTAAGGAGAGCTGTGATGAAAGGGGTCATGGAAGACTCTGATTACAGGGGACATGGAGCATTGTATTGACAAAGACAAGTAGCATTGTGATGACATGGCTCAGGGAGCATTGTGGGGAAATGGGTCATGGGGCATTGTGATGACAGGGGTTATGGAGCATTGTGATGAAAGCGGCCATGGAACATTGTGATGAAAGGGGTCAAGGATCATTGTGATTACAGGGATCATGGAGCATTGTGATGACAAGTGCCAAGGATCACTCTGAGGAAAGGGGTAATGGAGAATTGTTATCAAAGGGGTCATGGATCATGGTGATTCCAGTGGTCATGGAGCCTTGTGATGACAAGCGCCATGGAGCTTTGTGATGACAAGAGCCATGGAGCATTGTTAGGAAAGGGGTCCTGGAGCATTGTGATGAACGTGGTCATGGATCTTTGTTATGACAATGTTCATGGCGCATTTTGATGAAAAGGGTCATGGAGCATTGTGATGGAAGTGGTCATCGGGCATTGTGATGAGAAGGGCCATGGAGCATTGTGATGAAAGGGTTCATGGAGCACTGTGATGATAAGGGCATGAAGCCTTGTGATCAAAATGGTCATGGAGCATTGTGATGAAAAGGGGTCATGGAGCATTGTGATGAACAGGGCACATGGAGCATTGTGATGAAAGTGGTCATGGAGCATTGTGATGAAAGGGGCCATGGAGCATTGTGATGACAAGGGGTCATGGAGCATTGTGATTACAAGCGCCATGGGGCATTGTGATGGCAAGAGCCATGGAATATTGTGATGAAAAGGGTCATGGACCACTGTGCTGAATGTGGTCATGGAGCATTGTGATGCACAGCGCCATGGAGCATTGTGATGACAAGCGTCATGGAGCTTTGTGATGAAATGTCTCATGGAACATTGTGATGACAGGGGTCGTGGAGCACTGTGATTACATTGAACATGGAGCATTGTGATGAAAGGGTTCATGGAGCATTGTGATGACGGGGGCATGGAGCACTGTGATGAAAGGGGTTATGGAGCACTGTGATTACAGGGGTAATTGTGATGCATTGTGAAGAACGGGGACATGAGACAGGGGTAATGGAGCATTCTGATGAAAGTTTTCATGGCTCATTGTGATGAAAAGGGGCATTGAGCATTGTAAGGAAAAGGGTTATGGAGCACTGTGATTACAGGGGTAATTTAGAGCATTGTGATAAACGGGGACATGGAGCAATTTGATGACAGGGGTCATGGGGCATTGTGAGGACAAGGGCCATGAAGCATTGTGATGACAGGGGTCATTTGGCTTTGTGAATGACAGGGGACCTGGAGCTTTGTGATGACAAGGGTAATGGAGCATTGTGATGACCGGGGTCATGGAGCATTGTGATGACAGGGGGCATGGAGCATTGTGATCACAAGAGCATGGAACATTGTGAGACAAGGGTCATGGGCCAATGTGATGACATGGGGTATGGAGCATTGTGATGACAATGGTATGTAGCATTGCGATGACAAGGGTCATGAAGCATTGCAATGAGAGTGGTCATGGAGCTTTGGGATGCCAGGGGTCATGGAGCATTGTGATGACAATGGTCATGGCGCATTTTGATGAAAGGGGTCACGGAGCATTGTGATGGAAGGGGTCATGGAGCATTGTGATGACAGGGGTCATGGGGCATTGTGATGATAAGGGCGTGGAGCATTGTGATGACAGTGGTCACGGAACATTGTGACGATAAGGTCATGGAGCTTAGTGAGGGACAGTCTAGCGGTCTTGGGACTAAATTCAGTGCCTGAGGTAGGCACAGCATAAGGTCTTTAGTTAGCATAAGACGTAGGATAGTAGCTCGGGACAGGGTTAGGGTGAAGGCTAGGAATCGTGTCAGGAAATGACCTAAGGATAGTGTGAAGACCTTTGTTACTGAGAATATCAGGGCCTTATTCAGAACCAATGTTAGTGCTTCAGGTAGGGACAGTATCAGGGCCTGACTTAGGGAGAGCGACAGGGTCTGAGTGAGGCCTAATGTCAGGCCCTCAGCTGGGGACACTGTCAGGGAGTGACTTAGGAGCAGCATCAGTGCCTTTGTTGGATCAGCTTGAGGCTCTTAGTTAAAGATGACCAGAGCCCTCGTTAGTCACAACGTCAAGGCCTCAGTTAGGGAAAGCTTCAGGGCCTGAGTTACGGACAGCCTCAGGTCTTCACTTAAAGACAGCGACAGGGCTTTCTTAGGGAGAGTGTCAAGACCTTGGTTAGAAATGGGTCAGGATATTATCTCAGGAGAGTGTCAGGATTTTAGTTATTGCTGGCAGCAGGGCCTATATTAGGGACAGATTCTGGGCCTTTGTTAGAGACAGTGTCATGGCCTTAGTTAGGAGTAGTCAGGGCCTTAGTTAGGGAGAGCATTAGGGTTTCAGTCAGCATAAGATGCAGGAGATTATCTCGGGACAGAGTCAGGTTCCAGGCCAGAGATAGTGAAAGGAAATGACCAAGGGATAACGAGAAGACCTTAGTCATTGAGAGCATCAGGGCCTTAGTTAGCAGCAGCGTGAGGGCCTTAATCAGGACCAGTGCCAGGGCTTGATGTACGGACAGCGTCAGAGCCTAACTAAGGTACAGCAACAGGGCCTAAGTGAGGCCTATCTTTGGGGCCAGAGTAAGGGACAGTATCAGGGCATGACTTAGGAGCAGCATAAAGGCCTCTGTAGGATCAGCATTAGGGTCTTCATTAAAGATATTATCAGGGCCTCTGTTAGGGACAGCCTCAAGGTCTCACTTAGGGACAGCGTCAGGGCTTACTTTGGGAAAGTTTCAGGACCTTGGTAAGACATGGGTCAGGATATTAGCTCAGGATAATGTCAGGTGTTCAGATATTGACGGCAGCAGGGCCTTAGTTAGAGGCAGTGTCAGGCCTAAGTTAGGACTAGCATCAGAGCCTTTGTTAGGTACAGTGTCAGTGACTGAGTTAGGTGTAGTGTCAGGGCCTTAGTTCGAGACAGTGTCAGCACTTGCGTTAGGACGCGCCTCCAGGCCTCAGTTAGGGACAGGTTCACGGCTTCGGACCTAAATTCAGGGCCTCATTTAGGGACAGAATCACAGATTTAGCTAGCATAAGAGGATCTACAGCTGAAAGCAACTTGAACACCACCACAAGCAGATGCAGAAGTGAACCATGCACGCTCCTATGAAGGACTATTCCACAGCAGTTGAGTACATTTTGTTTAAAGTTAGTAACACTATAAAAATTATGTTTTTAAGAAAACCATATTCAGAAGATGAAAGAATCTCGTTCTAAAGAATCTCTTTAGCTAATCTCGACATTAGCTAAAGAGAAGGTTAGGTTAAGATCTAGGGAGAGTGTCAGGAAATGACCTAGGGATAGTGTCAAGACCTTGGTTACTTAGAGCATCAGGGCCTAATTAAGGACCAGTGAGTGTCAGGGCTTCGGGTAGGGACAGCGTCAGAGCCTGACTTAGGGAGAGCGACAGGGCCTGAATGAGGCCTAGCGTCAGGGCCTTAGCTAGGGACAGTGTCAGGGCATGACTTAGGAGCAACATAAGAGCCACGGTAGGATCAGCCTCAGGGGCTATGTTAAAGATATTATCAGGGCCTCTGTTAGGGACAGCCTCAAGGCCTCACTTAGGGAGAGCATCAGGGCTTCCTTAGGGAGAGTTTCAGGACCTTGGTAAGAGATGAGTTAGGATATTAGCTCAGGATAATGTCAGGACTTTAGATATTGATGGTAGCAGGGCCTAAGTAAGGGACAGTGTCAAGGCGTTAGTTAGGAGTAGCGGGCCCCTGATAGGTCCAGTGTCAGGTCCTCAGTTAGCAATAGTGTTAGGGCCTTAGTTAGGGACAGTGTCAGGGCCAGATGTAGGACGAGCATCTAGGCCTTAGTTCGGGACAATTTCACGGTCTTGGGACTAAATTCAGTGCCTGAGGCAGGCACAACCTAAGGGCTTCAGTCAGCATAAGAGGCAGGACATTAGCTAGTGACAGTGTCAGTTTAGCATGTAGGGATAGTGTCAGGAAATGACCTAAGGATAGTGTGAAGACCTTTGTTACTGAGACTCTCAGGGCCTTATTCAGAACCAGTGTTAGGGCTTCAGGTAGGGACAGCATCAGAGCCTGACTTAGGGAGAGCGATAGGGTCTGAGTGAGGCCTAGCGTCAGACCCTTAGCTGGGGACACTGTCAGGGCATGACTTAGGAGCAGCATCCCGGCCTCTGTTGGATCAGCCTTAGGGTCTTAGTTAAAGACATGATCAGGGTCTGAGTTAGTCACAGCATCAAGGCCTGAGTTAGTTAGGGAAAGCTGCAGGGCCTCACTTATGGACAGCGTCAGGGCTTACTTTGGGACAGTTTCAGGACCTTGGTAAGACATGGGTCAGGATATTAGCTCCGGATAATGTCAGGACTTTAGATATTGATGGCAGCAGCCCTTAGTTAGAGACAGTGTCAGGCCCTGAGTTACGACTAGCATCAGAGCCTTTGTTAGGTACACTTTACGGGACTGAGTTAGGAGTAGAGTCAGGGCCTTAGTTAGTGACATTGTCAGGGCCTGACTTCGGGAGAGCGACAGGGCCTGAGTGAGGCCTAGCATCAGGCCCTTTGCTGGGCACACTGTCAGGGCATGACTTTGGAGCAGCATCAGCGTCTTTGCTGGATCAGCATTAAGGTCTTCGTGAAATACATGATCAGGGCCTGAGTTAGTCACAGCTTCAAGGCTTCAGTTAAGGAAAGCTTCAGGGCCTGAGTTAGGGACAGCCTCAGGTCTTCACTTACGGACAGCGTCAGGGCTTACTTTGGGACAGTTTCAGGACCTTGGAAAGACATAGGTCAGGATATTAGCTCAGGATAATGTCAGGACTTTACATACTGATGGCAGCAGGGCCTTAGTTACAGACCGTTTCAGGGCCTGAGTTAGGCCTGGCATCAGTGACTTTGTTAGGTACAGTGTAAGGGACTGAGTTAGGAGTAGTGTCAGGGCCTTGCTTAGGGACAGTGTCAGGGTCTGAGTTAGGTGTACTGTCAGAGACCTAGTTAGGGACAGTGCTAGGGCCTGAGTTACGATTCGTGTCAAGGCCTTATTTAGGACCAATTTCAGGGCCTTAGTTTGGGCTAGCATCAGAGCCATTGTTAGGAATCGTACGAGGGCCTGAGTTAGGCGTACTGTCAGGGCCTTAGCTAGGGACAGTGTTAGGGCCTGAGTTAGGATTAGTGTCAAGGCCTTATTTAAGACCAATTTTAGGGCTTTAGTTTGGACTAGCAACAGAGCCTTTGTTAGGTATCATTTCGGGGCCGAAGTTAGGTGTAGTGTCAGGGCCATTGTTAGGGACAGTATCAGGGCCTGACTTAGGAGAAGTTCAGGGCCTTAGCCAGGGAAAGGGTCAGGGCCTTAGTAAGGGATATTATCAGGACCTGAATTAGCAGTAGTGTCAAAAATCCTTAGTGAGGAAAGTTAGGAATAAGTCAGGACTCAGGCCCTGACACTGTCCTTAACTAAGGCCCTGACACTACTCGTAACACAGGCCCTGATCTGATTCCTATCATAGGCCCTGACACTACTCGTAACACAGGCCCTGATCTGATTCCTATCATAGGCCCTGACACTGGTCTTAACTAAGGCCCTGACACTGGCCCTAACTAAAGCTGTGACGTTACTCTTAACTCAGGCACTGACACTGTCCCTAACAAAGCCTCTGACACCACTCCTAACTCAGGCCCTGACACTGTCTCTAACTAAGGCCCTGATACTACTACGAACTCAGCACTGGCACTGTCCCTAACTTAGGCCCTGACTCTACTCCTAACTCAGGAACTGACACTGTCACTAACTAAGGCCCTGACACTGCTGATAACTCACACCCTAACACTCCTCCTAAATCATGCCCTGGCAATGTCCCTAACTAAGGCCTTGACACTATTCCTAACTCAGGCACTGATACAATACCTAAGGAAGGCCCTGACATTACTCCGAACTCAGGCTCTGAAAAGGTCCCTAACTAAGGCTGACAAAACTCCTAACTCAGGCACTGACACTGTCCCAAAATAAGGCCCTGAATCTATTCCTAACTGAGGCGCTGATACAATACCTAACGAAGGCACTGATGCTACTCCTAACTAAGGCCCTGACACTACTCCTAACTCAGGCAATGACACAGTCCATAACTAAGGCCCTGACACTATTCCCAACTCAGGCACTGACAGTGTATGTAATAAAACCCTGACACTACACCTAACTCAGGCACTGACAGTGTCCCTAACAAGGGCCCTCACACTACTCCCAACTCAGTCACTGACATTTTCCCTAATTGAGGCAATGATACTACTCCCAACTCAGGAACTAAGGCTCTGGATCATTGTGATGACAAGCGCCATGGAGCACTGTGATGACAAGGGTCATGGAGAATTGTGATGACAAGGGCCATGGAGCATTGTGATGACAGAGTTCATGGGGCATTGTGATGAAAGTGGTCATGGAGCATTGTGATGAAAATGGTCATGGAGCATTGTGATGCAAGTGGTCATGGAGGATTGTGATGAAAAGCGCTATGGAGGATTGTGATGACAGGGGTCATGGAGCATTGTGAGGACAAGTGCCATGGAGCATTGTGATGATAGGCGTCATGGGGCATTGTGATGACAGGGATCTTGGAGCTTTGTGGTGAAAGGTGTCATGGTACATTGTGATTACAACGACCTGGAGCATAGTGATGACAAGGGTCATGGAGCATTGTGATGACAATCACCATGGATCATTGTGATTAGTGGGGTACTGGAGCATTGTCATGAAAGGGGTCATGGATCATTGTGATTACAGGGAATCGAGGAGCATTGTTTTGACAAGCTCCAGGGATCATCGTGATGAAAGGGGAAAAGGAGAATTGTGATGAAAGGAATCATGGATCATTGTGATGACAGCGATCATGGAGCATTGTTATGACAAGAGCGAAGGAGCACTGTGATGACAAGGGCCATGGATCATGGTGATGACAGGGGTCAGGGAGCTTTGTAATGACAGGGCTCATGGAGCATTGTGATGACAATGGTCATGGAGAATTTTGATGAAAGGGGTCATGGAGCATTGTGCTGAAAGTGGTCATGGATCTTTGTGATGACATGCACCAGGGAGCATTGTGATGACAAGGGCCATGGATCATTGTGATGACAGTGGTTATGGAGCATTGTGATGAAAGGTGTCATGGCTCATTGTGATGACAGGGGGCCTGGAGCATTGTGATGACAGGGTTCATGGGGCATTGTGATGACAAGGGTCTTGGAGCATTGTGATGAAAGTGGTCATATGGCGTTTTGAATGATAGGGGCCATGGAACATTGTGATGACAAGTGTCATGGAGCCTTGTAATGACAGGGTGCATGGAACATTGTGATGTCACCGCCATGTAGCATTTTAGACAAGGGTCAAGGAGTATTGTGATGATAAGTGCGTGGAACATTGCGAAGACAGGTGTCATGGAGCATTGTGATGATAAGGGCATGGAACCTTGTGATGACAGGGGGCATGGAACATTGTAATGAAAGGGGGCATGGAGCATTGTGATGACAGGGGGAATGGAGCATTGTGATGAAAAGGGCATGGAGCCTTGTGAGACAAGTCTCATGGAGCATTGTGTTGAGAGTGGGCTTGGAGCATTGTGGTGACAGGGGGCATGAAACTTTGTGATGACAATGGCATGGAGCATTGTGAGAAAAGTGTTAAGGAGAGCTGTGATGAAAGGGGTCATGGAAGACTCTGATTACAGGGGACATGGAGCATTGTATTGACAAAGACAAGTAGCATTGTGATGACATGGCTCAGGGAGCATTGTGGGGAAATGGGTCATGGGGCATTGTGATGACAGGGGTTATGGAGCATTGTGATGAAAGCGGCCATGGAACATTGTGATGAAAGGGGTCAAGGATCATTGTGATTACAGGGATCATGGAGCATTTTGATGACAAGTGCCAAGGATCACTGTGAGGAAAGGGGTAATGGAGAATTGTTATCAAAGGGGTCATGGATCATGGTGATTACAGTGGTCATGGAGCCTTGTGATGACAAGCGCCATGGAGCTTTGTGATGACAAGAGCCATGGAGCATTGTAAGGAAAGGGGTCCTGGAGCATTGTGATGAACGTGGTCATGGAGCTTTGTTATGACAATGTTCATGGTGCATTTTGATGAAAAGGGTCATGGAGCATTGTGATGGAAGTGGTCATCGGGCATTGTGATGAGTAGGGCCATGGAGCATTGTGATGAAAGGGTTCATGGAGCACTGTGATGATAAGGGCATGAAGCCTTGTTATCAAAATGGTCATGGAGCATTGTGATGAAAAGGGGTCATGGAGCATTGTGATGAACAGGGCACATGGAGCATTGTGATGAAAGTGGTCATGGAGCATTGTGATGAAAGGGGCCATGGGGCATTGTGATGACAAGGGGTCATGGAGCATTGTGATGACAAGCGCCATGGGGCATTGTGATGGCAAGAGCCATGGAATATTGTGATGAAAAGGGTCATGGACCACTGTGCTGAATGTGGTCATGGAGCATTGTGATGCACAGCGCCATGGAGCATTGTGATGACAAGCGTCATGGAGCTTTGTGATGAAATGTCTCATGGAACATTGTGATGACAGGGGTCGTGGAGCACTGTGATTACATTGAACATGGAGCATTGTGATGACAAAGGCCATGGAGCATTGTGATGAGAAGGGCATGGAGCATTGTGATGACAAAAGTCATAGAGCAGTGCGATGAAAGGATTAATGGAGCATTGTGATGAAAGGGTTCATGGAGCATTGTGATGACGGGGTCATGGAGCACTGTGATGAAAGGGGTTATGGAGCACTGTGATTACAGGGGTAATTGTGATGCATTGTGATGAAAGGGGACATGAGACAGGGGTAATGGAGCATTCTGATGAAAGATTTCATGGCTCATTGTGATGAAAAGGGGCATTGAGCATTGTGAGGAAAAGGGTTATGGAGCACTGTGATTACAGTGGCAATTTAGAGCATTGTGATAAACGGAGACATGGAGCAATTTGATGACAGGGGTCATGGGGCATTGTTAGGACATGTGCCATTGAGCATTGTGATGATAGGAGTCATGGGGCATTGTGATGACAGGGGACATGGAGCATTGTGATCACAAGAGCATGGATCATTGTGAGGCAAGGGTCATGGGCCAGTGTGATGATATGGGGTATGGAGCATTGTGATGACAATGGTATGTAGCATTGCGATGAGAAGGGTCATGAAGCATTGCCATGAGAGTGGTCATGGAGCATTGGGATGCCAGGGGTCATGGAGCACTGTGTTGATAATGGTCATGGCGCATTTTGATGAAACGGGTCACGGAGCACTGTGATGGAAGGGATCATGGAGCATTGTGATGACAGGGGTCATGGGGCATTGTGATGATAAGTGCGTGGAGCATTGTGATGACAGTGGTCACGGAACATTGTGACGATAAGGGCATGGAGCCTAGTGAGGGACAGTCTAGCGGTCTTGGGAGTAAATTCAGTGCCTGAGGTAGGCACAGCATACAGCCTTTAGTTAGCATAAGAGGTAGGATATTAGCTCCGGACAGGGTTAGGGTGAAGGCTAGGAATCGTGTCTGGAAATGACCTAAGGATAGTGTGAAGACCTTTGTTACTGAGAATATCAGGGCCTTATTCAGAACCAGTGTTAGGGCTTCAGGTAGGGACAGTATCAGGGCCTGACTTAGGGAGAGCGACAGGGTCTGAGTGAGGCCTAATGTCAGGCCCTCAGCTGGGGACACTGTCAAGGAGTGACTTAGGAGCAGCATCAGTGCCTTTGTTGGATCAGCTTTAGGCTCTTAGTTAAAGATGACCAGAGCCCTAGTTAGTCACAGCGTCAAGGCCTCAGTTAGGGAAAGCTTCAGGGCCTGAGTTACGGACAGCCTCAGGTCTTCACTTAAAGACAGCGACAGGGCTTTCTTAGGGAGAGTGTCAAGACCTTGGTTAGAAATGGGTCAGGATATTATCTGAGGAGAGTGTCAGGATTTTAATTATTGCTGGCAGAAGGGCCTATATTAGGGACAGATTCTGGGCCTTTGTTAGAGACAGTGTCATGGCCTTAGTTAGGAATAGTCCGGGCGTTAGTTAGGGAGAGCATTAGGGTTTCAGTCAGCATAAGATGCAGGAGATTATCTCGGGACAGAGGCAGGTTCCAGGCCAGAGATAGTGAAAGGAAATGACCAAGGGATAACGAGAAGACCTTAGTCATTGAGAGCATCAGGGCCTTAGTTAGCAGCAGTGTGAGGGCGTTAAGCAGGACCAGTTCCAGGGCTTGATATACGCACAGCGTCAGAGCCTAACTAAGGTACAGCAACAGGGCCTAAGTGAAGCCTATCTTTGGGGCCTGAGTAAGGGACAGTATCAGGGCATGACTTAGGAGCAGCATAAAGGCCTCTGTAGGATCAGCATTAGGGTCTTCGTTAAAGATATTATCAGGGCCTCTGTTAGGGACAGCCTCAAGGTCTCACTTAGGGACAGCGTCAGGGCTTACTTTGGGAAAGTTTCAGGACCTTGGTAAGACATGGGTCAGGATATTAGCTCAGGATAATGTCAGGTGTTCAGATATTGACGGCAGCAGGGCCTTAGTTAGAGGCAGTGTCAGGCCTAAGTTTGGACTAGCATCAGAGCCTTTGTTAGGTACAGTGTCAGTGACGGAGTTAGGTGTAGTGTCAGGGCCTTAGTTAGGGACAGTGTCAGGACCTGCGTTAGGACGAGCCTCCAGGCCTCAGTTAGGGACAGGTTCACAGCCTCGGACCTAAATTCAGGGCCTCATTTAGGGACAGAATCACAGATTTAGCTAGCATAAGAGGATCTACAGCTGAAAGCAACTTGAACACCACCACAAACAGATGCAGAAGTGAACCATGCACGCTCCTATGAAGGAATATTCCACAGCAGTTGAGCACATTTTGTTTAAAGTTAGTAACACTATAAAAATTATGTTTTTAAGAAAACCATATTCAGAAGATGAAAGAATCTCGTTCTAAAGAATTTCTTTAGCTAATCTCGACATTAGCTAAAGAGAAGGTTAGGTTAAGATCTAGGGATAGTGTCAGGAAATTACCTAGGGATAGTGTCAAGACCTTAGTTACTTAGAGCATCAGGGCCTAATTAAGGACCAGTGAGTGTCAGGGCTTCGGGTAGGGACAGCGTCAGAGCCTGACTTAGGGAGAGCGACAGGGCCTGAGTGAGGCCTAGCGTCAGGGCCTTAGCTAGGGACAGTGTCAGGGCATGACTTAGGAGCAACATAAGAGCCACGGTAGGATCAGCCTCAGGGGCTATGTTAAAGATATTATCAGGGTCTCTGTTAGGGACAGCCTCAAGGCCTCACTTAGGGAGAGCATCAGGGCTTCCTTAGGGAGAGTTTCAGGACCTTGGTAAGAGATGAGTTAGGATATTAGCTCAGGATAATGTCAGGACTTTAGATATTGATGGTAGCAGGGCCTAAGTAAGGGACAGTGTCAAGGCGTTAGTTAGGAGTAGCGGGCCCCTGATAGGTCCAGTGTCAGCTCCTCAGTTAGCAGTAGTGTTAGGGCCATAGTTAGGGACAGTGTCAGGGCCAGATGTAGGACGAGCATCTAGGCCTTAGTTCGGGACAGTTTCACGGTCTTGGGACTAAATTCAGTGCCTGAGGCAGGCACAACCTAAGGGGTTCAGTTAGCATAAGAGGCAGGACATTAGCTAGTGACAGTGTCAGTTTAGCATGTAGGGATAGTGTCAGGAAATGACCTATGGATAGTGTGAAGACCTTTGTTACTGAGACTCTCAGGGCCTTATTCAGAACCAGTGTTAGGGCTTCAGGTAGGGACAGCATCAGAGCCTGACTTAGGGAGAGCGATAGGGTCTGAGTGAGGCCTAGCGTCAGACCCTTAGCTGTGGACACTGTCAGGGCATGACTTAGGAGCAGCATCCCGGCCTCTATTGGATCAGCCTTAGGGTCTTAGTTAAAGACATGATCAGTGTCTGAGTTAGTCACAGCATCAAGGCCTGAGTTAGTTAGGGAAAGCTGCAGGGCCTCACTTAGGGACAGCGTCAGGGCTTACTTTGGGACAGTTTCAGGACCTTGGTAAGACATGGGTCAGGATATTAGCTCCGGATAATGTCAGGACTTTAGATATTGATGGCAGCAGCCCTTAGTTAGAGACAGTGTCAGGCCCTGAGTTACGACTAGCATCAGAGCCTTTGTTAGGTACACTTTACGGGATTGAGTTAGGAGTAGAGTCAGGGCCTTAGTTAGTGACATTGTCAGGGCCTGACTTCGGGATAGCGACAGGGCCTGAGTGAGGCCTAGCATCAGGCCCTTTGCTGGGCACACTGTCAGGGCATGACTTTGGAGCAGCATCAGCGTCTTTGCTGGATCAGCATTAAGGTCTTCGTGAAATACATGATCAGGGCCTGAGTTAGTCACAGCTTCAAGGCTTCAGTTAAGGAAAGCTTCAGGGCCTGAGTTAGGGACAGCCTCAGGTCTTCACTTACGGACAGCGTCAGGGCTTACTTTGGGACAGTTTCAGGACCTTGGAAAGACATAGGTCAGGATATTAGCTCAGGATAATGTCAGGACTTTACATACTGATGGCAGCAGGGCCTTAGTTACAGACTGGTTCAGGGCCTGAGTTAGGCCTAGCATCAGTGACTTTGTTAGGTACAGTGTAAGGGACTGAGTTAGGAGTAGTGTCAGGGCCTTGCTTAGGGACAGTGTCAGGGTCTGAGTTAGGTGTACTGTCAGAGACCTAGTTAGGGACAGTGCTAGGGCCTGAGTTACGATTCGTGTCAAGGCCTTATTTAGGACCAATTTCAGGGCCTTAGTTTGGGCTAGCATCAGAGCCATTGTTAGGAATCGTACGAGGGCCTGAGTTAGGCGTACTGTCAGGGCCTTAGCTAGGGACAGTGTTAGGGCCTGAGTTAGGATTAGTGTTAAGGCCTTATTTAAGACCAGTTTTAGGGCTTTAGTTTGGACTAGCAACAGAGCCTTTGTTAGGTATCATTTCGGGGCCGAATTTAGGTGTAGTGTCAGGGCCATTGTTAGGGACAGTATCAGGGCCTGACTTAGGAGAAATTCAGGGCCTTAGCCAGGGAAAGGGTCAGGGCCTTAGTAAGGGATATTATCAGGACCTGAATTAGCAGTAGTGTCAAAAATCCTTAGTGAGGAAAGTTAGGAATAAGTCAGGACTCAGGCCTTGACACTGTCCTTAACTAAGGCCCTGACACTACTCGTAACACAGGCCCTGATCTGATTCCTATCATAGGCCCTGACACTACTCGTAACACAGGCCCTGATCTGATTCCTATCATAGGCCCTGACACTGGTCTTAACTAAGGCCCTGACACTGGCCCTAACTAAAGCTGTGACGTTACTCTTAACTCAGGCACTGACACTGTCCCTAACAAAGCCTCTGACACTACTCCTAACTCAGGCCCTGACACTGTCTCTAACTAAGGCCCTGATACTACTACGAACTCAGCACTGGCACTGTCCCTAACTTAGGCCCTGACTCTACTCCTAACTCAGGAACTGACACTGTCACTAACTAAGGCCCTGACACTGTTCATAACTCACACCCTAACACTCTTCCTAAATCATACCCTGGCAATGTCCCTAACTAAGACCTTGACACTATTCCTAACTCAGGCACTGATACAATACCTAAGGAAGGCCCTGACATTACTCCTAACTCAGGCCCTGAAAAGGTCCCTAACTAAGGCTGACAAAACTCCTAACTCAGGCACTGACACTGTCCCAAAATAAGGCCCTGAATCTATTCCTAACTGAAGCGCTGATACAATACCTAGCGAAGGCACTGATGCTACTCCTAACTAAGGCCCTGACACTACTCCTAACTCAGGCAATGACACAGTCCATAACTAAGGCCCTGACACTATTCCCAACTCAGGCACTGACAGTGTATGTAATAAAACCCTGACACTACACCTAACTCAGGCACTGACAGTGTCCCTAACAAGGGCCCTCACACTACTCCCAACTCAGTCACTGACATTTTCCCTAATTGAGGCAATGATACTACTCCCAACTCAGGAAGTAAGGCTCTGGATCATTGTGATGACAAGCGCCATGGAGCACTGTGATGACAAGGGTCATGGAGAATTGTGATGACAAGTGCATGGAGCATTGTGATGACAAGGGCCATGGAGAATTGTGATGACAGGGGTCATGGAGAATTGTGATGACAAGGGCCATGGAGCATTGTGATGACAGAGTTCATGGGGCATTGTGATGAAAGTGGTCATGGAGCATTGTGATGAAAATGGTCATGGAGCATTGTGATGAAAGTGGTCATGGAGGATTGTGATGAAAAGCGCTATGGAGGATTGTGATGACAGGGGTCATGGAGCATTGTGAGGACAAGTGCCATGGAGCATTGTGATGATAGGCGTCATGGGGCATTGTGATGACAGGGATCTTGGAGCTTTGTGGTGAAAGGTGTCATGGTACATTGTGATTACAACGACCTGGAGCATAGTGATGACAAGGGTCATGGAGCATTGTGATGACAATCACCATGGATCATTGTGATTAGTGGGGTAATGGAGCATTGTCATGAAAGGGGTCATGGATCATTGTGATTACAGGGAATCGAGGAGCATTGTTTTGACAAGCTCCAGGGATCATCGTGATGAAAGGGGAAAAGGAGAATTGTGATGAAAGGAATCATGGATCATTGTGATGACAGCGATCATGGAGCATTGTTATGACAAGAGCGAAGGAGCACTGTGATGACAAGGGCCATGGATCATGGTGATGACAGGGGTCAGGGAGCATTGTAATGACAGGGCTCATGGAGCATTGTGATGACAATGGTCATGGAGAATTTTGATGAAAGGGGTCATGGAGCATTGTGCTGAAAGTGGTCATGGATCTTTGTGATGACATGCACCAGGGAGCATTGTGATGACAAGGGCCATGGATCATTGTGATGACAGTGGTTATGGAGCATTGTGATGAAAGGTGTCATGGCTCATTGTGATGACAGGGGGCCTGGAGCATTGTGATGACAGGGTTCATGGGGCATTGTGATGACAAAGGCCTTGGAGCATTGTGATGAAAGTGGTCATATGGCATTTTGAATGATAGCTGCCATGGAACATTGTGATGACAAGTGTCATGGAGCCTTGTAATGACAGGGTGCATGGAACATTGTGATGTCACCGCCATGTAGCATTTTAGACAAGGGTCAAGGAGTATTGTGATGATAAGTGCGTGGAACATTGCGAAGACAGGTGTCATGGAGCATTGTGATGATAAGGGCATGGAACCTTGTGATGACAGGGGGCATGGAACATTGTAATGAAAGGGGGCATGGAGCATTGTGATGACAGGGGGAATGGAGCATTGTGATGAAAAGGGCATGGAGCCTTGTGAGACAAGTCTCATGGAGCATTGTGTTGAGAGTGGGCTTGGAGCATTGTGGTGACAGGAGGCATGAAACTTTGTGATGACAATGGCATGGAGCATTGTGAGAAAAGTGTTAAGGAGAGCTGTGATGAAAGGGGTCATGGAAGACTCTGATTACAGGGGACATGGAGCATTGTATTGACAAAGACAAGTAGCATTGTGATGACATGGCTCAGGGAGCATTGTGGGGAAATGGGTCATGGGGCATTGTGATGACAGGGGTTATGGAGCATTGTGATGAAAGCGGCCATGGAACATTGTGATGAAAGGGGTCAAGGATCATTGTGATTAGAGGGATCATGGAGCATTGTGATGACAAGTGCCAAGGATCACTCTGAGGAAAGGGGTAATGGAGAATTGTTATCAAAGGGGTCATGGATCATGGTGATTCCAGTGGTCATGGAGCCTTGTGATGACAAGCGCCATGGAGCTTTGTGATGACAAGAGCCATGGAGCATTGTTAGGAAAGGGGTCCTGGAGCATTGTGATGAACGTGGTCATGGATCTTTGTTATGACAATGTTCATGGCGCATTTTGATGAAAAGGGTCATGGAGCATTGTGATGGAAGTGGTCATCGGGCATTGTGATGAGAAGGGCCATGGAGCATTGTGATGAAAGGGTTCATGGAGCACTGTGATGATAAGGGCATGAAGCCTTGTGATCAAAATGGTCATGGAGCATTGTGATGAAAAGGGGTCATGGAGCATTGTGATGAACAGGGCACATGGAGCATTGTGATGAAAGTGGTCATGGAGCATTGTGATGAAAGGGGCCATGGAGCATTGTGATGACAAGGGGTCATGGAGCATTGTGATTACAAGCGCCATGGGGCATTGTGATGGCAAGAGCCATGGAATATTGTGATGAAAAGGGTCATGGACCACTGTGCTGAATGTGGTCATGGAGCATTGTGATGCACAGCGCCATGGAGCATTGTGATGACAAGCGTCATGGAGCTTTGTGATGAAATGTCTCATGGAACATTGTGATGACAGGGGTCGTGGAGCACTGTGATTACATTGAACATGGAGCATTGTGATGACAAAGGCCATGGAGCATTGTGATGAGAAGGGCATGGAGCATTGTGATGACAAAAGTCATAGAGCAGTGCGATGAAAGGATTAATGGAGCATTGTGATGAAAGGGTTCATGGAGCATTGTGATGACAGGGGGCATGGAGCACTGTGATGAAAGGGGTTATGGAGCACTGTGATTACAGGGGTAATTGTGATGCATTGTGAAGAACGGGGACATGAGACAGGGGTAATGGAGCATTCTGATGAAAGTTTTCATGGCTCATTGTGATGAAAAGGGGCATTGAGCATTGTAAGGAAAAGGGTTATGGAGCACTGTGATTACAGGGGTAATTTAGAGCATTGTGATAAACGGGGACATGGAGCAATTTGATGACAGGGGTCATGGGGCATTGTGAGGACAAGGGCCATGAAGCATTGTGATGACAGGGGTCATTTGGCTTTGTGAATGACAGGGGACCTGGAGCTTTGTGATGACAAGGGTAATGGAGCATTGTGATGACCGGGGTCATGGAGCATTGTGATGACAGGGGGCATGGAGCATTGTGATCACAAGAGCATGGAACATTGTGAGACAAGGGTCATGGGCCAATGTGATGACATGGGGTATGGAGCATTGTGATGACAATGGTATGTAGCATTGCGATGACAAGGGTCATGAAGCATTGCAATGAGAGTGGTCATGGAGCTTTGGGATGCCAGGGGTCATGGAGCATTGTGATGACAATGGTCATGGCGCATTTTGATGAAAGGGGTCACGGAGCATTGTGATGGAAGGGGTCATGGAGCATTGTGATGACAGGGGTCATGGGGCATTGTGATGATAAGGGCGTGGAGCATTGTGATGACAGTGGTCACGGAACATTGTGACGATAAGGTCATGGAGCTTAGTGAGGGACAGTCTAGCGGTCTTGGGACTAAATTCAGTGCCTGAGGTAGGCACAGCATAAGGTCTTTAGTTAGCATAAGACGTAGGATAGTAGCTCGGGACAGGGTTAGGGTGAAGGCTAGGAATCGTGTCAGGAAATGACCTAAGGATAGTGTGAAGACCTTTGTTACTGAGAATATCAGGGCCTTATTCAGAACCAATGTTAGTGCTTCAGGTAGGGACAGTATCAGGGCCTGACTTAGGGAGAGCGACAGGGTCTGAGTGAGGCCTAATGTCAGGCCCTCAGCTGGGGACACTGTCAGGGAGTGACTTAGGAGCAGCATCAGTGCCTTTGTTGGATCAGCTTGAGGCTCTTAGTTAAAGATGACCAGAGCCCTCGTTAGTCACAACGTCAAGGCCTCAGCTAGGGAAAGCTTCAGGGCCTGAGTTACGGACAGCCTCAGGTCTTCACTTAAAGACAGCGACAGGGCTTTCTTAGGGAGAGTGTCAAGACCTTGGTTAGAAATGGGTCAGGATATTATCTCAGGAGAGTGTCAGGATTTTAGTTATTGCTGGCAGCAGGGCCTATATTAGGGACAGATTCTGGGCCTTTGTTAGAGACAGTGTCATGGCCTTAGTTAGGAGTAGTCAGGGCCTTAGTTAGGGAGAGCATTAGGGTTTCAGTCAGCATAAGATGCAGGAGATTATCTCGGGACAGAGTCAGGTTCCAGGCCAGAGATAGTGAAAGGAAATGACCAAGGGATAACGAGAAGACCTTAGTCATTGAGAGCATCAGGGACTTAGTTAGCAGCAGCGTGAGGGCCTTAATCAGGACCAGTGCCAGGGCTTGATGTACGGACAGCGTCAGAGCCTAACTAAGGTACAGCAACAGGGCCTAAGTGAGGCCTATCTTTGGGGCCTGAGTAAGGGACAGTATCAGGGCATGACTTAGGAGCAGCATAAAGGCCTCTGTAGGATCAGCATTAGGGTCTTCATTAAAGATATTATCAGGGCCTCTCTTAGGGACAGCCTCAAGGTCTCACTTAGGGACAGCGTCAGGGCTTACTTTGGGAAAGTTTCAGGACCTTGGTAAGACATGGGTCAGGATATTAGCTCAGGATAATGTCAGGTGTTCAGATATTGACGGCAGCAGGGCCTTAGTTAGAGGCAGTGTCAGGCCTAAGTTAGGACTAGCATCAGAGCCTTTGTTAGGTACAGTGTCAGTGACTGAGTTAGGTGTAGTGTCAGGGCCTTAGTTCGAGACAGTGTCAGCACTTGCGTTAGGACGCGCCTCCAGGCCTCAGTTAGGGACAGGTTCACGGCTTCGGACCTAAATTCAGGGCCTCATTTAGGGACAGAATCACAGATTTAGCTAGCATAAGAGGATCTACAGCTGAAAGCAACTTGAACACCACCACAAGCAGATGCAGAAGTGAACCATGCACGCTCCTATGAAGGACTATTCCACAGCAGTTGAGTACATTTTGTTTAAAGTTAGTAACACTATAAAAATTATGTTTTTAAGAAAACCATATTCAGAAGATGAAAGAATCTCGTTCTAAAGAATCTCTTTAGCTAATCTCGACATTAGCTAAAGAGAAGGTTAGGTTAAGATCTAGGGAGAGTGTCAGGAAATGACCTAGGGATAGTGTCAAGACCTTGGTTACTTAGAGCATCAGGGCCTAATTAAGGACCAGTGAGTGTCAGGGCTTCGGGTAGGGACAGCGTCAGAGCCTGACTTAGGGAGAGCGACAGGGCCTGAGTGAGGCCTAGCGTCAGGGCCTTAGCTAGGGACAGTGTCAGGGCATGACTTAGGAGCAACATAAGAGCCACGGTAGGATCAGCCTCAGGGGCTATGTTAAAGATATTATCAGGGCCTCTGTTAGGGACAGCCTCAAGGCCTCACTTAGGGAGAGCATCAGGGCTTCCTTAGGGAGAGTTTCAGGACCTTGGTAAGAGATGAGTTAGGATATTAGCTCAGGATAATGTCAGGACTTTAGATATTGATGGTAGCAGGGCCTAAGTAAGGGACAGTGTCAAGGCGTTAGTTAGGAGTAGCGGGCCCCTGATAGGTCCAGTGTCAGGTCCTCAGTTAGCAATAGTGTTAGGGCCTTAGTTAGGGACAGTGTCAGGGCCAGATGTAGGACGAGCATCTAGGCCTTAGTTCGGGACAATTTCACGGTCTTGGGACTAAATTCAGTGCCTGAGGCAGGCACAACCTAAGGGCTTCAGTCAGCATAAGAGGCAGGACATTAGCTAGTGACAGTGTCAGTTTAGCATGTAGGGATAGTGTCAGGAAATGACCTAAGGATAGTGTGAAGACCTTTGTTACTGAGACTCTCAGGGCCTTATTCAGAACCAGTGTTAGGGCTTCAGGTAGGGACAGCATCAGAGCCTGACTTAGGGAGAGCGATAGGGTCTGAGTGAGGCCTAGCGTCAGACCCTTAGCTGGGGACACTGTCAGGGCATGACTTAGGAGCAGCATCCCGGCCTCTGTTGGATCAGCCTTAGGGTCTTAGTTAAAGACATGATCAGTGTCTGAGTTAGTCACAGCATCAAGGCCTGAGTTAGTTAGGGAAAGCTGCAGGGCCTCACTTATGGACAGCGTCAGGGCTTACTTTGGGACAGTTTCAGGACCTTGGTAAGACATGGGTCAGGATATTAGCTCCGGATAATGTCAGGACTTTAGATATTGATGGCAGCAGCCCTTAGTTAGAGACAGTGTCAGGCCCTGAGTTACGACTAGCATCAGAGCCTTTGTTAGGTACACTTTACGGGACTGAGTTAGGAGTAGAGTCAGGGCCTTAGTTAGTGACATTGTCAGGGCCTGACTTCGGGAGAGCGACAGGGCCTGAGTGAGGCCTAGCATCAGGCCCTTTGCTGGGCACACTGTCAGGGCATGACTTTGGAGCAGCATCAGCGTCTTTGCTGGATCAGCATTAAGGTCTTCGTGAAATACATGATCAGGGCCTGAGTTAGTCACAGCTTCAAGGCTTCAGTTAAGGAAAGCTTCAGGGCCTGAGTTAGGGACAGCCTCAGGTCTTCACTTACGGACAGCGTCAGGGCTTACTTTGGGACAGTTTCAGGACCTTGGAAAGACATAGGTCAGGATATTAGCTCAGGATAATGTCAGGACTTTACATACTGATGGCAGCAGGGCCTTAGTTACAGACCGTTTCAGGGCCTGAGTTAGGCCTAGCATCAGTGACTTTGTTAGGTACAGTGTAAGGGACTGAGTTAGGAGTAGTGTCAGGGCCTTGCTTAGGGACAGTGTCAGGGTCTGAGTTAGGTGTACTGTCAGAGACCTAGTTAGGGACAGTGCTAGGGCCTGAGTTACGATTCGTGTCAAGGCCTTATTTAGGACCAATTTCAGGGCCTTAGTTTGGGCTAGCATCAGAGCCATTGTTAGGAATCGTACGAGGGCCTGAGTTAGGCGTACTGTCAGGGCCTTAGCTAGGGACAGTGTTAGGGCCTGAGTTAGGATTAGTGTCAAGGCCTTATTTAAGACCAATTTTAGGGCTTTAGTTTGGACTAGCAACAGAGCCTTTGTTAGGTATCATTTCGGGGCCGAAGTTAGGTGTAGTGTCAGGGCCATTGTTAGGGACAGTATCAGGGCCTGACTTAGGAAAAGTTCAGGGCCTTAGCCAGGGAAAGGGTCAGGGCCTTAGTAAGGGATATTATCAGGACCTGAATTAGCAGTAGTGTCAAAAATCCTTAGTGAGGAAAGTTAGGAATAAGTCAGGACTCAGGCCCTGACACTGTCCTTAACTAAGGCCCTGACACTACTCGTAACACAGGCCCTGATCTGATTCCTATCATAGGCCCTGACACTACTCGTAACACAGGCCCTGATCTGATTCCTATCATAGGCCCTGACACTGGTCTTAACTAAGGCCCTGACACTGGCCCTAACTAAAGCTGTGACGTTACTCTTAACTCAGGCACTGACACTGTCCCTAACAAAGCCTCTGACACCACTCCTAACTCAGGCCCTGACACTGTCTCTAACTAAGGCCCTGATACTACTACGAACTCAGCACTGGCACTGTCCCTAACTTAGGCCCTGACTCTACTCCTAACTCAGGAACTGACACTGTCACTAACTAAGGCCCTGACACTGCTGATAACTCACACCCTAACACTCCTCCTAAATCATGCCCTGGCAATGTCCCTAACTAAGGCCTTGACACTATTCCTAACTCAGGCACTGATACAATACCTAAGGAAGGCCCTGACATTACTCCGAACTCAGGCTCTGAAAAGGTCCCTAACTAAGGCTGACAAAACTCCTAACTCAGGCACTGACACTGTCCCAAAATAAGGCCCTGAATCTATTCCTAACTGAGGCGCTGATACAATACCTAACGAAGGCACTGATGCTACTCCTAACTAAGGCCCTGACACTACTCCTAACTCAGGCAATGACACAGTCCATTACTAAGGCCCTGACACTATTCCCAACTCAGGCACTGACAGTGTATGTAATAAAACCCTGACACTACACCTAACTCAGGCACTGACAGTGTCCCTAACAAGGGCCCTCACACTACTCCAAACTCAGTCACTGACATTTTCCCTAATTGAGGCAATGATACTACTCCCAGCTCAGGAACTAAGGCTCTGGATCATTGTGATGACAAGCGCCATGGAGCACTGTGATGACAAGGGTCATGGAGAATTGTGATGACAAGTGCATGGAGCATTGTGATGACAGAGTTCATGGGGCTTTGTGATGAAAGTGGTCATGGAGCATTGTGATGAAAATGGTCATGGAGCATTGTGATGAAAGTGGTCATGGAGGATTGTGATGAAAAGCGCTATGGAGGATTGTGATGACAGGGGTCATGGAGCATTGTGAGGACAAGTGCCATGGAGCATTGTGATGATAGGCGTCATGGGGCATTGTGATGACAGGGATCTTGGAGCTTTGTGGTGAAAGGTGTCATGGTACATTGTGATTACAACGACCTGGAGCATAGTGATGACAAGGGTCATGGAGCATTGTGATGACAATCACCATGGATCATTGTGATTAGTGGGGTAATGGAGCATTGTCATGAAAGGGGTCATGGATCATTGTGATTACAGGGAATCGAGGAGCATTGTTTTGACAAGCTCCAGGGATCATCGTGATGAAAGGGGAAAAGGAGAATTGTGATGAAAGGAATCATGGATCATTGTGATGACAGCGATCATGGAGCATTGTTATGACAAGAGCGAAGGAGCACTGTGATGACAAGGGCCATGGATCATGGTGATGACAGGGGTCAGGGAGCATTGTAATGACAGGGCTCATGGAGCATTGTGATGACAATGGTCATGGAGAATTTTGATGAAAGGGGTCATGGAGCATTGTGCTGAAAGTGGTCATGGATCTTTGTGATGACATGCACCAGGGAGCATTGTGATGACAAGGGCCATGGATCATTGTGATGACAGTGGTTATGGAGCATTGTGATGAAAGGTGTCATGGCTCATTGTGATGACAGGGGGCCTGGAGCATTGTGATGACAGGGTTCATGGGGCATTGTGATGACAAAGGCCTTGGAGCATTGTGATGAAAGTGGTCATATGGCATTTTGAATGATAGCTGCCATGGAACATTGTGATGACAAGTGTCATGGAGCCTTGTAATGACAGGGTGCATGGAACATTGTGATGTCACCGCCATGTAGCATTTTAGACAAGGGTCAAGGAGTATTGTGATGATAAGTGCGTGGAACATTGCGAAGACAGGTGTCATGGAGCATTGTGATGATAAGGGCATGGAACCTTGTGATGACAGGGGGCATGGAACATTGTAATGAAAGGGGGCATGGAGCATTGTGATGACAGGGGGAATGGAGCATTGTGATGAAAAGGGCATGGAGCCTTGTGAGACAAGTCTCATGGAGCATTGTGTTGAGAGTGGGCTTGGAGCATTGTGGTGACAGGAGGCATGAAACTTTGTGATGACAATGGCATGGAGCATTGTGAGAAAAGTGTTAAGGAGAGCTGTGATGAAAGGGGTCATGGAAGACTCTGATTACAGGGGACATGGAGCATTGTATTGACAAAGACAAGTAGCATTGTGATGACATGGCTCAGGGAGCATTGTGGGGAAATGGGTCATGGGGCATTGTGATGACAGGGGTTATGGAGCATTGTGATGAAAGCGGCCATGGAACATTGTGATGAAAGGGGTCAAGGATCATTGTGATTAGAGGGATCATGGAGCATTGTGATGACAAGTGCCAAGGATCACTCTGAGGAAAGGGGTAATGGAGAATTGTTATCAAAGGGGTCATGGATCATGGTGATTCCAGTGGTCATGGAGCCTTGTGATGACAAGCGCCATGGAGCTTTGTGATGACAAGAGCCATGGAGCATTGTTAGGAAAGGGGTCCTGGAGCATTGTGATGAACGTGGTCATGGATCTTTGTTATGACAATGTTCATGGCGCATTTTGATGAAAAGGGTCATGGAGCATTGTGATGGAAGTGGTCATCGGGCATTGTGATGAGAAGGGCCATGGAGCATTGTGATGAAAGGGTTCATGGAGCACTGTGATGATAAGGGCATGAAGCCTTGTGATCAAAATGGTCATGGAGCATTGTGATGAAAAGGGGTCATGGAGCATTGTGATGAACAGGGCACATGGAGCATTGTGATGAAAGTGGTCATGGAGCATTGTGATGAAAGGGGCCATGGAGCATTGTGATGACAAGGGGTCATGGAGCATTGTGATTACAAGCGCCATGGGGCATTGTGATGGCAAGAGCCATGGAATATTGTGATGAAAAGGGTCATGGACCACTGTGCTGAATGTGGTCATGGAGCATTGTGATGCACAGCGCCATGGAGCATTGTGATGACAAGCGTCATGGAGCTTTGTGATGAAATGTCTCATGGAACATTGTGATGACAGGGGTCGTGGAGCACTGTGATTACATTGAACATGGAGCATTGTGATGACAAAGGCCATGGAGCATTGTGATGAGAAGGGCATGGAGCATTGTGATGACAAAAGTCATAGAGCAGTGCGATGAAAGGATTAATGGAGCATTGTGATGAAAGGGTTCATGGAGCATTGTGATGACAGGGGGCATGGAGCACTGTGATGAAAGGGGTTATGGAGCACTGTGATTACAGGGGTAATTGTGATGCATTGTGAAGAACGGGGACATGAGACAGGGGTAATGGAGCATTCTGATGAAAGTTTTCATGGCTCATTGTGATGAAAAGGGGCATTGAGCATTGTAAGGAAAAGGGTTATGGAGCACTGTGATTACAGGGGTAATTTAGAGCATTGTGATAAACGGGGACATGGAGCAATTTGATGACAGGGGTCATGGGGCATTGTGAGGACAAGGGCCATGAAGCATTGTGATGACAGGGGTCATTTGGCTTTGTGAATGACAGGGGACCTGGAGCTTTGTGATGACAAGGGTAATGGAGCATTGTGATGACCGGGGTCATGGAGCATTGTGATGACAGGGGGCATGGAGCATTGTGATCACAAGAGCATGGAACATTGTGAGACAAGGGTCATGGGCCAATGTGATGACATGGGGTATGGAGCATTGTGATGACAATGGTATGTAGCATTGCGATGACAAGGGTCATGAAGCATTGCAATGAGAGTGGTCATGGAGCTTTGGGATGCCAGGGGTCATGGAGCATTGTGATGACAATGGTCATGGCGCATTTTGATGAAAGGGGTCACGGAGCATTGTGATGGAAGGGGTCATGGAGCATTGTGATGACAGGGGTCATGGGGCATTGTGATGATAAGGGCGTGGAGCATTGTGATGACAGTGGTCACGGAACATTGTGACGATAAGGTCATGGAGCTTAGTGAGGGACAGTCTAGCGGTCTTGGGACTAAATTCAGTGCCTGAGGTAGGCACAGCATAAGGTCTTTAGTTAGCATAAGACGTAGGATAGTAGCTCGGGACAGGGTTAGGGTGAAGGCTAGGAATCGTGTCAGGAAATGACCTAAGGATAGTGTGAAGACCTTTGTTACTGAGAATATCAGGGCCTTATTCAGAACCAATGTTAGTGCTTCAGGTAGGGACAGTATCAGGGCCTGACTTAGGGAGAGCGACAGGGTCTGAGTGAGGCCTAATGTCAGGCCCTCAGCTGGGGACACTGTCAGGGAGTGACTTAGGAGCAGCATCAGTGCCTTTGTTGGATCAGCTTTAGGCTCTTAGTTAAAGATGACCAGAGCCCTCGTTAGTCACAACGTCAAGGCCTCAGTTAGGGAAAGCTTCAGGGCCTGAGTTACGGACAGCCTCAGGTCTTCACTTAAAGACAGCGACAGGGCTTTCTTAGGGAGAGTGTCAAGACCTTGGTTAGAAATGGGTCAGGATATTATCTCAGGAGAGTGTCAGGATTTTAGTTATTGCTGGCAGCAGGGCCTATATTAGGGACAGATTCTGGGCCTTTGTTAGAGACAGTGTCATGGCCTTAGTTAGGAGTAGTCAGGGCCTTAGTTAGGGAGAGCATTAGGGTTTCAGTCAGCATAAGATGCAGGAGATTATCTCGGGACAGAGTCAGGTTCCAGGCCAGAGATAGTGAAAGGAAATGACCAAGGGATAACGAGAAGACCTTAGTCATTGAGAGCATCAGGGCCTTAGTTAGCAGCAGCGTGAGGGCCTTAATCAGGACCAGTGCCAGGGCTTGATGTACGGACAGCGTCAGAGCCTAACTAAGGTACAGCAACAGGGCCTAAGTGAGGCCTATCTTTGGGGCCAGAGTAAGGGACAGTATCAGGGCATGACTTAGGAGCAGCATAAAGGCCTCTGTAGGATCAGCATTAGGGTCTTCATTAAAGATATTATCAGGGCCTCTGTTAGGGACAGCCTCAAGGTCTCACTTAGGGACAGCGTCAGGGCTTACTTTGGGAAAGTTTCAGGACCTTGGTAAGACATGGGTCAGGATATTAGCTCAGGATAATGTCAGGTGTTCAGATATTGACGGCAGCAGGGCCTTAGTTAGAGGCAGTGTCAGGCCTAAGTTAGGACTAGCATCAGAGCCTTTGTTAGGTACAGTGTCAGTGACTGAGTTAGGTGTAGTGTCAGGGCCTTAGTTCGAGACAGTGTCAGCACTTGCGTTAGGACGCGCCTCCAGGCCTCAGTTAGGGACAGGTTCACGGCTTCGGACCTAAATTCAGGGCCTCATTTAGGGACAGAATCACAGATTTAGCTAGCATAAGAGGATCTACAGCTGAAAGCAACTTGAACACCACCACAAGCAGATGCAGAAGTGAACCATGCACGCTCCTATGAAGGACTATTCCACAGCAGTTGAGTACATTTTGTTTAAAGTTAGTAACACTATAAAAATTATGTTTTTAAGAAAACCATATTCAGAAGATGAAAGAATCTCGTTCTAAAGAATCTCTTTAGCTAATCTCGACATTAGCTAAAGAGAAGGTTAGGTTAAGATCTAGGGAGAGTGTCAGGAAATGACCTAGGGATAGTGTCAAGACCTTGGTTACTTAGAGCATCAGGGCCTAATTAAGGACCAGTGAGTGTCAGGGCTTCGGGTAGGGACAGCGTCAGAGCCTGACTTAGGGAGAGCGACAGGGCCTGAGTGAGGCCTAGCGTCAGGGCCTTAGCTAGGGACAGTGTCAGGGCATGACTTAGGAGCAACATAAGAGCCACGGTAGGATCAGCCTCAGGGGCTATGTTAAAGATATTATCAGGGCCTCTGTTAGGGACAGCCTCAAGGCCTCACTTAGGGAGAGCATCAGGGCTTCCTTAGGGAGAGTTTCAGGACCTTGGTAAGAGATGAGTTAGGATATTAGCTCAGGATAATGTCAGGACTTTAGATATTGATGGTAGCAGGGCCTAAGTAAGGGACAGTGTCAAGGCGTTAGTTAGGAGTAGCGGGCCCCTGATAGGTCCAGTGTCAGGTCCTCAGTTAGCAATAGTGTTAGGGCCTTAGTTAGGGACAGTGTCAGGGCCAGATGTAGGACGAGCATCTAGGCCTTAGTTCGGGACAATTTCACGGTCTTGGGACTAAATTCAGTGCCTGAGGCAGGCACAACCTAAGGGCTTCAGTCAGCATAAGAGGCAGGACATTAGCTAGTGACAGTGTCAGTTTAGCATGTAGGGATAGTGTCAGGAAATGACCTAAGGATAGTGTGAAGACCTTTGTTACTGAGACTCTCAGGGCCTTATTCAGAACCAGTGTTAGGGCTTCAGGTAGGGACAGCATCAGAGCCTGACTTAGGGAGAGCGATAGGGTCTGAGTGAGGCCTAGCGTCAGACCCTTAGCTGGGGACACTGTCAGGGCATGACTTAGGAGCAGCATCCCGGCCTCTGTTGGATCAGCCTTAGGGTCTTAGTTAAAGACATGATCAGTGTCTGAGTTAGTCACAGCATCAAGGCCTGAGTTAGTTAGGGAAAGCTGCAGGGCCTCACTTATGGACAGCGTCAGGGCTTACTTTGGGACAGTTTCAGGACCTTGGTAAGACATGGGTCAGGATATTAGCTCCGGATAATGTCAGGACTTTAGATATTGATGGCAGCAGCCCTTAGTTAGAGACAGTGTCAGGCCCTGAGTTACGACTAGCATCAGAGCCTTTGTTAGGTACACTTTACGGGACTGAGTTAGGAGTAGAGTCAGGGCCTTAGTTAGTGACATTGTCAGGGCCTGACTTCGGGAGAGCGACAGGGCCTGAGTGAGGCCTAGCATCAGGCCCTTTGCTGGGCACACTGTCAGGGCATGACTTTGGAGCAGCATCAGCGTCTTTGCTGGATCAGCATTAAGGTCTTCGTGAAATACATGATCAGGGCCTGAGTTAGTCACAGCTTCAAGGCTTCAGTTAAGGAAAGCTTCAGGGCCTGAGTTAGGGACAGCCTCAGTTCTTCACTTACGGACAGCGTCAGGGCTTACTTTGGGACAGTTTCAGGACCTTGGAAAGACATAGGTCAGGATATTAGCTCAGGATAATGTCAGGACTTTACATACTGATGGCAGCAGGGCCTTAGTTACAGACCGTTTCAGGGCCTGAGTTAGGCCTGGCATCAGTGACTTTGTTAGGTACAGTGTAAGGGACTGAGTTAGGAGTAGTGTCAGGGCCTTGCTTAGGGACAGTGTCAGGGTCTGAGTTAGGTGTACTGTCAGAGACCTAGTTAGGGACAGTGCTAGGGCCTGAGTTACGATTCGTGTCAAGGCCTTATTTAGGACCAATTTCAGGGCCTTAGTTTGGGCTAGCATCAGAGCCATTGTTAGGAATCGTACGAGGGCCTGAGTTAGGCGTACTGTCAGGGCCTTAGCTAGGGACAGTGTTAGGGCCTGAGTTAGGATTAGTGTCAAGGCCTTATTTAAGACCAATTTTAGGGCTTTAGTTTGGACTAGCAACAGAGCCTTTGTTAGGTATCATTTCGGGGCCGAAGTTAGGTGTAGTGTCAGGGCCATTGTTAGGGACAGTATCAGGGCCTGACTTAGGAGAAGTTCAGGGCCTTAGCCAGGGAAAGGGTCAGGGCCTTAGTAAGGGATATTATCAGGACCTGAATTAGCAGTAGTGTCAAAAATCCTTAGTGAGGAAAGTTAGGAATAAGTCAGGACTCAGGCCCTGACACTGTCCTTAACTAAGGCCCTGACACTACTCGTAACACAGGCCCTGATCTGATTCCTATCATAGGCCCTGACACTACTCGTAACACAGGCCCTGATCTGATTCCTATCATAGGCCCTGACACTGGTCTTAACTAAGGCCCTGACACTGGCCCTAACTAAAGCTGTGACGTTACTCTTAACTCAGGCACTGACACTGTCCCTAACAAAGCCTCTGACACCACTCCTAACTCAGGCCCTGACACTGTCTCTAACTAAGGCCCTGATACTACTACGAACTCAGCACTGGCACTGTCCCTAACTTAGGCCCTGACTCTACTCCTAACTCAGGAACTGACACTGTCACTAACTAAGGCCCTGACACTGCTGATAACTCACACCCTAACACTCCTCCTAAATCATGCCCTGGCAATGTCCCTAACTAAGGCCTTGACACTATTCCTAACTCAGGCACTGATACAATACCTAAGGAAGGCCCTGACATTACTCCGAACTCAGGCTCTGAAAAGGTCCCTAACTAAGGCTGACAAAACTCCTAACTCAGGCACTGACACTGTCCCAAAATAAGGCCCTGAATCTATTCCTAACTGAGGCGCTGATACAATACCTAACGAAGGCACTGATGCTACTCCTAACTAAGGCCCTGACACTACTCCTAACTCAGGCAATGACACAGTCCATAACTAAGGCCCTGACACTATTCCCAACTCAGGCACTGACAGTGTATGTAATAAAACCCTGACACTACACCTAACTCAGGCACTGACAGTGTCCCTAACAAGGGCCCTCACACTACTCCCAACTCAGTCACTGACATTTTCCCTAATTGAGGCAATGATACTACTCCCAACTCAGGAACTAAGGCTCTGGATCATTGTGATGACAAGCGCCATGGAGCACTGTGATGACAAGGGTCATGGAGAATTGTGATGACAAGGGCCATGGAGCATTGTGATGACAGAGTTCATGGGGCATTGTGATGAAAGTGGTCATGGAGCATTGTGATGAAAATGGTCATGGAGCATTGTGATGCAAGTGGTCATGGAGGATTGTGATGAAAAGCGCTATGGAGGATTGTGATGACAGGGGTCATGGAGCATTGTGAGGACAAGTGCCATGGAGCATTGTGATGATAGGCGTCATGGGGCATTGTGATGACAGGGATCTTGGAGCTTTGTGGTGAAAGGTGTCATGGTACATTGTGATTACAACGACCTGGAGCATAGTGATGACAAGGGTCATGGAGCATTGTGATGACAATCACCATGGATCATTGTGATTAGTGGGGTAATGGAGCATTGTCATGAAAGGGGTCATGGATCATTGTGATTACAGGGAATCGAGGAGCATTGTTTTGACAAGCTCCAGGGATCATCGTGATGAAAGGGGAAAAGGAGAATTGTGATGAAAGGAATCATGGATCATTGTGATGACAGCGATCATGGAGCATTGTTATGACAAGAGCGAAGGAGCACTGTGATGACAAGGGCCATGGATCATGGTGATGAGAGGGGTCAGGGAGCTTTGTAATGACAGGGCTCATGGAGCATTGTGATGACAATGGTCATGGAGAATTTTGATGAAAGGGGTCATGGAGCATAGTGCTGAAAGTGGTCATGGATCTTTGTGATGACATGCACCAGGGAGCATTGTGATGACAAGGGCCATGGATCATTGTGATGACAGTGGTTATGGAGCATTGTGATGAAAGGTGTCATGGCTCATTGTGATGACAGGGGGCCTGGAGCATTGTGATGACAGGGTTCATGGGGCATTGTGATGACAAGGGTCTTGGAGCATTGTGATGAAAGTGGTCATATGGCGTTTTGAATGATAGGGGCCATGGAACATTGTGATGACAAGTGTCATGGAGCCTTGTAATGACAGGGTGCATGGAACATTGTGATGTCACCGCCATGTAGCATTTTAGACAAGGGTCAAGGAGTATTGTGATGATAAGTGCGTGGAACATTGCGAAGACAGGTGTCATGGAGCATTGTGATGATAAGGGCATGGAACCTTGTGATGACAGGGGGCATGGAACATTGTAATGAAAGGGGGCATGGAGCATTGTGATGACAGGGGGAATGGAGCATTGTGATGAAAAGGGCATGGAGCCTTGTGAGACAAGTCTCATGGAGCATTGTGTTGAGAGTGGGCTTGGAGCATTGTGGTGACAGGGGGCATGAAACTTTGTGATGACAATGGCATGGAGCATTGTGAGAAAAGTGTTAAGGAGAGCTGTGATGAAAGGGGTCATGGAAGACTCTGATTACAGGGGACATGGAGCATTGTATTGACAAAGACAAGTAGCATTGTGATGACATGGCTCAGGGAGCATTGTGGGGAAATGGGTCATGGGGCATTGTGATGACAGGGGTTATGGAGCATTGTGATGAAAGCGGCCATGGAACATTGTGATGAAAGGGGTCAAGGATCATTGTGATTACAGGGATCATGGAGCATTTTGATGACAAGTGCCAAGGATCACTGTGAGGAAAGGGGTAATGGAGAATTGTTATCAAAGGGGTCATGGATCATGGTGATTACAGTGGTCATGGAGCCTTGTGATGACAAGCGCCATGGAGCTTTGTGATGACAAGAGCCATGGAGCATTGTAAGGAAAGGGGTCCTGGAGCATTGTGATGAACGTGGTCATGGAGCTTTGTTATGACAATGTTCATGGTGCATTTTGATGAAAAGGGTCATGGAGCATTGTGATGGAAGTGGTCATCGGGCATTGTGATGAGTAGGGCCATGGAGCATTGTGATGAAAGGGTTCATGGAGCACTGTGATGATAAGGGCATGAAGCCTTGTTATCAAAATGGTCATGGAGCATTGTGATGAAAAGGGGTCATGGAGCATTGTGATGAACAGGGCACATGGAGCATTGTGATGAAAGTGGTCATGGAGCATTGTGATGAAAGGGGCCATGGGGCATTGTGATGACAAGGGGTCATGGAGCATTGTGATGACAAGCGCCATGGGGCATTGTGATGGCAAGAGCCATGGAATATTGTGATGAAAAGGGTCATGGACCACTGTGCTGAATGTGGTCATGGAGCATTGTGATGCACAGCGCCATGGAGCATTGTGATGACAAGCGTCATGGAGCTTTGTGATGAAATGTCTCATGGAACATTGTGATGACAGGGGTCGTGGAGCACTGTGATTACATTGAACATGGAGCATTGTGATGACAAAGGCCATGGAGCATTGTGATGAGAAGGGCATGGAGCATTGTGATGACAAAAGTCATAGAGCAGTGCGATGAAAGGATTAATGGAGCATTGTGATGAAAGGGTTCATGGAGCATTGTGATGACGGGGTCATGGAGCACTGTGATGAAAGGGGTTATGGAGCACTGTGATTAAAGGGGTAATTGTGATGCATTGTGATGAAAGGGGACATGAGACAGGGGTAATGGAGCATTCTGATGAAAGATTTCATGGCTCATTGTGATGAAAAGGGGCATTGAGCATTGTGAGGAAAAGGGTTATGGAGCACTGTGATTACAGTGGCAATTTAGAGCATTGTGATAAACGGAGACATGGAGCAATTTGATGACAGGGGTCATGGGGCATTGTTAGGACATGTGCCATTGAGCATTGTGATGATAGGAGTCATGGGGCATTGTGATGACAGGGGACATGGAGCATTGTGATCACAAGAGCATGGATCATTGTGAGGCAAGGGTCATGGGCCAGTGTGATGATATGGGGTATGGAGCATTGTGATGACAATGGTATGTAGCATTGCGATGAGAAGGGTCATGAAGCATTGCCATGAGAGTGGTCATGGAGCATTGGGATGCCAGGGGTCATGGAGCACTGTGTTGATAATGGTCATGGCGCATTTTGATGAAACGGGTCACGGAGCACTGTGATGGAAGGGATCATGGAGCATTGTGATGACAGGGGTCATGGGGCATTGTGATGATAAGTGCGTGGAGCATTGTGATGACAGTGGTCACGGAACATTGTGACGATAAGGGCATGGAGCCTAGTGAGGGACAGTCTAGCGGTCTTGGGAGTAAATTCAGTGCCTGAGGTAGGCACAGCATACAGCCTTTAGTTAGCATAAGAGGTAGGATATTAGCTCCGGACAGGGTTAGGGTGAAGGCTAGGAATCGTGTCTGGAAATGACCTAAGGATAGTGTGAAGACCTTTGTTACTGAGAATATCAGGGCCTTATTCAGAACCAGTGTTAGGGCTTCAGGTAGGGACAGTATCAGGGCCTGACTTAGGGAGAGCGACAGGGTCTGAGTGAGGCCTAATGTCAGGCCCTCAGCTGGGGACACTGTCAAGGAGTGACTTAGGAGCAGCATCAGTGCCTTTGTTGGATCAGCTTTAGGCTCTTAGTTAAAGATGACCAGAGCCCTAGTTAGTCACAGCGTCAAGGCCTCAGTTAGGGAAAGCTTCAGGGCCTGAGTTACGGACAGCCTCAGGTCTTCACTTAAAGACAGCGACAGGGCTTTCTTAGGGAGAGTGTCAAGACCTTGGTTAGAAATGGGTCAGGATATTATCTGAGGAGAGTGTCAGGATTTTAATTATTGCTGGCAGAAGGGCCTATATTAGGGACAGATTCTGGGCCTTTGTTAGAGACAGTGTCATGGCCTTAGTTAGGAATAGTCCGGGCGTTAGTTAGGGAGAGCATTAGGGTTTCAGTCAGCATAAGATGCAGGAGATTATCTCGGGACAGAGGCAGGTTCCAGGCCAGAGATAGTGAAAGGAAATGACCAAGGGATAACGAGAAGACCTTAGTCATTGAGAGCATCAGGGCCTTAGTTAGCAGCAGTGTGAGGGCGTTAAGCAGGACCAGTTCCAGGGCTTGATATACGCACAGCGTCAGAGACTAACTAAGGTACAGCAACAGGGCCTAAGTGAAGCCTATCTTTGGGGCCTGAGTAAGGGACAGTATCAGGGCATGACTTAGGAGCAGCATAAAGGCCTCTGTAGGATCAGCATTAGGGTCTTCGTTAAAGATATTATCAGGGCCTCTGTTAGGGACAGCCTCAAGGTCTCACTTAGGGACAGCGTCAGGGCTTACTTTGGGAAAGTTTCAGGACCTTGGTAAGACATGGGTCAGGATATTAGCTCAGGATAATGTCAGGTGTTCAGATATTGACGGCAGCAGGGCCTTAGTTAGAGGCAGTGTCAGGCCTAAGTTTGGACTAGCATCAGAGCCTTTGTTAGGTACAGTGTCAGTGACGGAGTTAGGTGTAGTGTCAGGGCCTTAGTTAGGGACAGTGTCAGGACCTGCGTTAGGACGAGCCTCCAGGCCTCAGTTAGGGACAGGTTCACAGCCTCGGACCTAAATTCAGGGCCTCATTTAGGGACAGAATCACAGATTTAGCTAGCATAAGAGGATCTACAGCTGAAAGCAACTTGAACACCACCACAAACAGATGCAGAAGTGAACCATGCACGCTCCTATGAAGGAATATTCCACAGCAGTTGAGCACATTTTGTTTAAAGTTAGTAACACTATAAAAATTATGTTTTTAAGAAAACCATATTCAGAAGATGAAAGAATCTCGTTCTAAAGAATTTCTTTAGCTAATCTCGACATTAGCTAAAGAGAAGGTTAGGTTAAGATCTAGGGATAGTGTCAGGAAATTACCTAGGGATAGTGTCAAGACCTTAGTTACTTAGAGCATCAGGGCCTAATTAAGGACCAGTGAGTGTCAGGGCTTCGGGTAGGGACAGCGTCAGAGCCTGACTTAGGGAGAGCGACAGGGCCTGAGTGAGGCCTAGCGTCAGGGCCTTAGCTAGGGACAGTGTCAGGGCATGACTTAGGAGCAACATAAGAGCCACGGTAGGATCAGCCTCAGGGGCTATGTTAAAGATATTATCAGGGTCTCTGTTAGGGACAGCCTCAAGGCCTCACTTAGGGAGAGCATCAGGGCTTCCTTAGGGAGAGTTTCAGGACCTTGGTAAGAGATGAGTTAGGATATTAGCTCAGGATAATGTCAGGACTTTAGATATTGATGGTAGCAGGGCCTAAGTAAGGGACAGTGTCAAGGCGTTAGTTAGGAGTAGCGGGCCCCTGATAGGTCCAGTGTCAGCTCCTCAGTTAGCAGTAGTGTTAGGGCCATAGTTAGGGACAGTGTCAGGGCCAGATGTAGGACGAGCATCTAGGCCTTAGTTCGGGACAGTTTCACGGTCTTGGGACTAAATTCAGTGCCTGAGGCAGGCACAACCTAAGGGGTTCAGTTAGCATAAGAGGCAGGACTTTAGCTAGTGACAGTGTCAGTTTAGCATGTAGGGATAGTGTCAGGAAATGACCTATGGATAGTGTGAAGACCTTTGTTACTGAGACTCTCAGGGCCTTATTCAGAACCAGTGTTAGGGCTTCAGGTAGGGACAGCATCAGAGCCTGACTTAGGGAGAGCGATAGGGTCTGAGTGAGGCCTAGCGTCAGACCCTTAGCTGTGGACACTGTCAGGGCATGACTTAGGAGCAGCATCCCGGCCTCTATTGGATCAGCCTTAGGGTCTTAGTTAAAGACATGATCAGTGTCTGAGTTAGTCACAGCATCAAGGCCTGAGTTAGTTAGGGAAAGCTGCAGGGCCTCACTTAGGGACAGCGTCAGGGCTTACTTTGGGACAGTTTCAGGACCTTGGTAAGACATGGGTCAGGATATTAGCTCCGGATAATGTCAGGACTTTAGATATTGATGGCAGCAGCCCTTAGTTAGAGACAGTGTCAGGCCCTGAGTTACGACTAGCATCAGAGCCTTTGTTAGGTACACTTTACGGGATTGAGTTAGGAGTAGAGTCAGGGCCTTAGTTAGTGACATTGTCAGGGCCTGACTTCGGGATAGCGACAGGGCCTGAGTGAGGCCTAGCATCAGGCCCTTTGCTGGGCACACTGTCAGGGCATGACTTTGGAGCAGCATCAGCGTCTTTGCTGGATCAGCATTAAGGTCTTCGTGAAATACATGATCAGGGCCTGAGTTAGTCACAGCTTCAAGGCTTCAGTTAAGGAAAGCTTCAGGGCCTGAGTTAGGGACAGCCTCAGGTCTTCACTTACGGACAGCGTCAGGGCTTACTTTGGGACAGTTTCAGGACCTTGGAAAGACATAGGTCAGGATATTAGCTCAGGATAATGTCAGGACTTTACATACTGATGGCAGCAGGGCCTTAGTTACAGACTGGTTCAGGGCCTGAGTTAGGCCTAGCATCAGTGACTTTGTTAGGTACAGTGTAAGGGACTGAGTTAGGAGTAGTGTCAGGGCCTTGCTTAGGGACAGTGTCAGGGTCTGAGTTAGGTGTACTGTCAGAGACCTAGTTAGGGACAGTGCTAGGGCCTGAGTTACGATTCGTGTCAAGGCCTTATTTAGGACCAATTTCAGGGCCTTAGTTTGGGCTAGCATCAGAGCCATTGTTAGGAATCGTACGAGGGCCTGAGTTAGGCGTACTGTCAGGGCCTTAGCTAGGGACAGTGTTAGGGCCTGAGTTAGGATTAGTGTTAAGGCCTTATTTAAGACCAGTTTTAGGGCTTTAGTTTGGACTAGCAACAGAGCCTTTGTTAGGTATCATTTCGGGGCCGAATTTAGGTGTAGTGTCAGGGCCATTGTTAGGGACAGTATCAGGGCCTGACTTAGGAGAAGTTCAGGGCCTTAGCCAGGGAAAGGGTCAGGGCCTTAGTAAGGGATATTATCAGGACCTGAATTAGCAGTAGTGTCAAAAATCCTTAGTGAGGAAAGTTAGGAATAAGTCAGGACTCAGGCCTTGACACTGTCCTTAACTAAGGCCCTGACACTACTCGTAACACAGGCCCTGATCTGATTCCTATAATAGGCCCTGACACTACTCGTAACACAGGCCCTGATCTGATTCCTATCATAGGCCCTGACACTGGTCTTAACTAAGGCCCTGACACTGGCCCTAACTAAAGCTGTGACGTTACTCTTAACTCAGGCACTGACACTGTCCCTAACAAAGCCTCTGACACTACTCCTAACTCAGGCCCTGACACTGTCTCTAACTAAGGCCCTGATACTACTACGAACTCAGCACTGGCACTGTCCCTAACTTAGGCCCTGACTCTACTCCTAACTCAGGAACTGACACTGTCACTAACTAAGGCCCTGACACTGTTCATAACTCACACCCTAACACTCTTCCTAAATCATGCCCTGGCAATGTCCCTAACTAAGACCTTGACACTATTCCTAACTCAGGCACTGATACAATACCTAAGGAAGGCCCTGACATTACTCCTAACTCAGGCCCTGAAAAGGTCCCTAACTAAGGCTGACAAAACTCCTAACTCAGGCACTGACACTGTCCCAAAATAAGGCCCTGAATCTATTCCTAACTGAGGCGCTGATACAATACCTAGCGAAGGCACTGATGCTACTCCTAACTAAGGCCCTGACACTACTCCTAACTCAGGCAATGACACAGTCCATAACTAAGGCCCTGACACTATTCCCAACTCAGGCACTGACAGTGTATGTAATAAAACCCTGACACTACACCTAACTCAGGCACTGACAGTGTCCCTAACAAGGGCCCTCACACTACTCCCAACTCAGTCACTGACATTTTCCCTAATTGAGGCAATGATACTACTCCCAACTCAGGAACTAAGGCTCTGGATCATTGTGATGACAAGCGCCATGGAGCACTGTGATGACAGGGGTCATGGAGAATTGTGATGACAAGGGCCATGGAGCATTGTGATGACAGAGTTCATGGGGCATTGTGATGAAAGTGGTCATGGAGCATTGTGATGAAAATGGTCATGGAGCATTGTGATGAAAGTGGTCATGGAGGATTGTGATGAAAAGCGCTATGGAGGATTGTGATGACAGGGGTCATGGAGCATTGTGAGGACAAGTGCCATGGAGCATTGTGATGATAGGCCTCATGGGGCATTGTGATGACAGGGATCTTGGAGCTTTGTGGTGAAAGGTGTCATGGTACATTGTGATTACAACGACCTGGAGCATAGTGATGACAAGGGTCATGGAGCATTGTGATGACAATCACCATGGATCATTGTGATTAGTGGGGTAATGGAGCATTGTCATGAAAGGGGTCATGGATCATTGTGATTACAGGGAATCGAGGAGCATTGTTTTGACAAGCTCCAGGGATCATCGTGATGAAAGGGGAAAAGGAGAATTGTGATGAAAGGAATCATGGATCATTGTGATGACAGCGATCATGGAGCATTGTTATGACAAGAGCGAAGGAGCACTGTGATGACAAGGGCCATGGATCATGGTGATGACAGGGGTCAGGGAGCATTGTAATGACAGGGCTCATGGAGCATTGTGATGACAATGGTCATGGAGAATTTTGATGAAAGGGGTCATGGAGCATTGTGCTGAAAGTGGTCATGGATCTTTGTGATGACATGCACCAGGGAGCATTGTGATGACAAGGGCCATGGATCATTGTGATGACAGTGGTTATGGAGCATTGTGATGAAAGGTGTCATGGCTCATTGTGATGACAGGGGGCCTGGAGCATTGTGATGACAGGGTTCATGGGGCATTGTGATGACAAGGGCCTTGGAGCATTGTGATGAAAGTGGTCATATGGCATTTTGAATGATAGGGGCCATGGAACATTGTGATGACAAGTGTCATGGAGCCTTGTAATGACAGGGTGCATGGAACATTGTGATGTCACCGCCATGTAGCATTTTAGACAAGGGTCAAGGAGTATTGTGATGATAAGTGCGTGGAACATTGCGAAGACAGGTGTCATGGAGCATTGTGATGATAAGGGCATGGAACCTTGTGATGACAGGGGGCATGGAACATTGTAATGAAAGGGGGCATGGAGCATTGTGATGACAGGGGGAATGGAGCATTGTGATGAAAAGGGCATGGAGCCTTGTGAGACAAGTCTCATGGAGCATTGTGTTGAGAGTGGGCTTGGAGCATTGTGGTGACAGGGGGCATGAAACTTTGTGATGACAATGGCATGGAGCATTGTGAGAAAAGTGTTAAGGAGAGCTGTGATGAAAGGGGTCATGGAAGACTCTGATTACAGGGGACATGGAGCATTGTAATGACAAAGACAAGTAGCATTGTGATGACATGGCTCAGGGAGCATTGTGGGGAAATGGGTCATGGGGCATTGTGATGACAGGGGTTATGGAGCATTGTGATGAAAGCGGCCATGGAACATTGTGATGAAAGGGGTCAAGGATCATTGTGATTACAGGGATCATGGAGCATTGTGATGACAAGTGCCAAGGATCACTCTGAGGAAAGGGGTAATGGAGAATTGTTATCAAAGGGGTCATGGATCATGGTGATTCCAGTGGTCATGGAGCCTTGTGATGACAAGCGCCATGGAGCTTTGTGATGACAAGAGCCATGGTGCATTGTAAGGAAAGGGGTCCTGGAGCATTGTGATGAACGTGGTCATGGATCTTTGTTATGACAATGTTCATGGCGCATTTTGATGAAAAGGGTCATGGAGCATTGTGATGGAAGTGGTCATCGGGCATTGTGATGAGAAGGGCCATGGAGCATTGTGATGAAAGGGTTCATGGAGCACTGTGATGATAAGGGCATGAAGCCTTGTGATCAAAATGGTCATGGAGCATTGTGATGAAAAGGGGTCATGGAGCATTGTGATGAACAGGGCACATGGAGCATTGTGATGAAAGTGGTCATGGAGCATTGTGATGAAAGGGGCCATGGGGCATTGTGATGACAAGGGGTCATGGAGCATTGTGATGACAAGCGCCATGGGGCATTGTGATGGCAAGAGCCATGGAATATTGTGATGAAAAGGGTCATGGACCACTGTGCTGAATGTGGTCATGGAGCATTGTGATGCACAGCGCCATGGAGCATTGTGATGACAAGCGTCATGGAGCTTTGTGATGAAATGTCTCATGGAACATTGTGATGACAGGGGTCGTGGAGCACTGTGATTACATTGAACATGGAGCATTGTGATGACAAAAGTCATAGAGCAGTGCGATGAAAGGATTAATGGAGCATTGTGATGAAAGGGTTCATGGAGCATTGTGATGACAGGGGGCATGGAGCACTGTGATGAAAGGGGTTATGGAGCACTGTGATTACAGGGGTAATTGTGATGCATTGTGAAGAACGGGGACATGAGACAGGGGTAATGGAGCATTCTGATGAAAGTTTTCATGGCTCATTGTGATGAAAAGGGGCATGGAGCATTGTAAAGAAAAGGGTTATGGAGCACTGTGATTACAGGGGTAATTTAGAGCATTGTGATAAACGGGGACATTGAGCAATTTGATGACAGGGGTCATGGGGCATTGTGAGGACAAGGGCCATGAAGCATTGTGATGACAGGGGTCATTTGGCTTTGTGAATGACAGGGGACCTGGAGCTTTGTGATGACAAGGGTAATGGAGCATTGTGATGACCGGGGTCATGGAGCATTGTGATGACAGGGGGCATGGAGCATTGTGATCACAAGAGCATGGAACATTGTGAGACAAGGGTCATGGGCCAATGTGATGACATGGGGTATGGAGCATTGTGATGACAATGGTATGTAGCATTGCGATGACAAGGGTCATGAAGCATTGCAATGAGAGTGGTCATGGAGCTTTGGGATGCCAGGGGTCATGGAGCATTGTGATGACAATGGTCATGGCGCATTTTGATGAAAGGGGTCACGGAGCATTGTGATGGAAGGGGTCATGGAGCATTGTGATGACAGGGGTCATGGGGCATTGTGATGATAAGGGCGTGGAGCATTGTGATGACAGTGGTCACGGAACATTGTGACGATAAGGTCATGGAGCTTAGTGAGGGACAGTCTAGCGGTCTTGGGACTAAATTCAGTGCCTGAGGTAGGCACAGCATAAGGTCTTTAGTTAGCATAAGACGTAGGATAGTAGCTCGGGACAGGGTTAGGGTGAAGGCTAGGAATCGTGTCAGGAAATGACCTAAGGATAGTGTGAAGACCTTTGTTACTGAGAATATCAGGGCCTTATTCAGAACCAATGTTAGTGCTTCAGGTAGGGACAGTATCAGGGCCTGACTTAGGGAGAGCGACAGGGTCTGAGTGAGGCCTAATGTCAGGCCCTCAGCTGGGGACACTGTCAGGGAGTGACTTAGGAGCAGCATCAGTGCCTTTGTTGGATCAGCTTGAGGCTCTTAGTTAAAGATGACCAGAGCCCTCGTTAGTCACAACGTCAAGGCCTCAGCTAGGGAAAGCTTCAGGGCCTGAGTTACGGACAGCCTCAGGTCTTCACTTAAAGACAGCGACAGGGCTTTCTTAGGGAGAGTGTCAAGACCTTGGTTAGAAATGGGTCAGGATATTATCTCAGGAGAGTGTCAGGATTTTAGTTATTGCTGGCAGCAGGGCCTATATTAGGGACAGATTCTGGGCCTTTGTTAGAGACAGTGTCATGGCCTTAGTTAGGAGTAGTCAGGGCCTTAGTTAGGGAGAGCATTAGGGTTTCAGTCAGCATAAGATGCAGGAGATTATCTCGGGACAGAGTCAGGTTCCAGGCCAGAGATAGTGAAAGGAAATGACCAAGGGATAACGAGAAGACCTTAGTCATTGAGAGCATCAGGGCCTTAGTTAGCAGCAGCGTGAGGGCCTTAATCAGGACCAGTGCCAGGGCTTGATGTACGGACAGCGTCAGAGCCTAACTAAGGTACAGCAACAGGGCCTAAGTGAGGCCTATCTTTGGGGCCTGAGTAAGGGACAGTATCAGGGCATGACTTAGGAGCAGCATAAAGGCCTCTGTAGGATCAGCATTAGGGTCTTCATTAAAGATATTATCAGGGCCTCTCTTAGGGACAGCCTCAAGGTCTCACTTAGGGACAGCGTCAGGGCTTACTTTGGGAAAGTTTCAGGACCTTGGTAAGACATGGGTCAGGATATTAGCTCAGGATAATGTCAGGTGTTCAGATATTGACGGCAGCAGGGCCTTAGTTAGAGGCAGTGTCAGGCCTAAGTTAGGACTAGCATCAGAGCCTTTGTTAGGTACAGTGTCAGTGACTGAGTTAGGTGTAGTGTCAGGTCCTTAGTTCGAGACAGTGTCAGCACTTGCGTTAGGACGCGCCTCCAGGCCTCAGTTAGGGACAGGTTCACGGCTTCGGACCTAAATTCAGGGCCTCATTTAGGGACAGAATCACAGATTTAGCTAGCATAAGAGGATCTACAGCTGAAAGCAACTTGAACACCACCACAAGCAGATGCAGAAGTGAACCATGCACGCTCCTATGAAGGACTATTCCACAGCAGTTGAGTACATTTTGTTTAAAGTTAGTAACACTATAAAAATTATGTTTTTAAGAAAACCATATTCAGAAGATGAAAGAATCTCGTTCTAAAGAATCTCTTTAGCTAATCTCGACATTAGCTAAAGAGAAGGTTAGGTTAAGATCTAGGGAGAGTGTCAGGAAATGACCTAGGGATAGTGTCAAGACCTTGGTTACTTAGAGCATCAGGGCCTAATTAAGGACCAGTGAGTGTCAGGGCTTCGGGTAGGGACAGCGTCAGAGCCTGACTTAGGGAGAGCGACAGGGCCTGAGTGAGGCCTAGCGTCAGGGCCTTAGCTAGGGACAGTGTCAGGGCATGACTTAGGAGCAACATAAGAGCCACGGTAGGATCAGCCTCAGGGGCTATGTTAAAGATATTATCAGGGCCTCTGTTAGGGACAGCCTCAAGGCCTCACTTAGGGAGAGCATCAGGGCTTCCTTAGGGAGAGTTTCAGGACCTTGGTAAGAGATGAGTTAGGATATTAGCTCAGGATAATGTCAGGACTTTAGATATTGATGGTAGCAGGGCCTAAGTAAGGGACAGTGTCAAGGCGTTAGTTAGGAGTAGCGGGCCCCTGATAGGTCCAGTGTCAGGTCCTCAGTTAGCAATAGTGTTAGGGCCTTAGTTAGGGACAGTGTCAGGGCCAGATGTAGGACGAGCATCTAGGCCTTAGTTCGGGACAGTTTCACAGTCTTGGGACTAAATTCAGTGCCTGAGGCAGGCACAACCTAAGGGCTTCAGTTAGCATAAGAGGCAGGACATTAGCTAGTGACAGTGTCAGTTTAACATGTAGGGATAGTGTCAGGAAATGACCTAAGGATAGTGTGAAGACCTTTGTTACTGAGACTCTCAGGGCCTTATTCAGAACCAGTGTTAGGGCTTCAGGTAGGGACAGCATCAGAGCCTGACTTAGGGAGAGCGATAGGGTCTGAGTGAGGCCTAGCGTCAGACCCTTAGCTGGGGACACTGTCAGGGCATGACTTAGGAGCAGCATCCCGGCCTCTGTTGGATCAGCCTTAGGGTCTTAGTTAAAGACATGATCAGTGTTTGAGTTAGTCACAGCATCAAGGCCTGAGTTAGTTAGGGAAAGCTGCAGGGCCTCACTTAGGGACAGCGTCAGGGCTTACTTTGGGACACTTTCAGGACCTTGGTAAGACATAGGTCAGGATATTAGCTCCCGATAATATCAGGAATTTAGATATTGATGGCAGCAGCCCTTAGTTAGAGACAGTGTCAGGCCCTGAGTTACGACTAGCATCAGAGCCTTTGTTAGGTACACTTTACGGGACTGAGTTAGGAGTAGTGTCAGGGCCTTAGTTAGTGACAGTGTCAGGGCCTGACTTCGGGAGAGCGACAGGGCCTGAGTGAGGCCTAGCATCAGGCCCTTTGCTGGGCACACTGTCAGGGCATGACTTTGGAGCACCATCAGCATCTTTGCTGGATCAGCATTAAGGTCTTCGTGAAATACATGATCAGGGCCTGAGTTAGTCACAGCTTCAAGGCTTCAGTTAAGGAAAGCTTCAGGGCCTGAGTTAGGGACAGCCTCAGGTCTTCACTTACGGACAGCGTCAGGGCTTACTTTGGGACAGTTTCAGGACCTTGGAAAGACATAGATCAGGATATTAGCTCAGGATAATGTCAGGACTTTACATACTGATGGCAGCAGGGCCTTAGTTACAGACCGTTTCAGGGCCTGAGTTAGGCCTAGCATCAGTGACTTTGTTAGGTACAGTGTAAGGGACTGAGTTAGGAGTAGTGTCAGGGCCTTGCTTAGGGACAGTGTCAGGGTCTGAGTTAGGTGTACTGTCAGAGACCTAGTTAGGGACAGTGCTAGGGCCTGAGTTACGATTCGTGTCAAGGCCTTATTTAGGACCAATTTCAGGGCCTTAGTTTGGGCTAGCATCAGAGCCATTGTTAGGAATCGTACGAGGGCCTGAGTTAGGCGTACTGTCAGGGCCTTAGCTAGGGACAGTGTTAGGGCCTGAGTTAGGATTAGTGTCAAGGCCTTATTTAAGACCAATTTTAGGGCTTTAGTTTGGACTAGCAAGAGAGCCTTTGTTAGGTATCATTTCGGGGCCGAATTTAGGTGTAGTGTCAGGGCCATTGTTAGGAACAGTATCAGGGCCTGACTTAGGAGAAGTTCAGGGCCTTAGCCAGGGAAAGGGTCAGGGCCTTAGTAAGGGATATTATCAGGACCTGAATTAGCAGTAGTGTCAAAAATCGTTAGTGAGGAAAGTTAGGAATAAGTCAGGACTCAGGCCCTGACACTGTCCTTAACTAAGGCCCTGACACTACTCGTAACACAGGCCCTGATCTGATTCCTATCATAGGCCCTGACAGTACTCGTAACACAGGCCCTGATCTGATTCCTATCATAGGCCCTGACACTACTCGTAACACAGGCCCTGATCTGATTCCTATCATAGGCCCTGACACTGGTCTTAACTAAGGCCCTGACACTGGCCCTAACTAAAGCTGTGACGTTACTCTTAACTCAGGCACTGACACTGTCCCTAACAAAGCCTCTGACACTACTCCTAACTCAGGCCCTGACACTGTCTCTAACTAAGGCCCTGATACTACTACGAACTCAGCACTGGCACTGTCCCTAACTTAGGCCCTGACTCTACTCCTAACTCAGGAACTGACACTGTCACTAACTAAGGCCCTGACACTGTTCATAACTCACACCCTAACACTCCTCCTAAATCATGCCCTGGCAATGTCCCTAACTAAGGCCTTGACACTATTCCTAACTCAGGCACTGATACAATACCTAAGGAAGGCCCTCACATTACTCCTAACTCAGGCCCTGAAAAGGTCCCTAACTAAGGCTGACTAAACTCCTAACTCAGGCACTGACACTGTCCCAAAATAAGGCCCTGAATCTATTCCTAACTGAGGCGCTGATACAATACCTAACGAAGGCACTGATGCTACTCCTAACTAAGGCCCTGACACTACTCCTAACTCAGGCAATGACACAGTCCATAACTAAGGCCCTGACACTATTCCCAACTCAGGCACTGACAGTGTATGTAATAAAACCCTGACACTACACCTAACTCAGGCACTGACAGTGTCCCTAACAAGGGCCCTCACACTACTCCCAACTCAGTCACTGACATTTTCCCTAATTGAGGCAATGATACTACTCCCAACAAAGGAACTAAGGCTCTGGATCATTGTGATGACAAGCGCCATGGAGCACTGTGATGACAAGGGTCATGGAGAATTGTGATGACAAGTGCATGGAGCATTGTGATGACAAGGGCCATGGAGAATTGTGATGACAGGGGTCATGGAGAATTGTGATGACAAGGGCCATGGAGCATTGTGATGACAGAGTTCATGGGGCATTGTGATGAAAGTGGTCATGGAGCATTGTGATGAAAATGGTCATCGAGCATTGTGATGCAAGTGGTCATGGAGGATTGTGATGAAAAGCGCTATGGAGGATTGTGATGACAGGGGTCATGGAGCATTGTGAGGACAAGTGCCATGGAGCATTGTGATGATAGGCGTCATGGGGCATTGTGATGACAGGGATCTTGGAGCTTTGTGGTGAAAGGTGTCATGGTACATTGTGATTACAACGACCTGGAGCATTGTGATGACAAGGGTCATGGAGCATTGTGATGACAATCACCATGGATCATTGTGATTAGTGGGGTAATGGAGCATTGTCATGAAAGGGGTCATGGATCATTGTGATTACAAGGAATCGAGGAGCATTGTTTTGACAAGCTCCAGGGATCATCGTGATGAAAGGGGAAAAGGAGAATTGTGATGAAAGGAATCATGGATCATTGTGATGACAGCGATCATGGAGCATTGTTATGACAAGAGCGAAGGAGCACTGTGATGACAAGGGCCATGGATCATGGTGATGACAGGGGTCAGGGAGCATTGTAATGACAGGGCTCATGGAGCATTGTGATGACAATGGTCATGGAGAATTTTGATGAAAGGGGTCATGGAGCATTGTGCTGAAAGTGGTCATGGATCTTTGTGATGACATGCACCAGGGAGCATTGTGATGACAAGGGCCATGGATCATTGTGATGACAGTGGTTATGGAGCATTGTGATGAAAGGTGTCATGGCTCATTGTGATGACAGGGGGCCTGGAGCATTGTGATGACAGGGTTCATGGGGCATTGTGATGACAAGGGCCTTGGAGCATTGTGATGAAAGTGGTCATATGGCATTTTGAATGATAGGGGCCATGGAACATTGTGATGACAAGTGTCATGGAGCCTTGTAATGACAGGGTGCATGGAACATTGTGATGTCACCGCCATGTAGCATTTTAGACAAGGGTCAAGGAGTATTGTGATGATAAGTGCGTGGAACATTGCGAAGACAGGTGTCATGGAGCATTGTGATGATAAGGGCATGGAACCTTGTGATGACAGGGGGCATGGAACATTGTAATGAAAGGGGGCATGGAGCATTGTGATGACAGGGGGAATGGAGCATTGTGATGAAAAGGGCATGGAGCCTTGTGAGACAAGTCTCATGGAGCATTGTGTTGAGAGTGGGCTTGGAGCATTGTGGTGACAGGGGGCATGAAACTTTGTGATGACAATGGCATGGAGCATTGTGAGAAAAGTGTTAAGGAGAGCTGTGATGAAAGGGGTCATGGAAGACTCTGATTACAGGGGACATGGAGCATTGTATTGACAAAGACAAGTAGCATTGTGATGACATGGCTCAGGGAGCATTGTGGGGAAATGGGTCATGGGGCATTGTGATGACAGGGGTTATGGAGCATTGTGATGAAAGCGGCCATGGAACATTGTGATGAAAGGGGTCAAGGATCATTGTGATTACAGGGATCATGGAGCATTGTGATGAAAAGTGCCAAGGATCACTCTGAGGAAAGGGGTAATGGAGAATTGTTATCAAAGGGGTCATGGATCATGGTGATTAGAGTGGTCATGGAGCCTTGTGATGACAAGCGCCATGGAGCTTTGTGATGACAAGAGCCATGGAGCATTGTAAGGAAAGGGGTCCTGGAGCATTGTGATGAACGTGGTCATGGAGCTTTGTTATGACAATGTTCATGGCGCATTTTGATGAAAAGGGTCATGGAGCATTGTGATGGAAGTGGTCATCGGGCATTGTGATGAATAGGGCCATGGAGCATTGTGATGAAAGGGTTCATGGAGCACTGTGATGATAAGGGCATGAAGCCTTGTGATCAAAATGGTCACGGAGCATTGTGATGAAAAGGGGTCATGGAGCATTGTGATGAACAGGGCACATGGAGCATTGTGATGAAAGTGGTCATGGAGCATTGTGATGAACGGGGCCATGGGGCATTGTGATGACAAGGGGTCATGGAGCATTGTGATGACAAGCGCCATGGGGCATTGTGATGGCAAGAGCCATGGAATATTGTGATGAAAAGGGTCATGGACCACTGTGCTGAATGTGGTCATGGAGCATTGTGATGCACAGCGCCATGGAGCATTGTGATGACAAGCGTCATGGAGCTTTGTGATGAAATGTCTCATGGAACATTGTGATGACAGGGGTCGTGGAGCACTGTGATTACATTGAACATGGAGCATTGTGATGACAAAGGCTATGGAGCATTGTGATGAGAAGGACATGGAGCATTGTGATGACAAAAGTCATAGAGCAGTGCGATGAAAGGATTAATGGAGAATTGTGATGAAAGGGTTCATGGAGCATTGTGATGACAGGGGGCATGGAGCACTGTGATGAAAGGGGTTATGGAGCACTGTGATTACAGGGGTAATTGTGATGCATTGTGAAGAACGGGGACATGAGACAGGGGTAATGGAGCATTCTGATGAAAGTTTTCATGGCTCATTGTGATGAAAAGGGGCATTGAGCATTGTAAGGAAAAGGGTTATGGAGCACTGTGATTACAGGGGTAATTTAGAGCATTGTGATAAACGGGGACATGGAGCAATTTGATGACAGGGGTCATGGGGCATTGTGAGGACAAGGGCCATGAAGCATTGTGATGACAGGGGTCATTTGGCTTTGTGAATGACAGGGGACCTGGAGCTTTGTGATGACAAGGGTAATGGAGCATTGTGATGACCGGGGTCATGGAGCATTGTGATGACAGGGGGCATGGAGCATTGTTATCACAAGAGCATGGAACATTGTGAGACAAGGGTCATGGGCCAATGTGATGACATGGGGTAGGGAGCATTGTGATGACAATGGTATGTAGCATTGCGATGACAAGGGTCATGAAGCATTGCAATGAGAGTGGTCATGGAGCTTTGGGATGCCAGGGGTCATGGAGCATTGTGATGACAATGGTCATGGCGCATTTTGATGAAAGGGGTCACGGAGCATTGTGATGGAAGGGGTCATGGAGCATTGTGATGACAGGGGTCATGGGGCATTGTGATGATAAGGGCGTGGAGCATTGTGATGACAGTGGTCACGGAACATTGTGACGATAAGGTCATGGAGCTTAGTGAGGGACAGTCTAGCGGTCTTGGGACTAAATTCAGTGCCTGAGGTAGGCACAGCATAAGGTCTTTAGTTAGCATAAGACGTAGGATAGTAGCTCGGGACAGGGTTAGGGTGAAGGCTAGGAATCGTGTCAGGAAATGACCTAAGGATAGTGTGAAGACCTTTGTTACTGAGAATATCAGGGCCTTATTCAGAACCAATGTTAGTGCTTCAGGTACGGACAGTATCAGGGCCTGACTTAGGGAGAGCGACAGGGTCTGAGTGAGGCCTAATGTCAGGCCCTCAGCTGGGGACACTGTCAGGGAGTGACTTAGGAGCAGCATCAGTGCCTTTGTTGGATCAGCTTGAGGCTCTTAGTTAAAGATGACCAGAGCCCTCGTTAGTCACAACATCAAGGTCTCAGCTAGGGAAAGCTTCAGGGCCTGAGTTACGGACAGCCTCAGGTCTTCACTTAAAGACAGTGACAGGGCTTTCTTAGGGAGAGTGTCAAGACCTTGGTTAGAAATGGGTCAGGATATTATCTCAGGAGAGTGTCAGGATTTTAGTTATTGCTGGCAGCAGGGCCTATATTAGGGACAGATTCTGGGCCTTTGTTAGAGACAGTGTCATGGCCTTAGTTAGGAGTAGTCAGGGCCTTAGTTAGGGAGAGCATTAGGGTTTCAGTCAGCATAAGATGCAGGAGATTATCTCGGGACAGAGTCAGGTTCCAGGCCAGAGATAGTGAAAGGAAATGACCAAGGGATAACGAGAAGACCTTAGTCATTGAGAGCATCAGGGCCTTAGTTAGCAGCAGCGTGAGGGCCTTAATCAGGACCAGTGCCAGGGCTTGATGTACGGACAGCGTCAGAGCCTAACTAAGGTACAGCAACAGGGCCTAAGTGAGGCCTATCTTTGGGGCCTGAGTAAGGGACAGTATCAGGGCATGACTTAGGAGCAGCATAAAGGCCTCTGTAGGATCAGCATTAGGGTCTTCATTAAAGATATTATCAGGGCCTCTCTTAGGGACAGCCTCAAGGTCTCACTTAGGGACAGCGTCAGGGCTTACTTTGGGAAAGTTTCAGGACCTTGGTAAGACATGGGTCAGGATATTAGCTCAGGATAATGTCAGGTGTTCAGATATTGACGGCAGCAGGGCCTTAGTTAGAGGCAGTGTCAGGCCTAAGTTAGGACTAGCATCAGAGCCTTTGTTAGGTACAGTGTCAGTGACTGAGTTAGGTGTAGTGTCAGGGCCTTAGTTCGAGACAGTGTCAGCACTTGCGTTAGGACGCGCCTCCAGGCCTCAGTTAGGGACAGGTTCACGGCTTCAGACCTAAATTCAGGGCCTCATTTAGGGACAGAATCACAGATTTAGCTAGCATAAGAGGATCTACAGCTGAAAGCAACTTGAACACCACCACAAGCAGATGCAGAAGTGAACCATGCACGCTCCTATGAAGGACTATTCCACAGCAGTTGAGTACATTTTGTTTAAAGTTAGTAACACTATAAAAATTATGTTTTTAAGAAAACCATATTCAGAAGATGAAAGAATCTCGTTCTAAAGAATCTCTTTAGCTAATCTCGACATTAGCTAAAGAGAAGGTTAGGTTAAGATCTAGGGAGAGTGTCAGGAAATGACCTAGGGATAGTGTCAAGACCTTGGTTACTTAGAGCATCAGGGCCTAATTAAGGACCAGTGAGTGTCAGGGCTTCGGGTAGGGACAGCGTCAGAGCCTGACTTAGGGAGAGCGACAGGGCCTGAGTGAGGCCTAGCGTCAGGGCCTTAGCTAGGGACAGTGTCAGGGCATGACTTAGGAGCAACATAAGAGCCACGGTAGGATCAGCCTCAGGGGCTATGTTAAAGATATTATCAGGGCCTCTGTTAGGGACAGCCTCAAGGCCTCACTTAGGGAGAGCATCAGGGCTTCCTTAGGGAGAGTTTCAGGACCTTGGTAAGAGATGAGTTAGGATATTAGCTCAGGATAATGTCAGGACTTTAGATATTGATGGTAGCAGGGCCTAAGTAAGGGACAGTGTCAAGGCGTTAGTTAGGAGTAGCGGGCCCCTGATAGGTCCAGTGTCAGGTCCTCAGCAATAGTGTTAGGGCCTTAGTTAGGGACAGTGTCAGGGCCAGATGTAGGACGAGCATCTAGGCCTTAGTTCGGGACAGTTTCACAGTCTTGGGACTAAATTCAGTGCCTGAGGCAGGCACAACCTAAGGGCTTCAGTTAGCATAAGAGGCAGGACATTAGCTAGTGACAGTGTCAGTTTAACATGTAGGGATAGTGTCAGGAAATGACCTAAGGATAGTGTGAAGACCTTTGTTACTGAGACTCTCAGGGCCTTATTCAGAACCAGTGTTAGGGCTTCAGGTAGGGACAGCATCAGAGCCTGACTTAGGGAGAGCGATAGGGTCTGAGTGAGGCCTAGCGTCAGACCCTTAGCTGGGGACACTGTCAGGGCATGACTTAGGAGCAGCATCCCGGCCTCTGTTGGATCAGCCTTAGGGTCTTAGTTAAAGACATGATCAGTGTTTGAGTTAGTCACAGCATCAAGGCCTGAGTTAGTTAGGGAAAGCTGCAGGGCCTCACTTAGGGACAGCGTCAGGGCTTACTTTGGGACACTTTCAGGACCTTGGTAAGACATAGGTCAGGATATTAGCTCCCGATAATATCAGGACTTTAGATATTGATGGCAGCAGCCCTTAGTTAGAGACAGTGTCAGGCCCTGAGTTACGACTAGCATCAGAGCCTTTGTTAGGTACACTTTACGGGACTGAGTTAGGAGTAGTGTCAGGGCCTTAGTTAGTGACAGTGTCAGGGCCTGACTTCGGGAGAGCGACAGGGCCTGAGTGAGGCCTAGCATCAGGCCCTTTGCTGGGCACACTGTCAGGGCATGACTTTGGAGCAGCATCAGCGTCTTTGCTGGATCAGCATTAAGGTCTTCGTGAAATACATGATCAGGGCCTGAGTTAGTCACAGCTTCAAGGCTTCAGTTAAGGAAAGCTTCAGGGCCTGAGTTAGGGACAGCCTCAGGTCTTCACTTACGGACAGCGTCAGGGCTTACTTTGGGACAGTTTCAGGACCTTGGAAAGACATAGGTCAGGATATTAGCTCAGGATAATGTCAGGACTTTACATACTGATGGCAGCAGGGCCTTAGTTACAGACCGTTTCAGGGCCTGAGTTAGGCCTAGCATCAGTGACTTTGTTAGGTACAGTGTAAGGGACTGAGTTAGGAGTAGTGTCAGGGCCTTGCTTAGGGACAGTGTCAGGGTCTGAGTTAGGTGTACTGTCAGAGACCTAGTTAGGGACAGTGCTAGGGCCTGAGTTACGATTCGTGTCAAGGCCTTATTTAGGACCAATTTCAGGGCCTTAGTTTGGGCTAGCATCAGAGCCATTGTTAGGAATCGTACGAGGGCCTGAGTTAGGCGTACTGTCAGGGCCTTAGCTAGGGACAGTGTTAGGGCCTGAGTTAGGATTAGTGTCAAGGCCTTATTTAAGACCAATTTTAGGGCTTTAGTTTGGACTAGCAAGAGAGCCTTTGTTAGGTATCATTTCGGGGCCGAATTTAGGTGTAGTGTCAGGGCCATTGTTAGGAACAGTATCAGGGCCTGACTTAGGAGAAGTTCAGGGCCTTAGCCAGGGAAAGGGTCAGGGCCTTAGTAAGGGATATTATCAGGACCTGAATTAGCAGTAGTGTCAAAAATCGTTAGTGAGGAAAGTTAGGAATAAGTCAGGACTCAGGCCCTGACACTGTCCTTAACTAAGGCCCTGACACTACTCGTAACACAGGCCCTGATCTGATTCCTATCATAGGCCCTGACAGTACTCGTAACACAGGCCCTGATCTGATTCCTATCATAGGCCCTGACACTACTCGTAACACAGGCCCTGATCTGATTCCTATCATAGGCCCTGACACTGGTCTTAACTAAGGCCCTGACACTGGCCCTAACTAAAGCTGTGACGTTACTCTTAACTCAGGCACTGACACTGTCCCTAACAAAGCCTCTGACACTACTCCTAACTCAGGCCCTGACACTGTCTCTAACTAAGGCCCTGATACTACTACGAACTCAGCACTGGCACTGTCCCTAACTTAGGCCCTGACTCTACTCCTAACTCAGGAACTGACACTGTCACTAACTAAGGCCCTGACACTGTTCATAACTCACACCCTAACACTCCTCCTAAATCATGCCCTGGCAATGTCCCTAACTAAGGCCTTGACACTATTCCTAACTCAGGCACTGATACAATACCTAAGGAAGGCCCTGACATTACTCCGAACTCAGGCCCTGAAAAGGTCCCTAACTAAGGCTGACTAAACTCCTAACTCAGGCACTGACACTGTCCCAAAATAAGGCCCTGAATCTATTCCTAACTGAGGCGCTGATACAATACCTAACGAAGGCACTGATGCTACTCCTAACTAAGGCCCTGACACTACTCCTAACTCAGGCAATGACACAGTCCATAACTAAGGCCCTGACACTATTCCCAACTCAGGCACTGACAGTGTATGTAATAAAACCCTGACACTACACCTAACTCAGGCACTGACAGTGTCCCTAACAAGGGCCCTCACACTACTCCCAACTCAGTCACTGACATTTTCCCTAATTGAGGCAATGATACTACTCCCAACAAAGGAACTAAGGCTCTGGATCATTGTGATGACAAGCGCCATGGAGCACTGTGATGACAAGGGTCATGGAGAATTGTGATGACAAGTGCATGGAGCATTGTGATGACAAGGGCCATGGAGAATTGTGATGACAGGGGTCATGGAGAATTGTGATGACAAGGGCCATGGAGCATTGTGATGACAGAGTTCATGGGGCATTGTGATGAAAGTGGTCATGGAGCATTGTGATGAAAATGGTCATCGAGCATTGTGATGCAAGTGGTCATGGAGGATTGTGATGAAAAGCGCTATGGAGGATTGTGATGACAGGGGTCATGGAGCATTGTGAGGACAAGTGCCATGGAGCATTGTGATGATAGGCCTCATGGGGCATTGTGATGACAGGGATCTTGGAGCTTTGTGGTGAAAGGTGTCATGGTACATTGTGATTACAACGACCTGGAGCATTGTGATGACAAGGGTCATGGAGCATTGTGATGACAATCACCATGGATCATTGTGATTAGTGGGGTAATGGAGCATTGTCATGAAAGGGGTCATGGATCATTGTGATTACAAGGAATCGAGGAGCATTGTTTTGACAAGCTCCAGGGATCATCGTGATGAAAGGGGAAAAGGAGAATTGTGATGAAAGGAATCATGGATCATTGTGATGACAGCGATCATGGAGCATTGTTATGACAAGAGCGAAGGAGCACTGTGATGAGAAGGGCCATGGATCATGGTGATGACAGGGGTCAGGGAGCATTGTAATGACAGGGCTCATGGAGCATTGTGATGACAATGGTCATGGAGAATTTTGATGAAAGGGGTCATGGAGCATTGTGCTGAAAGTGGTCATGGATCTTTGTGATGACATGCACCAGGGAGCATTGTGATGACAAGGGCCATGGATCATTGTGATGACAGTGGTTATGGAGCATTGTGATGAAAGGTGTCATGGCTCATTGTGATGACAGGGGGCCTGGAGCATTGTGATGACAGGGTTCATGGGGCATTGTGATGACAAGGGCCTTGGAGCATTGTGATGAAAGTGGTCATATGGCATTTTGAATGATAGGGGCCATGGAACATTGTGATGACAAGTGTCATGGAGCCTTGTAATGACAGGGTGCATGGAACATTGTGATGTCACCGCCATGTAGCATTTTAGACAAGGGTCAAGGAGTATTGTGATGATAAGTGCGTGGAACATTGCGAAGACAGGTGTCATGGAGCATTGTGATGATAAGGGCATGGAACCTTGTGATGACAGGGGGCATGGAACATTGTAATGAAAGGGGGCATGGAGCATTGTGATGACAGGGGGAATGGAGCATTGTGATGAAAAGGGCATGGAGCCTTGTGAGACAAGTCTCATGGAGCATTGTGTTGAGAGTGGGCTTGGAGCATTGTGGTGACAGGGGGCATGAAACTTTGTGATGACAATGGCATGGAGCATTGTGAGAAAAGTGTTAAGGAGAGCTGTGATGAAAGGGGTCCTGGAAGACTCTGATTACAGGGGACATGGAGCATTGTATTGACAAAGACAAGTAGCATTGTGATGACATGGCTCAGGGAGCATTGTGGGGAAATGGGTCATGGGGCATTGTGATGACAGGGGTTATGGAGCATTGTGATGAAAGCGGCCATGGAACATTGTGATGAAAGGGGTCAAGGATCATTGTGATTACAGGGATCATGGAGCATTGTGATGAAAAGTGCCAAGGATCACTCTGAGGAAAGGGGTAATGGAGAATTGTTATCAAAGGGGTCATGGATCATGGTGATTAGAGTGGTCATGGAGCCTTGTGATGACAAGCGCCATGGAGCTTTGTGATGACAAGAGCCATGGAGCATTGTAAGGAAAGGGGTCCTGGAGCATTGTGATGAACGTGGTCATGGAGCTTTGTTATGACAATGTTCATGGCGCATTTTGATGAAAAGGGTCATGGAGCATTGTGATGGAAGTGGTCATCGGGCATTGTGATGAATAGGGCCATGGAGCATTGTGATGAAAGGGTTCATGGAGCACTGTGATGATAAGGGCATGAAGCCTTGTGATCAAAATGGTCATGGAGCATTGTGATGAAAAGGGGTCATGGAGCATTGTGATGAACAGGGCACATGGAGCATTGTGATGAAAGTGGTCATGGAGCATTGTGATGAACGGGGCCATGGGGCATTGTGATGACAAGGGGTCATGGAGCATTGTGATGACAAGCGCCATGGGGCATTGTGATGGCAAGAGCCATGGAATATTGTGATGAAAAGGGTCATGGACCACTGTGCTGAATGTGGTCATGGAGCATTGTGATGCACAGCGCCATGGAGCATTGTGATGACAAGCGTCATGGAGCTTTGTGATGAAATGTCTCATGGAACATTGTGATGACAGGGGTCGTGGAGCACTGTGATTACATTGAACATGGAGCATTGTGATGACAAAGGCTATGGAGCATTGTGATGAGAAGGACATGGAGCATTGTGATGACAAAAGTCATAGAGCAGTGCGATGAAAGGATTAATGGAGAATTGTGATGAAAGGGTTCATGGAGCATTGTGATGACAGGGGGCATGGAGCACTGTGATGAAAGGGGTTATGGAGCACTGTGATTACAGGGGTAATTGTGATGCATTGTGAAGAACGGGGACATGAGACAGGGGTAATGGAGCATTCTGATGAAAGTTTTCATGGCTCATTGTGATGAAAAGGGGCATTGAGCATTGTAAGGAAAAGGGTTATGGAGCACTGTGATTACAGGGGTAATTTAGAGCATTGTGATAAACGGGGACATGGAGCAATTTGATGACAGGGGTCATGGGGCATTGTGAGGACAAGGGCCATGAAGCATTGTGATGACAGGGGTCATTTGGCTTTGTGAATGACAGGGGACCTGGAGCTTTGTGATGACAAGGGTAATGGAGCATTGTGATGACCGGGGTCATGGAGCATTGTGATGACAGGGGGCATGGAGCATTGTTATCACAAGAGCATGGAACATTGTGAGACAAGGGTCATGGGCCAATGTGATGACATGGGGTAGGGAGCATTGTGATGACAATGGTATGTAGCATTGCGATGACAAGGGTCATGAAGCATTGCAATGAGAGTGGTCATGGAGCTTTGGGATGCCAGGGGTCATGGAGCATTGTGATGACAATGGTCATGGCGCATTTTGATGAAAGGGGTCACGGAGCATTGTGATGGAAGGGGTCATGGAGCATTGTGATGACAGGGGTCATGGGGCATTGTGATGATAAGGGCGTGGAGCATTGTGATGACAGTGGTCACGGAACATTGTGACGATAATGTCATGGAGCTTAGTGAGGGACAGTCTAGCGGTCTTGGGACTAAATTCAGTGCCTGAGGTAGGCACAGCATAAGGTCTTTAGTTAGCATAAGACGTAGGATAGTAGCTCGGGACAGGGTTAGGGTGAAGGCTAGGAATCGTGTCAGGAAATGACCTAAGGATAGTGTGAAGACCTTTGTTACTGAGAATATCAGGGCCTTATTCAGAACCAATGTTAGTGCTTCAGGTACGGACAGTATCAGGGCCTGACTTAGGGAGAGCGACAGGGTCTGAGTGAGGCCTAATGTCAGGCCCTCAGCTGGGGACACTGTCAGGGAGTGACTTAGGAGCAGCATCAGTGCCTTTGTTGGATCAGCTTGAGGCTCTTAGTTAAAGATGACCAGAGCCCTCGTTAGTCACAACATCAAGGTCTCAGCTAGGGAAAGCTTCAGGGCCTGAGTTACGGACAGCCTCAGGTCTTCACTTAAAGACAGCGACAGGGCTTTCTTAGGGAGAGTGTCAAGACCTTGGTTAGAAATGGGTCAGGATATTATCTCAGGAGAGTGTCAGGATTTTAGTTATTGCTGGCAGCAGGGCCTATATTAGGGACAGATTCTGGGCCTTTGTTAGAGACAGTGTCATGGCCTTAGTTAGGAGTAGTCAGGGCCTTAGTTAGGGAGAGCATTAGGGTTTCAGTCTGCATAAGATGCAGGAGATTATCTCGGGACAGAGTCAGGTTCCAGGCTAGAGATAGTGAAAGGAAATGACCAAGGGATAACGAGAAGACCTTAGTCATTGAGAGCATCAGGGCCTTAGTTAGCAGCAGCGTGAGGGCCTTAATCAGGACCAGTGCCAGGGCTTGATGTACGGACAGCGTCAGAGCCTAACTAAGGTACAGCAACAGGGCCTAAGTGAGGCCTATCTTTGGGGCCAGAGTAAGGGACAGTATCAGGGCATGACTTAGGAGCAGCATAAAGGCCTCTGTAGGATCAGCATTAGGGTCTTCATTAAAGATATTATCAGGGCCTCTGTTAGGGACAGCCTCAAGGTCTCACTTAGGGACAGCGTCAGGGCTTACTTTGGGAAAGTTTCAGGACCTTGGTAAGACATGGGTCAGGATATTAGCTCAGGATAATGTCAGGTGTTCAGATATTGACGGCAGCAGGGCCTTAGTTAGAGGCAGTGTCAGGCCTAAGTTAGGACTAGCATCAGAGCCTTTGTTAGGTACAGTGTCAGTGACTGAGTTAGGTGTAGTGTCAGGGCCTTAGTTCGAGACAGTGTCAGCACTTGCGTTAGGACGCGCCTCCAGGCCTCAGTTAGGGACAGGTTCAAGGCTTTGGACCTAAATTCAGGGCCTCATTTAGGGACAGAATCACAGATTTAGCTAGCATAAGAGGATCTACAGCTGAAAGCAACTTGAACACCACCACAAGCAGATGCAGAAGTGAACCATGCACGCTCCTATGAAGGACTATTCCACAGCAGTTGAGTACATTTTGTTTAAAGTTAGTAACCCTATAAAAATTATGTTTTTAAGAAAGCCATATTCAGAAGATGAAAGAATCTCGTTCTAAAGAATCTCTTTAGCTAATCTCGACATTAGCTAAAGAGAAGGTTAGGTTAAGATCTAGGGAGAGTGTCAGGAAATGACCTAGGGATAGTGTCAAGACCTTGGTTACTTAGAGCATCAGGGCCTAATTAAGGACCAGTGAGTGACAGGGCTTCGGGTAGGGACAGCGTCAGAGCCTGACTTAGGGAGAGTGACAGGGCCTGAGTGAGGCCTAGCGTCAGGGCCTTAGCTAGGGACAGTGTCAGGGCATGACTTAGGAGCAACATAAGAGCCACGGTAGGATCAGCCTCAGGGGCTATGTTAAAGATATTATCAGGGCCTCTGTTAGGGACAGCCTCAAGGCCTCACTTAGGGAGAGCATCAGGGCTTCCTTAGGGAGAGTTTCAGGACCTTGGTAAGAGATGAGTTAGGATATTAGCTCAGGATAATGTCAGGACTTTAGATATTGATGGTAGCAGGGCCTAAGTAAGGGACAGTGTCAAGGCGTTAGTTAGGAGTAGCGGGCCCCTGATAGGTCCAGTGTCAGGTCCTCAGTTAGCAATAGTGTTAGGGCCTTAGTTAGGGACAGTGTCAGGGCCAGATGTAGGACGAGCATCTAGGCCTTAGTTCGGGACAGTTTCACAGTCTTGGGACTAAATTCAGTGCCTGAGGCAGGCACAACCTAAGGGCTTCAGTTAGCATAAGAGGCAGGACATTAGCTAGTGACAGTGTCAGTTTAACATGTAGGGATAGTGTCAGGAAATGACCTAAGGATAGTGTGAAGACCTTTGTTACTGAGACTCTCAGGGCCTTATTCAGAACCAGTGTTAGGGCTTCAGGTAGGGACAGCATCAGAGCCTGACTTAGGGAGAGCGATAGGGTCTGAGTGAGGCCTAGCGTCAGACCCTTAGCTGGGGACACTGTCAGGGCATGACTTAGGAGCAGCATCCCGGCCTCTGTTGGATCAGCCTTAGGGTCTTAGTTAAAGACATGATCAGTGTTTGAGTTAGTCACAGCATCAAGGCCTGAGTTAGTTAGGGAAAGCTGCAGGGCCTCACTTAGGGACAGCGTCAGGGCTTACTTTGGGACACTTTCAGGACCTTGGTAAGACATACGTCAGGATATTAGCTCCCGATAATATCAGGACTTTAGATATTGATGGCAGCAGCCCTTAGTTAGAGACAGTGTCAGGCCCTGAGTTACGACTAGCATCAGAGCCTTTGTTAGGTACACTTTATGGGACTGAGTTAGGAGTAGTGTCAGGGCCTTAGTTAGTGACAGTGTCAGGGCCTGACTTCGGGAGAGCGACAGGGCCTGAGTGAGGCCTAGCATCAGGCCCTTTGCTGGGCACACTGTCAGGGCATGACTTTGGAGCAGCATCAGCGTCTTTGCTGGATCAGCATTAAGGTCTTCGTGAAATACATGATCAGGGCCTGAGTTAGTCACAGCTTCAAGGCTTCAGTTAAGGAAAGCTTCAGGGCCTGAGTTAGGGACAGCCTCAGGTCTTCACTTACGGACAGCGTCAGGGCTTACTTTGGGACAGTTTCAGGACCTTGGAAAGACATAGGTCAGGATATTAGCTCAGGATAATGTCAGGACTTTACATACTGATGGCAGCAGGGCCTTAGTTACCGACCGTTTCAGGGCCTGAGTTAGGCCTGGCATCAGTGACTTTGTTAGGTACAGTGTAAGGGACTGAGTTAGGAGTAGTGTCAGGGCCTTGCTTAGGGACAGTGTCAGGGTCTGAGTAAGGTGTACTGTCAGAGACCTAGTTAGGGACAGTGCTAGGGCCTGAGTTACGATTCGTGTCAAGGCCTTATTTAGGACCAATTTCAGGGCCTTAGTTTGGGCTAGCATCAGAGCCATTGTTAGGAATCGTACGAGGGCCTGAGTTAGGCGTACTGTCAGGGCCTTAGCTAGGGACAGTGTTAGGGCCTGAGTTAGGATTAGTGTCAAGGCCTTATTTAAGACCAATTTTAGGGCTTTAGTTTGGACTAGCAACAGAGCCTTTGTTAGGTATCATTTCGGGACCGAAGTTAGGTGTAGTGTCAGGGCCATTGTTAGGGACAGTATCAGGGCCTGACTTAGGAGAAGTTCAGGGCCTTAGCCAGGGAAAGGGTCAGGGCCTTAGTAAGGGATATTATCAGGACCTGAATTAGCAGTGGTGTCAAAAATCGTTAGTGAGGAAAGTTAGGAATAAGTCAGGACTCAGGCCCTGACACTGTCCTTAACTAAGGCCCTGACACTACTCGTAACACAGGCCCTGATCTGATTCCTATCATAGGCCCTGACACTACTCGTAACACAGGCCCTGATCTGATTCCTATCATAGGCTCTGACACTGGTCTTAACTAAGGCCCTGACACTGGCCCTAACTAAAGCTGTGACGTTACTCTTAACTCAGGCACTGACACTGTCCCTAACAAAGCCTCTGACACTACTCCTAACTCAGGCCCTGACACTGTCTCTAACTAAGGCCCTGATACTACTACGAACTCAGCACTGGCACTGTTCCTAACTTAGGCCCTGACTCTACTCCTAACTCAGGAACTGAAACTGTCACTAACTAAGGCCCTGACACTGTTCATAACTCACACCCTAACACTCCTCCTAAATCATGCCCTGGCAATGTCCCTAACTAAGGCCTTGACACTATTCCTAACTCAGGCACTGATACAATACCTAAGGAAAGCCCTGACATTACTCCGAACTCAGGCCCTGAAAAGGTCCCTAAGTAAGGCTGACAAAACTCCTAACTCAGGCACTGACACTGTCCCAAAATAAGGCCCTGAATCTATTCCTAACTGAGGCGCTGATACAATACCTCACGAAGGCACTGATGCTACTCCTAACTAAGGCCCTGACACTACTCCTAACTCAGGCAATGACACAGTCCATAACTAAGGCCCTGACACTATTCCCAACTCAGGCACTGACAGTGTATGTAATAAAACCCTGACACTACACCTAACTCAGGCACTGACAGTGTCCCTAACAAGGGCCCTCACACTACTCCCAACTCAGTCACTGACATTTTCCCTAATTGAGGCAATGATACTACTCCCAACTCAGGAACTAAGGCTCTGGATCATTGTGATGACAAGCGCCATGGAGCACTGTGATGAAAAGGGTCATGGAGAATTGTGATGACAAGTGCATGGAGCATTGTGATGACAAGGGCTATGGAGAATTGTGATGACAAGGGTCATGGAGAATTGTGATGACAAGGGCCATGGAGCATTGTGATGACAGAGTTCATGGGGCATTGTGATGAAAATGGTCATGGAGCATTGTGATGAAAGTGGTCATGGAGGATTGTGATGAAAAGCGCTATGGAGGATTGTGATGAAAGGGGTCATGGAGCATTGTGAGGACAAGTGCCATGGAGCACTGTGATGATAGGCGTCATGGGGCATTGTGATGACAGGGATCTTGGAGCTTTGTGGTGAAAGGTGTCATGGTACATTGTGATTACAACGACCTGGAGCATTGTGATGACAAGGGTCATGGAGAATTGTGATGACAGGGGTCATGGAGAATTGTGATGACAAGTGCATGGAGCATTGTGATGACAAGGGCCATGGAGAATTGTGATGACAGGGGTCATGGAGAATTGTGATGACAAGGGCCATAGAGCATTGTGATGACAGAGTTCATGGGGCATTGTGATGAAAATGGTCATGGAGCATTGTGATGAAAATGGTCATGGAGCATTGTGATGAAAGTGGTCATGGAGGATTGTGATGAAAAGCGCTATGGAGGATTGTGATGACAGGGGTCATGGAGCATTGTGAGGACAAGTGCCATGGAGCATTGTGATGATAGGCGTCATGGGGCATTGTGATGACAGGGATCTTGGAGCTTTGTGGTGAAAGGTGTCATGGTACATTGTGATTACAACGACCTGGAGCATAGTGATGACAAGGGTTATGGAGCATTGTGATGACAATCACCATGGATCATTGTGATTAGTGGGGTAATGGAGCATTGTCATGAAAGGGGTCATGGATCATTGTGATTACAGGGAATCGAGGAGCATTGTTTTGACAAGCTCCAGGGATCATCGTGATGAAAGGGGAAAAGGAGAATTGTGATGAAAGGAATCATGGATCATTGTGATGACAGCGATCATGGAGCATTGTTATGACAAGAGCGAAGGAGCACTGTGATGACAAGGGCCATGGATCATGGTGATGACAGGGGTCAGGGAGCATTGTAATGACAGGGCTCATGGAGCATTGTGATGACAATGGTCATGGAGAATTTTGATGAAAGGGGTCATGGAGCATTGTGCTGAAAGTGGTCATGGATCTTTGTGATGACATGCACCAGGGAGCATTGTGATGACAAGGGCCATGGATCATTGTGATGACAGTGGTTATGGAGCATTGTGATGAAAGGTGTCATGGCTCATTGTGATGACAGGGGGCCTGGAGCATTGTGATGACAGGGTTCATGGGGCATTGTGATGACAAGGGCCTTGGAGCATTGTGATGAAAGTGGTCATATGGCATTTTGAATGATAGGGGCCATGGAACATTGTGATGACAAGTGTCATGGAGCCTTGTAATGACAGGGTGCATGGAACATTGTGATGTCACCGCCATGTAGCATTTTAGACAAGGGTCAAGGAGTATTGTGATGATAAGTGCGTGGAACATTGCGAAGACAGGTGTCATGGAGCATTGTGATGATAAGGGCATGGAACCTTGTGATGACAGGGGGCATGGAACATTGTAATGAAAGGGGGCATGGAGCATTGTGATGACAGGGGGAATGGAGCATTGTGATGAAAAGGGCATGGAGCCTTGTGAGACAAGTCTCATGGAGCATTGTGTTGAGAGTGGGCTTGGAGCATTGTGGTGACAGGGGGCATGAAACTTTGTGATGACAATGGCATGGAGCATTGTGAGAAAAGTGTTAAGGAGAGCTGTGATGAAAGGGGTCATGGAAGACTCTGATTACAGGGGACATGGAGCATTGTAATGACAAAGACAAATAGCATTGTGATGACATGGCTCAGGGAGCATTGTGGGGAAATGGGTCATGGGGCATTGTGATGACAGGCGTTATGGAGCATTGTGATGAAAGCGGCCATGGAACATTGTGATGAAAGGGGTCAAGGATCATTGTGATTACAGGGATCATGGAGCATTGTGATGACAAGTGCCAAGGATCACTCTGAGGAAAGGGGTAATGGAGAATTGTTATCAAAGGGGTCATGGATCATGGTGATTCCGGTGGTCATGGAGCCTTGTGATGACAAGCGCCATGGAGCTTTGTGATGACAAGAGCCATGGAGCATTGTAAGGAAAGGGGTCCTGGAGCATTGTGATGAACGTGGTCATGGATCTTTGTTATGACAATGTTCATGGCGCATTTTGATGAAAAGGGTCATGGAGCATTGTGATGGAAGTGGTCATCGGGCATTGTGATGAGAAGGGCCATGGAGCATTGTGATGAAAGGGTTCATGGAGCACTGTGATGATAAGGGCATGAAGCCTTGTGATCAAAATGGTCATGGAGCATTGTGATGAAAAGGGGTCATGGAGCATTGTGATGAACAGGGCACATGGAGCATTGTGATGAAAGTGGTCATGGAGCATTGTGATGAAAGGGGCCATGGGGCATTGTGATGACAAGGGGTCATGGAGCATTGTGATGACAAGCGCCATGGGGCATTGTGATGGCAAGAGCCATGGAATATTGTGATGAAAAGGGTCATGGACCACTGTGCTGAATGTGGTCATGGAGCATTGTGATGCACAGCGCCATGGAGCATTGTGATGACAAGCGTCATGGAGCTTTGTGATGAAATGTCTCATGGAACATTGTGATGACAGGGGTCGTGGAGCACTGTGATTACATTGAACATGGAGCATTGTGATGACAAAGGCCATTGAGCATTGTGATGAGAAGGGCATGGAGCATTGTGATGACAAAAGTCATAGAGCAGTGCGATGAAAGGATTAATGGAGCATTGTGATGAAAGGGTTCATGGAGCATTGTGATGACAGGGGGCATGGAGCACTGTGATGAAAGGGGTTATGGAGCACTGTGATTACAGGGGTAATTGTGATGCATTGTGAAGAACGGGGACATGAGACAGGGGTAATGGAGCATTCTGATGAAAGTTTTCATGGCTCATTGTGATGAAAAGGGGCATGGAGCATTGTAAGGAAAAGGGTTATGGAGCACTGTGATTACAGGGGTAATTTAGAGCATTGTGATAAACGGGGACATGGAGCAATTTGATGACAGGGGTCATGGGGCATTGTGAGGACAAGGGCCATGAAGCATTGTGATGACATGGGTCATTTGGCTTTGTGAATGACAGGGGACCTGGAGCTTTGTGATGACAAGGGTAATGGAGCATTGTGATGACCGGGGTCATGGAGCATTGTGATGACAGGGGGCATGGAGCATTGTGATCACAAGAGCATGGAACATTGTGAGACAAGGGTCATGAGCCAATGTGATGAAATGGGGTATGGAGCATTGTGATGACAATGGTATGTAGCATTGCGATGACAAGGGTCATGAAGCATTGCAATGAGAGTGGTCATGGAGCTTTGGGATGCCAGGGGTCATGGAGCATTGTGATGACAATGGTCATGGCGCATTTTGATGAAAGGGGTCACGGAGCATTGTGATGGAAGGGGTCATGGAGCATTGTGATGACAGGGGTCATGGGGCATTGTGATGATAAGGGCGTGGAGCATTGTGATGACAGTGGTCACGGAAGATTGTGACGATAAGGTCATGGAGCTTAGTGAGGGACAGTCTAGCGGTCTTGGGACTAAATTCAGTGCCTGAGGTAGGCACAGCATAAGGTCTTTAGTTAGCATAAGACGTAGGATAGTAGCTCGGGACAGGGTTAGGGTGAAGGCTAGGAATCGTGTCAGGAAATGACCTAAGGATAGTGTGAAGACCTTTGTTACTGAGAATATCAGGGCCTTATTCAGAACCAATGTTAGTGCTTCAGGTAGGGACAGTATCAGGGCCTGACTTAGGGAGAGCGACAGGGTCTGAGTGAGGCCTAATGTCAGGCCCTCAGCTGGGGACACTGTCAGGGAGTGACTTAGGAGCAGCATCAGTGCCTTTGTTGGATCAGCTTGAGGCTCTTAGTTAAAGATGACCAGAGCCCTCGTTAGTCACAACGTCAAGGCCTCAGCTAGGGAAAGCTTCAGGGCCTGAGTTACGGACAGCCTCAGGTCTTCACTTAAAGACAGCGACAGGGCTTTCTTAGGGAGAGTGTCAAGACCTTGGTTAGAAATGGGTCAGGATATTATCTCAGGAGAGTGTCAGGATTTTAGTTATTGCTGGCAGCAGGGCCTATATTAGGGACAGATTCTGGGCCTTTGTTAGAGACAGTGTCATGGCCTTAGTTAGGAGTAGTCAGGGCCTTAGTTAGGGAGAGCATTAGGGTTTCAGTCAGCATAAGATGCAGGAGATTATCTCGGGACAGAGTCAGGTTCCAGGCCAGAGATAGTGAAAGGAAATGACCAAGGGATAACGAGAAGACCTTAGTCATTGAGAGCATCAGGGCCTTAGTTAGCAGCAGCGTGAGGGCCTTAATCAGGACCAGTGCCAGGGCTTGATGTACGGACAGCGTCAGAGCCTAACTAAGGTACAGCAACAGGGCCTAAGTGAGGCCTATCTTTGGGGCCTGAGTAAGGGACAGTATCAGGGCATGACTTAGGAGCAGCATAAAGGCCTCTGTAGGATCAGCATTAGGGTCTTCGTTAAAGATATTATCAGGGCCTCTGTTAGGGACAGCCTCAAGGTCTCACTTAGGGACAGCGTCAGGGCTTACTTTGGGAAAGTTTCAGGACCTTGGTAAGACATGGGTCAGGATATTAGCTCAGGATAATGTCAGGTGTTCAGATATTGACGGCAGCAGGGCCTTAGTTAGAGGCAGTGTCAGGCCTAAGTTAGGACTAGCATCAGAGCCTTTGTTAGGTACAGTGTCAGTGACTGAGTTAGGTGTAGTGTCAGGGCCTTAGTTCGAGACAGTGTCAGCACTTGCGTTAGGACGCGCCTCCAGGCCTCAGTTAGGGACAGGTTCACGGCTTCAGACCTAAATTCAGGGCCTCATTTAGGGACAGAATCACAGATTTAGCTAGCATAAGAGGATCTACAGCTGAAAGCAACTTGAACACCACCACAAGCAGATGCAGAAGTGAACCATGCACGCTCCTATGAAGGACTATTCCACAGCAGTTGAGTACATTTTGTTTAAAGTTAGTAACACTATAAAAATTATGTTTTTAAGAAAACCATATTCAGAAGATGAAAGAATCTCGTTCTAAAGAATCTCTTTAGCTAATCTCGACATTAGCTAAAGAGAAGGTTAGGTTAAGATCTAGGGAGAGTGTCAGGAAATGACCTAGGGATAGTGTCAAGACCTTGGTTACTTAGAGCATCAGGGCCTAATTAAGGACCAGTGAGTGTCAGGGCTTCGGGTAGGGACAGCGTCAGAGCCTGACTTAGGGAGAGCGACAGGGCCTGAGTGAGGCCTAGCGTCAGGGCCTTAGCTAGGGACAGTGTCAGGGCATGACTTAGGAGCAACATAAGAGCCACGGTAGGATCAGCCTCAGGGGCTATGTTAAAGATATTATCAGGGCCTCTGTTAGGGACAGCCTCAAGGCCTCACTTAGGGAGAGCATCAGGGCTTCCTTAGGGAGAGTTTCAGGACCTTGGTAAGAGATGAGTTAGGATATTAGCTCAGGATAATGTCAGGACTTTAGATATTGATGGTAGCAGGGCCTAAGTAAGGGACAGTGTCAAGGCGTTAGTTAGGAGTAGCGGGCCCCTGATAGGTCCAGTGTCAGGTCCTCAGTTAGCAATAGTGTTAGGGCCTTAGTTAGGGACAGTGTCAGGGCCAGATGTAGGACGAGCATCTAGGCCTTAGTTCGGGACAGTTTCACAGTCTTGGGACTAAATTCAGTGCCTGAGGCAGGCACAACCTAAGGGCTTCAGTTAGCATAAGAGGCAGGACATTAGCTAGTGACAGTGTCAGTTTAACATGTAGGGATAGTGTCAGGAAATGACCTAAGGATAGTGTGAAGACCTTTGTTACTGAGACTCTCAGGGCCTTATTCAGAACCAGTGTTAGGGCTTCAGGTAGGGACAGCATCAGAGCCTGACTTAGGGAGAGCGATAGGGTCTGAGTGAGGCCTAGCGTCAGACCCTTAGCTGGGGACACTGTCAGGGCATGACTTAGGAGCAGCATCCCGGCCTCTGTTGGATCAGCCTTAGGGTCTTAGTTAAAGACATGATCAGTGTCTGAGTTAGTCACAGCATCAAGGCCTGAGTTAGTTAGGGAAAGCTGCAGGGCCTCACTTAGGGACAGCGTCAGGGCTTACTTTGGGACAGTTTCAGGACCTTGGTAAGACATAGGTCAGGATATTAGCTCCCGATAATATCAGGACTTTAGATATTGATGGCAGCAGCCCTTAGTTAGAGACAGTGTCAGGCCCTGAGTTACGACTAGCATCAGAGCCTTTGTTAGGTACACTTTACGGGACTGAGTTAGGAGTAGTGTCAGGGCCTTAGTTAGTGACAGTGTCAGGGCCTGACTTCGGGAGAGCGACAGGGCCTGAGTGAGGCCTAGCATCAGGCCCTTTGCTGGGCACACTGTCAGGGCATGACTTTGGAGCAGCATCAGCGTCTTTGCTGGATCAGCATTAAGGTCTTCGTGAAATACATGATCAGGGCCTGAGTTAGTCACAGCTTCAAGGCTTCAGTTAAGGAAAGCTTCAGGGCCTGAGTTAGGGACAGCCTCAGGTCTTCACTTACGGACAGCGTCAGGGCTTACTTTGGGACAGTTTCAGGACCTTGGAAAGACATAGGTCAGGATATTAGCTCAGGATAATGTCAGGACTTTACATACTGATGGCAGCAGGGCCTTAGTTACAGACCGTTTCAGGGCCTGAGTTAGGCCTAGCATCAGTGACTTTGTTAGGTACAGTGTAAGGGACTGAGTTAGGAGTAGTGTCAGGGCCTTGCTTAGGGACAGTGTCAGGGTCTGAGTTAGGTGTACTGTCAGAGACCTAGTTAGGGACAGTGCTAGGGCCTGAGTTACGATTCGTGTCAAGGCCTTATTTAGGACCAATTTCAGGGCCTTAGTTTGGGCTAGCATCAGAGCCATTGTTAGGAATCGTACGAGGGCCTGAGTTAGGCGTACTGTCAGGGCCTTAGCTAGGGACAGTGTTAGGGCCTGAGTTAGGATTAGTGTCAAGGCCTTATTTAAGACCAATTTTAGGGCTTTAGTTTGGACTAGCAACAGAGCCTTTGTTAGGTATCATTTCGGGGCCGAAGTTAGGTGTAGTGTCAGGGCCATTGTTAGGGATAGTATCAGGGCCTGACTTAGGAGAAGTTCAGGGCCTTAGCCAGGGAAAGGGTCAGGGCCTTAGTAAGGGATATTATCAGGACCTGAATTAGCAGTAGTGTCAAAAATCCTTAGTGAGGAAAGTTAGGAATAAGTCAGGACTCAGGCCCTGTCACTGTCCTTAACTAAGGCCCTGACACTACTCGTAACACAGGCCCTGATCTGATTCCTATCATAGGCCCTGACACTACTCGTAACACAGGCCCTGATCTGATTCCTATCATAAGCCCTGACACTGGTCTTAACTAAGGCCCTGACACTGGCCCTAACTAAAGCTGTGACGTTACTCTTAACTCAGGCACTGACACTGTCCCTAACAAAGCCTCTGACACTACTCCTAACTCAGGCCCTGACACTGTCTCTAACTAAGGTCCTGATACTACTACGAACTCAGCACTGGCACTGTCCCTAACTTAGGCCCTGACTCTACTCCTAACTCAGGAACTGACACTGTCACTAACTAAGGCCCTGACACTGTTCATAACTCACACCCTAACACTCCTCCTAAATCATGCCCTGGCAATGTCCCTAACTAAGGCCTTGACACTATTCCTAACTCAGGCACTGACACAATACCTAAGGAAGGCCCTGACATTACTCCTAACTCAGGCCCTGAAAAGGTCCCTAACTAAGGCTGACAAAACTCCTAACTCAGGCACTGACACTGTCCCAAAATAAGGCCCTGAATCTATTCCTAACTGAGGCGCTGATACAATACCTAACGAAGGCACTGATGCTACTCCTAACTAAGGCCCTGACACTACTCCTAACTCAGGCAATGACACAGTCCATAACTAAGGCCCTGACACTATTCCCAACTCAGGCACTGACAGTGTATGTAATAAAACCCTGACACTACACCTAACTCAGGCACTGACAGTGTCCCTAACAAGGGCCCTCACACTACTCCCAACTCAGTCACTGACATTTTCCCTAATTGAGGCAATGATACTACTCCCAACTCAGGAACTAAGGCTCTGGATCATTGTGATGACAAGCGCCATGGAGCACTGTGATGACAAGGGTCATGGAGAATTGTGATGACAAGTGCATGGAGCATTGTGATGACAAGGGCCATGGAGATTTGTGATGACAAGGGTCATGGAGAATTGTGATGACAAGGGCCATGGAGCATTGTGATGACAGAGTTCATGGGGCATTGTGATGAAAGTGGTCATGGAGCATTGTGATGAAAATGGTCATGGAGCATTGTGATGCAAGTGGTCATGGAGGATTGTGATGAAAAGCGCTATGGAGGATTGTGATGACAGGGGTCATGGAGCATTGTGAGGACAAGTGCCATGGAGCATTGTGATGATAGGCGTCATGGGGCATTGTGATGACAGGGATCTTGGAGCTTTGTGGTGAAAGGTGTCATGGTACATTGTGATTACAACGACCTGGAGCATTGTGATGACAAGGGTCATGGAGCATTGTGATGACAATCACCATGGATCATTGTGATTAGTGGGGTAATGGAGCATTGTCATGAAAGGGGTCATGGATCATTGTGATTACAGGGAATCGAGGAGCATTGTTTTGACAAGCTCCAGGGATCATCGTGATGAAAGGAATCATGGATCATTGTGATGACAGCGATCATGGAGCATTGTTATGACAAGAGCGAAGGAGCACTGTGATGACAAGGGCCATGGATCATGGTGATGACAGGGGTCAGGGAGCATTGTAATGACAGGGCTCATGGAGCATTGTGATGACAATGGTCATGGAGAATTTTGATGAAAGGGGTCATGGAGCATTGTGCTGAAAGTGGTCATGGATCTTTGTGATGACATGCACCAGGGAGCATTGTGATGACAAGGGCCATGGATCATTGTGATGACAGTGGTTATGGAGCATTGTGATGAAAGGTGTCATGGCTCATTGTGATGACAGGTGGCCTGGAGCATTGTGATGACAGGGTTCATGGGGCATTGTGATGACAAGGGCCTTGGAGCATTGTGATGAAAGTGGTCCTATGGCATTTTGAATGATAGGGGCCATGGAACATTGTGATGACAAGTGTCATGGAGCCTTGTAATGACAGGGTGCATGGAACATTGTGATGTCACCGCCATGTAGCATTTTAGACAAGGGTCAAGGAGTATTGTGATGATAAGTGCGTGGAACATTGCGAAGACAGGTGTCATGGAGCATTGTGATGATAAGGGCATGGAACCTTGTGATGACAGGGGGCATGGAACATTGTAATGAAAGGGGGCATGGAGCATTGTGATGACAGGGGGAATGGAGCATTGTGATGAAAAGGGCATGGAGCCTTGTGAGACAAGTCTCATGGAGCATTGTGTTGAGAGTGGGCTTGGAGCATTGTGGTGACAGGGGGCATGAAACTTTGTGATGACAATGGCATGGAGCATTGTGAGAAAAGTGTTAAGGAGAGCTGTGATGAAAGGGGTCATGGAAGACTCTGATTACAGGGGACATGGAGCATTGTATTGACAAAGACAAGTAGCATTGTGATGACATGGCTCAGGGAGCATTGTGGGGAAATGGGTCATGGGGCATTGTGATGACAGGGGTTATGGAGCATTGTGATGAAAGCGGCCATGGAACATTGTGATGAAAGGGGTCAAGGATCATTGTGATTACAGGGATCATGGAGCATTTTGATGACAAGTGCCAAGGATCACTGTGAGGAAAGGGGTAATGGAGAATTGTTATCAAAGGGGTCATGGATCATGGTGATTACAGTGGTCATGGAGCCTTGTGATGACAAGCGCCATGGAGCTTTGTGATGACAAGAGCCATGGAGCATTGTAAGGAAAGGGGTCCTGGAGCATTGTGATGAACGTGGTCATGGATCTTTGTTATGACAATGTTCATGGCGCATTTTGATGAAAAGGGTCATGGAGCATTGTGATGGAAGTGGTCATCGGGCATTGTGATGAGAAGGGCCATGGAGCATTGTGATGAAAGGGTTCATGGAGCACTGTGATGATAAGGGCATGAAGCCTTGTGATCAAAATGGTCATGGAGCATTGTGATGAAAAGGGGTCATGGAGCATTGTGATGAACAGGGCACATGGAGCATTGTGATGAAAGTGGTCATGGAGCATTGTGATGAAAGGGGCCATGGGGCATTGTGATGACAAGGGGTCATGGAGCATTGTGATGACAAGCGCCATGGGGCATTGTGATGGCAAGAGCCATGGAATATTGTGATGAAAAGGGTCATGGACCACTGTGCTGAATGTGGTCATGGAGCATTGTGATGCACAGCGCCATGGAGCATTGTGATGACAAGCGTCATGGAGCTTTGTGATGAAATGTCTCATGGAACATTGTGATGACAGGGGTCGTGGAGCACTGTGATTACATTGAACATGGAGCATTGTGATGACAAAGGCCATGGAGCATTGTGATGAGAAGGGCATGGAGCATTGTGATGACAAAAGTCATAGAGCAGTGCGATGAAAGGATTAATGGAGCATTGTGATGAAAGGGTTCATGGAGCATTTTGATGACAGGGGGCATGGAGCACTGTGATGAAAGGGGTTATGGAGCACTGTGATTACAGGGGTAATTGTGATGCATTGTGAAGAACGGGGACATGAGACAGGGGTAATGGAGCATTCTGATGAAAGTTTTCATGGCTCATTGTGATGAAAAGGGGCATTGAGCATTGTAAGGAAAAGGGTTATGGAGCACTGTGATTACAGGGGTAATTTAGAGCATTGTGATAAACGGGGACATGGAGCAATTTGATGACAGGGGTCATGGGGCATTGTGAGGACAAGGGCCATGAAGCATTGTGATGACAGGGGTCATTTGGCTTTGTGAATGACAGGGGACCTGGAGCTTTGTGATGACAAGGGTAATGGAGCATTGTGATGACCGGGGTCATGGAGCATTGTGATGACAGGGGGCATGGAGCATTGTTATCACAAGAGCATGGAACATTGTGAGACAAGGGTCATGGGCCAATGTGATGACATGGGGTAGGGAGCATTGTGATGACAATGGTATGTAGCATTGCGATGACAAGGGTCATGAAGCATTGCAATGAGAGTGGTCATGGAGCTTTGGGATGCCAGGGGTCATGGAGCATTGTGATGACAATGGTCATGGCGCATTTTGATGAAAGGGGTCACGGAGCATTGTGATGGAAGGGGTCATGGAGCATTGTGATGACAGGGGTCATGGGGCATTGTGATGATAAGGGCGTGGAGCATTGTGATGACAGTGGTCACGGAACATTGTGACGATAAGGTCATGGAGCTTAGTGAGGGACAGTCTAGCGGTCTTGGGACTAAATTCAGTGCCTGAGGTAGGCACAGCATAAGGTCTTTAGTTAGCATAAGACGTAGGATAGTAGCTCGGGACAGGGTTAGGGTGAAGGCTAGGAATCGTGTCAGGAAATGACCTAAGGATAGTGTGAAGACCTTTGTTACTGAGAATATCAGGGCCTTATTCAGAACCAATGTTAGTGCTTCAGGTACGGACAGTATCAGGGCCTGACTTAGGGAGAGCGACAGGGTCTGAGTGAGGCCTAATGTCAGGCCCTCAGCTGGGGACACTGTCAGGGAGTGACTTAGGAGCAGCATCAGTGCCTTTGTTGGATCAGCTTTAGGCTCTTAGTTAAAGATGACCAGAGCCCTCGTTAGTCACAACGTCAAGGCCTCAGTTAGGGAAAGCTTCAGGGCCTGAGTTACAGACAGCCTCAGGTCTTCACTTAAAGACAGCGACAGGGCTTTCTTAGGGAGAGTGTCAAGACCTTGGTTAGAAATGGGTCAGGATATTATCTCAGGAGAGTGTCAGGATTTTAGTTATTGCTGGCAGCAGGGCCTATATTAGGGACAGATTCTGGGCCTTTGTTAGAGACAGTGTCATGGCCTTAGTTAGGAGTAGTCAGGGCCTTAGTTAGGGAGAGCATTAGGGTTTCAGTCAGCATAAGATGCAGGAGATTATCTCGGGACAGAGTCAGGTTCCAGGCCAGAGATAGTGAAAGGAAATGACCAAGGGATAACGAGAAGACCTTAGTCATTGAGAGCATCAGGGCCTTAGTTAGCAGCAGCGTGAGGGCCTTAATCAGGACCAGTGCCAGGGCTTGATGTACGGACAGCGTCAGAGCCTAACTAAGGTACAGCAACAGGGCCTAAGTGAGGCCTACCTTTGGGGCCAGAGTAAGGGACAGTATCAGGGCATGACTTAGGAGCAGCATAAAGGCCTCTGTAGGATCAGCATTAGGGTCTTCATTAAAGATATTATCAGGGCCTCTGTTAGGGACAGCCTCAAGGTCTCACTTAGGGACAGCGTCAGGGCTTACTTTGGGAAAGTTTCAGGACCTTGGTAAGACATGGGTCAGGATATTAGCTCAGGATAATGTCAGGTGTTCAGATATTGACGGCAGCAGGGCCTTAGTTAGAGGCAGTGTCAGGCCTAAGTTAGGACTAACCACAGAGCCTTTGTTAGGTACAGTGTCAGTGACTGAGTTAGGTGTAGTGTCAGGGCCTTAGTTCGAGACAGTGTCAGCACTTGCGTTAGGACGCGCCTCCAGGTCTCAGTTAGGGACAGGTTCACGGCGTCGGACCTAAATTCAGGGCCTCATTTAGGGACAGAATCACAGATTTAGCTAGCATAAGAGGATCTACAGCTGAAAGCAACTTGAACACCACCACAAGCAGATGCAGAAGTGAACCATGCACGCTCCTATGAAGGACTATTCCACAGCAGTTGAGTACATTTTGTTTAAAGTTAGTAACACTATAAAAATTATGTTTTTAAGAAAACCATATTCAGAAGATGAAAGAATCTCGTTCTAAAGAATCTCTTTAGCTAATCTCGACATTAGCTAAAGAGAAGGTTAGGTTAAGATCTAGGGAGAGTGTCAGGAAATGACCTAGGGATAGTGTCAAGACCTTGGTTACTTAGAGCATCAGGGCCTAATTAAGGACCAGTGAGTGTCAGGGCTTCGGGTAGGGACAGCGTCAGAGCCTGACTTAGGGAGAGCGACAGGGCCTGAGTGAGGCCCAGCGTCAGGGCCTTAGCTAGGGACAGTGTCAGGGCATGACTTAGGAGCAACATAAGAGCCACGGTAGGATCAGCCTCAGGGGCTATGTTAAAGATATTATCAGGGCCTCTGTTAGGGACAGCCTCAAGGCCTCACTTAGGGAGAGCATCAGGGCTTCCTTAGGGAGAGTTTCAGGACCTTGGTAAGAGATGAGTTAGGATATTAGCTCAGGATAATGTCAGGACTTTAGATATTGATGGTAGCAGGGCCTAAGTAAGGGACAGTGTCAAGGCGTTAGTTAGGAGTAGCGGGCCCCTGATAGGTCCAGTGTCAGGTCCTCAGTTAGCAATAGTGTTAGGGCCTTAGTTAGGGACAGTGTCAGGGCCAGATGTAGGACGAGCATCTAGGCCTTAGTTCGGGACAGTTTCACAGTCTTGGGACTAAATTCAGTGCCTGAGGCAGGCACAACCTAAGGGCTTCAGTTAGCATAAGAGGCAGGACATTAGCTAGTGACAGTGTCAGTTTAACATGTAGGGATAGTGTCAGGAAATGACCTAAGGATAGTGTGAAGACCTTTGTTACTGAGACTCTCAGGGCCTTATTCAGAACCAGTGTTAGGGCTTCAGGTAGGGACAGCATCAGAGCCTGACTTAGGGAGAGCGATAGGGTCTGAGTGAGGCCTAGCGTCAGACCCTTAGCTGGGGACACTGTCAGGGCATGACTTAGGAGCAGCATCCCGGCCTCTGTTGGATCAGCCTTAGGGTCTTAGTTAAAGACATGATCAGTGTCTGAGTTAGTCACAGCATCAAGGCCTGAGTTAGTTAGGGAAAGCTGCAGGGCCTCACTTAGGGACAGCGTCAGGGCTTACTTTGGGACAGTTTCAGGACCTTGGTAAGACATAGGTCAGGATATTAGCTCCCGATAATATCAGGACTTTAGATATTGATGGCAGCAGCCCTTAGTTAGAGACAGTGTCAGGCCCTGAGTTACGACTAGCATCAGAGCCTTTGTTAGGTACACTTTACGGGACTGAGTTAGGAGTAGTGTCAGGGCCTTAGTTAGTGACAGTGTCAGGGCCTGACTTCGGGAGAGCGACAGGGCCTGAGTGAGGCCTAGCATCAGGCCCTTTGCTGGGCACACTGTCAGGGCATGACTTTGGAGCAGCATCAGCGTCTTTGCTGGATCAGCATTAAGGTCTTCGTGAAATACATGATCAGGGCCTGAGTTAGTCACAGCTTCAAGGCTTCAGTTAAGGAAAGCTTCAGGGCCTGAGTTAGGGACAGCCTCAGGTCTTCACTTACGGACAGCGTCAGGGCTTACTTTGGGACAGTTTCAGGACCTTGGAAAGACATAGGTCAGGATATTAGCTCAGGATAATGTCAGGACTTTACATACTGATGGCAGCAGGGCCTTAGTTACAGACCGTTTCAGGGCCTGAGTTAGGCCTAGCATCAGTGACTTTGTTAGGTACAGTGTAAGGGACTGAGTTAGGAGTAGTGTCAGGGCCTTGCTTAGGGACAGTGTCAGGGTCTGAGTTAGGTGTACTGTCAGAGACCTAGTTAGGGACAGTGCTAGGGCCTGAGTTACGATTCGTGTCAAGGCCTTATTTAGGACCAATTTCAGGGCCTTAGTTTGGGCTAGCATCAGAGCCATTGTTAGGAATCGTACGAGGGCCTGAGTTAGGCGTACTGTCAGGGCCTTAGCTAGGGACAGTGTTAGGGCCTGAGTTAGGATTAGTGTCAAGGCCTTATTTAAGACCAATTTTAGGGCTTTAGTTTGGACTAGCAACAGAGCCTTTGTTAGGTATCATTTCGGGGCCGAAGTTAGGTGTAGTGTCAGGGCCATTGTTAGGGACAGTATCAGGGCCTGACTTACGAGAAGTTCAGGGCCTTAGCCAGGGAAAGGGTCAGGGCCTTAGTAAGGGATATTATCAGGACCTGAATTAGCAGTAGTGTCAAAAATCCTTAGTGAGGAAAGTTAGGAATAAGTCAGGACTCAGGCCCTGTCACTGTCCTTAACTAAGGCCCTGACACTACTCGTAACACAGGCCCTGATCTGATTCCTATCATAGGCCCTGACACTACTCGTAACACAGGCCCTGATCTGATTCCTATCATAAGCCCTGACACTGGTCTTAACTAAGGCCCTGACACTGGCCCTAACTAAAGCTGTGACGTTACTCTTAACTCAGGCACTGACACTGTCCCTAACAAAGCCTCTGACACTACTCCTAACTCAGGCCCTGACACTGTCTCTAACTAAGGTCCTGATACTACTACGAACTCAGCACTGGCACTGTCCCTAACTTAGGCCCTGACTCTACTCCTAACTCAGGAACTGACACTGTCACTAACTAAGGCCCTGACACTGTTCATAACTCACACCCTAACACTCCTCCTAAATCATGCCCTGGCAATGTCCCTAACTAAGGCCTTGACACTATTCCTAACTCAGGCACTGACACAATACCTAAGGAAGGCCCTGACATTACTCCTAACTCAGGCCCTGAAAAGGTCCCTAACTAAGGCTGACAAAACTCCTAACTCAGGCACTGACACTGTCCCAAAATAAGGCCCTGAATCTATTCCTAACTGAGGCGCTGATACAATACCTAACGAAGGCACTGATGCTACTCCTAACTAAGGCCCTGACACTACTCCTAACTCAGGCAATGACACAGTCCATAACTAAGGCCCTGACACTATTCCCAACTCAGGCACTGACAGTGTATGTAATAAAACCCTGACACTACACCTAACTCAGGCACTGACAGTGTCCCTAACAAGGGCCCTCACACTACTCCCAACTCAGTCACTGACATTTTCCCTAATTGAGGCAATGATACTACTCCCAACTCAGGAACTAAGGCTCTGCATCATTGTGATGACAAGCGCCATGGAGCACTGTGATGACAAGGGTCATGGAGAATTGTGATGACAAGTGCATGGAGCATTGTGATGACAAGGGCCATGGAGATTTGTGATGACAAGGGTCATGGAGAATTGTGATGACAAGGGCCATGGAGCATTGTGATGACAGAGTTCATGGGGCATTGTGATGAAAGTGGTCATGGAGCATTGTGATGAAAATGGTCATGGAGCATTGTGATGCAAGTGGTCATGGAGGATTGTGATGAAAAGCGCTATGGAGGATTGTGATGACAGGGGTCATGGAGCATTGTGAGGACAAGTGCCATGGAGCATTGTGATGATAGGCGTCATGGGGCATTGTGATGACAGGGATCTTGGAGCTTTGTGGTGAAAGGTGTCATGGTACATTGTGATTACAACGACCTGGAGCATTGTGATGACAAGGGTCATGGAGCATTGTGATGACAATCACCATGGATCATTGTGATTAGTGGGGTAATGGAGCATTGTCATGAAAGGGGTCATGGATCATTGTGATTACAGGGAATCGAGGAGCATTGTTTTGACAAGCTCCAGGGATCATCGTGATGAAAGGAATCATGGATCATTGTGATGACAGCGATCATGGAGCATTGTTATGACAAGAGCGAAGGAGCACTGTGATGACAAGGGCCATGGATCATGGTGATGACAGGGGTCAGGGAGCATTGTAATGACAGGGCTCATGGAGCATTGTGATGACAATGGTCATGGAGAATTTTGATGAAAGGGGTCATGGAGCATTGTGCTGAAAGTGGTCATGGATCTTTGTGATGACATGCACCAGGGAGCATTGTGATGACAAGGGCCATGGATCATTGTGATGACAGTGGTTATGGAGCATTGTGATGAAAGGTGTCATGGCTCATTGTGATGACAGGTGGCCTGGAGCATTGTGATGACAGGGTTCATGGGGCATTGTGATGACAAGGGCCTTGGAGCATTGTGATGAAAGTGGTCCTATGGCATTTTGAATGATAGGGGCCATGGAACATTGTGATGACAAGTGTCATGGAGCCTTGTAATGACAGGGTGCATGGAACATTGTGATGTCACCGCCATGTAGCATTTTAGACAAGGGTCAAGGAGTATTGTGATGATAAGTGCGTGGAACATTGCGAAGACAGGTGTCATGGAGCATTGTGATGATAAGGGCATGGAACCTTGTGATGACAGGGGGCATGGAACATTGTAATGAAAGGGGGCATGGAGCATTGTGATGACAGGGGGAATGGAGCATTGTGATGAAAAGGGCATGGAGCCTTGTGAGACAAGTCTCATGGAGCATTGTGTTGAGAGTGGGCTTGGAGCATTGTGGTGACAGGGGGCATGAAACTTTGTGATGACAATGGCATGGAGCATTGTGAGAAAAGTGTTAAGGAGAGCTGTGATGAAAGGGGTCATGGAAGACTCTGATTACAGGGGACATGGAGCATTGTATTGACAAAGACAAGTAGCATTGTGATGACATGGCTCAGGGAGCATTGTGGGGAAATGGGTCATGGGGCATTGTGATGACAGGGGTTATGGAGCATTGTGATGAAAGCGGCCATGGAACATTGTGATGAAAGGGGTCAAGGATCATTGTGATTACAGGGATCATGGAGCATTGTGATGACAAGTGCCAAGGATCACTCTGAGGAAAGGGGTAATGGAGAATTGTTATCAAAGGGGTCATGGATCATGGTGATTCCAGTGGTCATGGAGCCTTGTGATGACAAGCGCCATGGAGCTTTGTGATGACAAGAGCCATGGAGCATTGTAAGGAAAGGGGTCCTGGAGCATTGTGATGAACGTGGTCATGGATCTTTGTTATGACAATGTTCATGGCGCATTTTGATGAAAAGGGTCATGGAGCATTGTGATGGAAGTGGTCATCGGGCATTGTGATGAGAAGGGCCATGGAGCATTGTGATGAAAGGGTTCATGGAGCACTGTGATGATAAGGGCATGAAGCCTTGTGATCAAAATGGTCATGGAGCATTGTGATGAAAAGGGGTCATGGAGCATTGTGATGAACAGGGCACATGGAGCATTGTGATGAAAGTGGTCATGGAGCATTGTGATGAAAGGGGCCATGGGGCATTGTGATGACAAGGGGTCATGGAGCATTGTGATGACAAGCGCCATGGGGCATTGTGATGGCAAGAGCCATGGAATATTGTGATGAAAAGGGTCATGGACCACTGTGCTGAATGTGATCATGGAGCATTGTGATGCACAGCGCCATGGAGCATTGTGATGACAAGCGTCATGGAGCTTTGTGATGAAATGTCTCATGGAACATTGTGATGACAGGGGTCGTGGAGCACTGTGATTACATTGAACATGGAGCATTGTGATGACAAAGGCCATGGAGCATTGTGATGAGAAGGGCATGGAGCATTGTGATGACAAAAGTCATAGAGCAGTGCGATGAAAGGATTAATGGAGCATTGTGATGAAAGGGTTCATGGAGCATTTTGATGACAGGGGGCATGGAGCACTGTGATGAAAGGGGTTATGGAGCACTGTGATTACAGGGGTAATTGTGATGCATTGTGAAGAACGGGGACATGAGACAGGGGTAATGGAGCATTCTGATGAAAGTTTTCATGGCTCATTGTGATGAAAAGGGGCATTGAGCATTGTAAGGAAAAGGGTTATGGAGCACTGTGATTACAGGGGTAATTTAGAGCATTGTGATAAACGGGGACATGGAGCAATTTGATGACAGGGGTCATGGGGCATTGTGAGGACAAGGGCCATGAAGCATTGTGATGACAGGGGTCATTTGGCTTTGTGAATGACAGGGGACCTGGAGCTTTGTGATGACAAGGGTAATGGAGCATTGTGATGACCGGGGTCATGGAGCATTGTGATGACAGGGGGCATGGAGCATTGTTATCACAAGAGCATGGAACATTGTGAGACAAGGGTCATGGGCCAATGTGATGACATGGGGTAGGGAGCATTGTGATGACAATGGTATGTAGCATTGCGATGACAAGGGTCATGAAGCATTGCAATGAGAGTGGTCATGGAGCTTTGGGATGCCAGGGGTCATGGAGCATTGTGATGACAATGGTCATGGCGCATTTTGATGAAAGGGGTCACGGAGCATTGTGATGGAAGGGGTCATGGAGCATTGTGATGACAGGGGTCATGGGGCATTGTGATGATAAGGGCGTGGAGCATTGTGATGACAGTGGTCACGGAACATTGTGACGATAAGGTCATGGAGCTTAGTGAGGGACAGTCTAGCGGTCTTGGGACTAAATTCAGTGCCTGAGGTAGGCACAGCATAAGGTCTTTAGTTAGCATAAGACGTAGGATAGTAGCTCGGGACAGGGTTAGGGTGAAGGCTAGGAATCGTGTCAGGAAATGACCTAAGGATAGTGTGAAGACCTTTGTTACTGAGAATATCAGGGCCTTATTCAGAACCAATGTTAGTGCTTCAGGTAGGGACAGTATCAGGGCCTGACTTAGGGAGAGCGACAGGGTCTGAGTGAGGCCTAATGTCAGGCCCTCAGCTGGGGACACTGTCAGGGAGTGACTTAGGAGCAGCATCAGTGCCTTTGTTGGATCAGCTTTAGGCTCTTAGTTAAAGATGACCAGAGCCCTCGTTAGTCACAACGTCAAGGCCTCAGTTAGGGAAAGCTTCAGGGCCTGAGTTACAGACAGCCTCAGGTCTTCACTTAAAGACAGCGACAGGGCTTTCTTAGGGAGAGTGTCAAGACCTTGGTTAGAAATGGGTCAGGATATTATCTCAGGAGAGTGTCAGGATTTTAGTTATTGCTGGCAGCAGGGCCTATATTAGGGACAGATTCTGGGCCTTTGTTAGAGACAGTGTCATGGCCTTAGTTAGGAGTAGTCAGGGCCTTAGTTAGGGAGAGCATTAGGGTTTCAGTCAGCATAAGATGCAGGAGATTATCTCGGGACAGAGTCAGGTTCCAGGCCAGAGATAGTGAAAGGAAATGACCAAGGGATAACGAGAAGACCTTAGTCATTGAGAGCATCAGGGCCTTAGTTAGCAGCAGCGTGAGGGCCTTAATCAGGACCAGTGCCAGGGCTTGATGTACGGACAGCGTCAGAGCCTAACTAAGGTACAGCAACAGGGCCTAAGTGAGGCCTACCTTTGGGGCCAGAGTAAGGGACAGTATCAGGGCATGACTTAGGAGCAGCATAAAGGCCTCTGTAGGATCAGCATTAGGGTCTTCATTAAAGATATTATCAGGGCCTCTGTTAGGGACAGCCTCAAGGTCTCACTTAGGGACAGCGTCAGGGCTTACTTTGGGAAAGTTTCAGGACCTTGGTAAGACATGGGTCAGGATATTAGCTCAGGATAATGTCAGGTGTTCAGATATTGACGGCAGCAGGGCCTTAGTTAGAGGCAGTGTCAGGCCTAAGTTAGGACTAACCACAGAGCCTTTGTTAGGTACAGTGTCAGTGACTGAGTTAGGTGTAGTGTCAGGGCCTTAGTTCGAGACAGTGTCAGCACTTGCGTTAGGACGCGCCTCCAGGTCTCAGTTAGGGACAGGTTCACGGCGTCGGACCTAAATTCAGGGCCTCATTTAGGGACAGAATCACAGATTTAGCTAGCATAAGAGGATCTACAGCTGAAAGCAACTTGAACACCACCACAAGCAGATGCAGAAGTGAACCATGCACGCTCCTATGAAGGACTATTCCACAGCAGTTGAGTACATTTTGTTTAAAGTTAGTAACACTATAAAAATTATGTTTTTAAGAAAACCATATTCAGAAGATGAAAGAATCTCGTTCTAAAGAATCTCTTTAGCTAATCTCGACATTAGCTAAAGAGAAGGTTAGGTTAAGATCTAGGGAGAGTGTCAGGAAATGACCTAGGGATAGTGTCAAGACCTTGGTTACTTAGAGCATCAGGGCCTAATTAAGGACCAGTGAGTGTCAGGGCTTCGGGTAGGGACAGCGTCAGAGCCTGACTTAGGGAGAGCGACAGGGCCTGAGTGAGGCCCAGCGTCAGGGCCTTAGCTAGGGACAGTGTCAGGGCATGACTTAGGAGCAACATAAGAGCCACGGTAGGATCAGCCTCAGGGGCTATGTTAAAGATATTATCAGGGCCTCTGTTAGGGACAGCCTCAAGGCCTCACTTAGGGAGAGCATCAGGGCTTCCTTAGGGAGAGTTTCAGGACCTTGGTAAGAGATGAGTTAGGATATTAGCTCAGGATAATGTCAGGACTTTAGATATTGATGGTAGCAGGGCCTAAGTAAGGGACAGTGTCAAGGCGTTAGTTAGGAGTAGCGGGCCCCTGATAGGTCCAGTGTCAGGTCCTCAGTTAGCAATAGTGTTAGGGCCTTAGTTAGGGACAGTGTCAGGGCCAGATGTAGGACGAGCATCTAGGCCTTAGTTCGGGACAGTTTCACAGTCTTGGGACTAAATTCAGTGCCTGAGGCAGGCACAACCTAAGGGCTTCAGTTAGCATAAGAGGCAGGACATTAGCTAGTGACAGTGTCAGTTTAACATGTAGGGATAGTGTCAGGAAATGACCTAAGGATAGTGTGAAGACCTTTGTTACTGAGACTCTCAGGGCCTTATTCAGAACCAGTGTTAGGGCTTCAGGTAGGGACAGCATCAGAGCCTGACTTAGGGAGAGCGATAGGGTCTGAGTGAGGCCTAGCGTCAGACCCTTAGCTGGGGACACTGTCAGGGCATGACTTAGGAGCAGCATCCCGGCCTCTGTTGGATCAGCCTTAGGTTCTTAGTTAAAGACATGATCAGTGTTTGAGTTAGTCACAGCATCAAGGCCTGAGTTAGTTAGGGAAAGCTGCAGGGCCTCACTTAGGGACAGCGTCAGGGCTTACTTTGGGACACTTTCAGGACCTTGGTAAGACATACGTCAGGATATTAGCTCCCGATAATATCAGGACTTTAGATATTGATGGCAGCAGCCCTTAGTTAGAGACAGTGTCAGGCCCTGAGTTACGACTAGCATCAGAGCCTTTGTTAGGTACACTTTACGGGACTGAGTTAGGAGTAGTGTCAGGGCCTTAGTTAGTGACAGTGTCAGGGCCTGACTTCGGGAGAGCGACAGGGCCTGAGTTACAGACAGCCTCAGGTCTTCACTTAAAGACAGCGACAGGGCTTTCTTAGGGAGAGTGTCAAGACCTTGGTTAGAAATGGGTCAGGATATTATCTCAGGAGAGTGTCAGGATTTTAGTTATTGCTGGCAGCAGGGCCTATATTAGGGACAGATTCTGGGCCTTTGTTAGAGACAGTGTCATGGCCTTAGTTAGGAGTAGTCAGGGCCTTAGTTAGGGAGAGCATTAGGGTTTCAGTCAGCATAAGATGCAGGAGATTATCTCGGGACAGAGTCAGGTTCCAGGCCAGAGATAGTGAAAGGAAATGACCAAGGGATAACGAGAAGACCTTAGTCATTGAGAGCATCAGGGCCTTAGTTAGCAGCAGCGTGAGGGCCTTAATCAGGACCAGTGCCAGGGCTTGATGTACGGACAGCGTCAGAGCCTAACTAAGGTACAGCAACAGGGCCTAAGTGAGGCCTACCTTTGGGGCCAGAGTAAGGGACAGTATCAGGGCATGACTTAGGAGCAGCATAAAGGCCTCTGTAGGATCAGCATTAGGGTCTTCATTAAAGATATTATCAGGGCCTCTGTTAGGGACAGCCTCAAGGTCTCACTTAGGGACAGCGTCAGGGCTTACTTTGGGAAAGTTTCAGGACCTTGGTAAGACATGGGTCAGGATATTAGCTCAGGATAATGTCAGGTGTTCAGATATTGACGGCAGCAGGGCCTTAGTTAGAGGCAGTGTCAGGCCTAAGTTAGGACTAACCACAGAGCCTTTGTTAGGTACAGTGTCAGTGACTGAGTTAGGTGTAGTGTCAGGGCCTTAGTTCGAGACAGTGTCAGCACTTGCGTTAGGACGCGCCTCCAGGTCTCAGTTAGGGACAGGTTCACGGCGTCGGACCTAAATTCAGGGCCTCATTTAGGGACAGAATCACAGATTTAGCTAGCATAAGAGGATCTACAGCTGAAAGCAACTTGAACACCACCACAAGCAGATGCAGAAGTGAACCATGCACGCTCCTATGAAGGACTATTCCACAGCAGTTGAGTACATTTTGTTTAAAGTTAGTAACACTATAAAAATTATGTTTTTAAGAAAACCATATTCAGAAGATGAAAGAATCTCGTTCTAAAGAATCTCTTTAGCTAATCTCGACATTAGCTAAAGAGAAGGTTAGGTTAAGATCTAGGGAGAGTGTCAGGAAATGACCTAGGGATAGTGTCAAGACCTTGGTTACTTAGAGCATCAGGGCCTAATTAAGGACCAGTGAGTGTCAGGGCTTCGGGTAGGGACAGCGTCAGAGCCTGACTTAGGGAGAGCGACAGGGCCTGAGTGAGGCCCAGCGTCAGGGCCTTAGCTAGGGACAGTGTCAGGGCATGACTTAGGAGCAACATAAGAGCCACGGTAGGATCAGCCTCAGGGGCTATGTTAAAGATATTATCAGGGCCTCTGTTAGGGACAGCCTCAAGGCCTCACTTAGGGAGAGCATCAGGGCTTCCTTAGGGAGAGTTTCAGGACCTTGGTAAGAGATGAGTTAGGATATTAGCTCAGGATAATGTCAGGACTTTAGATATTGATGGTAGCAGGGCCTAAGTAAGGGACAGTGTCAAGGCGTTAGTTAGGAGTAGCGGGCCCCTGATAGGTCCAGTGTCAGGTCCTCAGTTAGCAATAGTGTTAGGGCCTTAGTTAGGGACAGTGTCAGGGCCAGATGTAGGACGAGCATCTAGGCCTTAGTTCGGGACAGTTTCACAGTCTTGGGACTAAATTCAGTGCCTGAGGCAGGCACAACCTAAGGGCTTCAGTTAGCATAAGAGGCAGGACATTAGCTAGTGACAGTGTCAGTTTAACATGTAGGGATAGTGTCAGGAAATGACCTAAGGATAGTGTGAAGACCTTTGTTACTGAGACTCTCAGGGCCTTATTCAGAACCAGTGTTAGGGCTTCAGGTAGGGACAGCATCAGAGCCTGACTTAGGGAGAGCGATAGGGTCTGAGTGAGGCCTAGCGTCAGACCCTTAGCTGGGGACACTGTCAGGGCATGACTTAGGAGCAGCATCCCGGCCTCTGTTGGATCAGCCTTAGGGTCTTAGTTAAAGACATGATCAGTGTCTGAGTTAGTCACAGCATCAAGGCCTGAGTTAGTTAGGGAAAGCTGCAGGGCCTCACTTAGGGACAGCGTCAGGGCTTACTTTGGGACAGTTTCAGGACCTTGGTAAGACATAGGTCAGGATATTAGCTCCCGATAATATCAGGACTTTAGATATTGATGGCAGCAGCCCTTAGTTAGAGACAGTGTCAGGCCCTGAGTTACGACTAGCATCAGAGCCTTTGTTAGGTACACTTTACGGGACTGAGTTAGGAGTAGTGTCAGGGCCTTAGTTAGTGACAGTGTCAGGGCCTGACTTCGGGAGAGCGACAGGGCCTGAGTGAGGCCTAGCATCAGGCCCTTTGCTGGGCACACTGTCAGGGCATGACTTTGGAGCAGCATCAGCGTCTTTGCTGGATCAGCATTAAGGTCTTCGTGAAATACATGATCAGGGCCTGAGTTAGTCACAGCTTCAAGGCTTCAGTTAAGGAAAGCTTCAGGGCCTGAGTTAGGGACAGCCTCAGGTCTTCACTTACGGACAGCGTCAGGGCTTACTTTGGGACAGTTTCAGGACCTTGGAAAGACATAGGTCAGGATATTAGCTCAGGATAATGTCAGGACTTTACATACTGATGGCAGCAGGGCCTTAGTTACAGACCGTTTCAGGGCCTGAGTTAGGCCTAGCATCAGTGACTTTGTTAGGTACAGTGTAAGGGACTGAGTTAGGAGTAGTGTCAGGGCCTTGCTTAGGGACAGTGTCAGGGTCTGAGTTAGGTGTACTGTCAGAGACCTAGTTAGGGACAGTGCTAGGGCCTGAGTTACGATTCGTGTCAAGGCCTTATTTAGGACCAATTTCAGGGCCTTAGTTTGGGCTAGCATCAGAGCCATTGTTAGGAATCGTACGAGGGCCTGAGTTAGGCGTACTGTCAGGGCCTTAGCTAGGGACAGTGTTAGGGCCTGAGTTAGGATTAGTGTCAAGGCCTTATTTAAGACCAATTTTAGGGCTTTAGTTTGGACTAGCAACAGAGCCTTTGTTAGGTATCATTTCGGGGCCGAAGTTAGGTGTAGTGTCAGGGACATTGTTAGGGATAGTATCAGGGCCTGACTTAGGAGAAGTTCAGGGCCTTAGCCAGGGAAAGGGTCAGGGCCTTAGTAAGGGATATTATCAGGACCTGAATTAGCAGTAGTGTCAAAAATCCTTAGTGAGGAAAGTTAGGAATAAGTCAGGACTCAGGCCCTGTCACTGTCCTTAACTAAGGCCCTGACACTACTCGTAACACAGGCCCTGATCTGATTCCTATCATAGGCCCTGACACTACTCGTAACACAGGCCCTGATCTGATTCCTATCATAAGCCCTGACACTGGTCTTAACTAAGGCCCTGACACTGGCCCTAACTAAAGCTGTGACGTTACTCTTAACTCAGGCACTGACACTGTCCCTAACAAAGCCTCTGACACTACTCCTAACTCAGGCCCTGACACTGTCTCTAACTAAGGTCCTGATACTACTACGAACTCAGCACTGGCACTGTCCCTAACTTAGGCCCTGACTCTACTCCTAACTCAGGAACTGACACTGTCACTAACTAAGGCCCTGACACTGTTCATAACTCACACCCTAACACTCCTCCTAAATCATGCCCTGGCAATGTCCCTAACTAAGGCCTTGACACTATTCCTAACTCAGGCACTGACACAATACCTAAGGAAGGCCCTGACATTACTCCTAACTCAGGCCCTGAAAAGGTCCCTAACTAAGGCTGACAAAACTCCTAACTCAGGCACTGACACTGTCCCAAAATAAGGCCCTGAATCTATTCCTAACTGAGGCGCTGATACAATACCTAACGAAGGCACTGATGCTACTCCTAACTAAGGCCCTGACACTACTCCTAACTCAGGCAATGACACAGTCCATAACTAAGGCCCTGACACTATTCCCAACTCAGGCACTGACAGTGTATGTAATAAAACCCTGACACTACACCTAACTCAGGCACTGACAGTGTCCCTAACAAGGGCCCTCACACTACTCCCAACTCAGTCACTGACATTTTCCCTAATTGAGGCAATGATACTACTCCCAACTCAGGAACTAAGGCTCTGGATCATTGTGATGACAAGCGCCATGGAGCACTGTGATGACAAGGGTCATGGAGAATTGTGATGACAAGGGTCATGGAGAATTGTGATGACAAGGGCCATGGAGCATTGTGATGACAGAGTTCATGGGGCATTGTGATGAAAGTGGTCATGGAGCATTGTGATGAAAATGGTCATGGAGCATTGTGATGCAAGTGGTCATGGAGGATTGTGATGAAAAGCGCTATGGAGGATTGTGATGACAGGGGTCATGGAGCATTGTGAGGACAAGTGCCATGGAGCATTGTGATGATAGGCGTCATGGGGCATTGTGATGACAGGGATCTTGGAGCTTTGTGGTGAAAGGTGTCATGGTACATTGTGATTACAACGACCTGGAGCATTGTGATGACAAGGGTCATGGAGCATTGTGATGACAATCACCATGGATCATTGTGATTAGTGGGGTAATGGAGCATTGTCATGAAAGGGGTCATGGATCATTGTGATTACAGGGAATCGAGGAGCATTGTTTTGACAAGCTCCAGGGATCATCGTGATGAAAGGGGAAAAGGAGAATTGTGATGAAAGGAATCATGGATCATTGTGATGACAGCGATCATGGAGCATTGTTATGACAAGAGCGAAGGAGCACTGTGATGAGAAGGGCCATGGATCATGGTGATGACAGGGGTCAGGGAGCATTGTAATGACAGGGCTCATGGAGCATTGTGATGACAATGGTCATGGAGAATTTTGATGAAAGGGGTCATGGAGCATTGTGCTGAAAGTGGTCATGGATCTTTGTGATGACATGCACCAGGGAGCATTGTGATGACAAGGGCCATGGATCATTGTGATGACAGTGGTTATGGAGCATTGTGATGAAAGGTGTCATGGCTCATTGTGATGACAGGTGGCCTGGAGCATTGTGATGACAGGGTTCATGGGGCATTGTGATGACAAGGGCCTTGGAGCATTGTGATGAAAGTGGTCCTATGGCATTTTGAATGATAGGGGCCATGGAACATTGTGATGACAAGTGTCATGGAGCCTTGTAATGACAGGGTGCATGGAACATTGTGATGTCACCGCCATGTAGCATTTTAGACAAGGGTCAAGGAGTATTGTGATGATAAGTGCGTGGAACATTGCGAAGACAGGTGTCATGGAGCATTGTGATGATAAGGGCATGGAACCTTGTGATGACAGGGGGCATGGAACATTGTAATGAAAGGGGGCATGGAGCATTGTGATGACAGGGGGAATGGAGCATTGTGATGAAAAGGGCATGGAGCCTTGTGAGACAAGTCTCATGGAGCATTGTGTTGAGAGTGGGCTTGGAGCATTGTGGTGACAGGGGGCATGAAACTTTGTGATGACAATGGCATGGAGCATTGTGAGAAAAGTGTTAAGGAGAGCTGTGATGAAAGGGGTCATGGAAGACTCTGATTACAGGGGACATGGAGCATTGTATTGACAAAGACAAGTAGCATTGTGATGACATGGCTCAGGGAGCATTGTGGGGAAATGGGTCATGGGGCATTGTGATGACAGGGGTTATGGAGCATTGTGATGAAAGCGGCCATGGAACATTGTGATGAAAGGGGTCAAGGATCATTGTGATTACAGGGATCATGGAGCATTGTGATGACAAGTGCCAAGGATCACTCTGAGGAAAGGGGTAATGGAGAATTGTTATCAAAGGGGTCATGGATCATGGTGATTCCAGTGGTCATGGAGCCTTGTGATGACAAGCGCCATGGAGCTTTGTGATGACAAGAGCCATGGAGCATTGTAAGGAAAGGGGTCCTGGAGCATTGTGATGAACGTGGTCATGGATCTTTGTTATGACAATGTTCATGGCGCATTTTGATGAAAAGGGTCATGGAGCATTGTGATGGAAGTGGTCATCGGGCATTGTGATGAGAAGGGCCATGGAGCATTGTGATGAAAGGGTTCATGGAGCACTGTGATGATAAGGGCATGAAGCCTTGTGATCAAAATGGTCATGGAGCATTGTGATGAAAAGGGGTCATGGAGCATTGTGATGAACAGGGCACATGGAGCATTGTGATGAAAGTGGTCATGGAGCATTGTGATGAAAGGGGCCATGGGGCATTGTGATGACAAGGGGTCATGGAGCATTGTGATGACAAGCGCCATGGGGCATTGTGATGGCAAGAGCCATGGAATATTGTGATGAAAAGGGTCATGGACCACTGTGCTGAATGTGATCATGGAGCATTGTGATGCACAGCGCCATGGAGCATTGTGATGACAAGCGTCATGGAGCTTTGTGATGAAATGTCTCATGGAACATTGTGATGACAGGGGTCGTGGAGCACTGTGATTACATTGAACATGGAGCATTGTGATGACAAAGGCCATGGAGCATTGTGATGAGAAGGGCATGGAGCATTGTGATGACAAAAGTCATAGAGCAGTGCGATGAAAGGATTAATGGAGCATTGTGATGAAAGGGTTCATGGAGCATTTTGATGACAGGGGGCATGGAGCACTGTGATGAAAGGGGTTATGGAGCACTGTGATTACAGGGGTAATTGTGATGCATTGTGAAGAACGGGGACATGAGACAGGGGTAATGGAGCATTCTGATGAAAGTTTTCATGGCTCATTGTGATGAAAAGGGGCATTGAGCATTGTAAGGAAAAGGGTTATGGAGCACTGTGATTACAGGTGTAATTTAAAGCATTGTGATAAACGGGGACATGGAGCAATTTGATGACAGGGGTCATGGGGCATTGTGAGGACAAGGGCCATGAAGCATTGTGATGACAGGGGTCATTTGGCTTTGTGAATGACAGGGGACCTGGAGCTTTGTGATGACAAGGGTAATGGAGCATTGTGATGACCGGGGTCATGGAGCATTGTGATGACAGGGGGCATGGAGCATTGTGATCACAAGAGCATGGAACATTGTGAGACAAGGGTCATGGGCCAATGTGATGACATGGGGTATGGAGCATTGTGATGACAATGGTATGTAGCATTGCGATGACAAGGGTCATGAAGCATTGCAATGAGAGTGGTCATGGAGCTTTGGGATGCCAGGGGTCATGGAGCATTGTGATGACAATGGTCATGGCGCATTTTGATGAAAGGGGTCACGGAGCATTGTGATGGAAGGGGTCATGGAGCATTGTGATGACAGGGGTCATGGGGCATTGTGATGATAAGGGCGTGGAGCATTGTGATGACAGTGGTCACGGAACATTGTGACGATAAGGTCATGGAGCTTAGTGAGGGACAGTCTAGCGGTCTTGGGACTAAATTCAGTGCCTGAGGTAGGCACAGCATAAGGTCTTTAGTTAGCATAAGACGTAGGATAGTAGCTCGGGACAGGGTTAGGGTGAAGGCTAGGAATCGTGTCAGGAAATGACCTAAGGATAGTGTGAAGACCTTTGTTACTGAGAATATCAGGGCCTTATTCAGAACCAATGTTAGTGCTTCAGGTAGGGACAGTATCAGGGCCTGACTTAGGGAGAGCGACAGGGTCTGAGTGAGGCCTAATGTCAGGCGCTCAGCTGGGGACACTGTCAGGGAGTGACTTAGGAGCAGCATCAGTGCCTTTGTTGGATCAGCTTTAGGCTCTTAGTTAAAGATGACCAGAGCCCTAGTTAGTCACAGCGTCAAGGCCTCAGTTAGGGAAAGCTTCAGGGCCTGAGTTACGGACAGCCTCAGGTCTTCACTTAAAGACAGCGACAGGGCTTTCTTAGGGAGAGTGTCAAGACCTTGGTTAGAAATGGGTCAGGATATTATCTCAGGAGAGTGTCAGGATTTTAGTTATTGCTGGCAGCAGGGCCTATATTAGGGACAGATTCTGGGCCTTTGTTAGAGACAGTGTCATGGCCTTAGTTAGGAGTAGTCAGGGCCTTAGTTAGGGAGAGCATTAGGGTTTCAGTCAGCATAAGATGCAGGAGATTATCTCGGGACAGAGTCAGGTTCCAGGCTAGAGATAGTGAAAGGAAATGACCAAGGGATAACGAGAAGACCTTAGTCATTGAGAGCATCAGGGCCTTAGTTAGCAGCAGCGTGAGGGCCTTAATCAGGACCAGTGCCAGGGCTTGATGTACGGACAGCGTCAGAGCCTAACTAAGGTACAGCAACAGGGCCTAAGTGAGGCCTATCTTTGGGGCCTGAGTAAGGGACAGTATCAGGGCATGACTTAGGAGCAGCATAAAGGCCTCTGTAGGATCAGCATTAGGGTCTTCATTAAAGATATTATCAGGGCCTCTGTTAGGGACAGCCTCAAGGTCTCACTTAGGGACAGCGTCAGGGCTTACTTTGGGAAAGTTTCAGGACCTTGGTAAGACATGGGTCAGGATATTAGCTCAGGATAATGTCAGGTGTTCAGATATTGACGGCAGCAGGGCCTTAGTTAGAGGCAGTGTCAGGCCTAAGTTAGGACTAGCATCAGAGCCTTTGTTAGGTACAGTGTCAGTGACTGAGTTAGGTGTAGTGTCAGGGCCTTAGTTCGAGACAGTGTCAGCACTTGCGTTAGGACGCGCCTCCAGGCCTCAGTTAGGGACAGGTTCACGGCTTCGGACCTAAATTCAGGGCCTCATTTAGGGACAGAATCACAGATTTAGCTAGCATAAGAGGATCTACAGCTGAAAGCAACTTGAACACCACCACAAGCAGATGCAGAAGTGAACCATGCACGCTCCTATGAAGGACTATTCCACAGCAGTTGAGTACATTTTGTTTAAAGTTAGTAACACTATAAAAATTATGTTTTTAAGAAAACCATATTCAGAAGATGAAAGAATCTCGTTCTAAAGTATCTCTTTAGCTAATCTCGACATTAGCTAAAGAGAAGGTTAGGTTAAGATCTAGGGAGAGTGTCAGGAAATGACCTAGGGATAGTGTCAAGACCTTGGTTACTTAGAGCATCAGGGCCTAATTAAGGACCAGTGAGTGTCAGGGCTTCGGGTAGGGACAGCGTCAGAGCCTGACTTAGGGAGAGCGACAGGGCCTGAGTGAGGCCCAGCGTCAGGGCCTTAGCTAGGGACAGTGTCAGGGCATGACTTAGGAGCAACATAAGAGCCACGGTAGGATCAGCCTCAGGGGCTATGTTAAAGATATTATCAGGGCCTCTGTTAGGGACAGCCTCAAGGCCTCACTTAGGGAGAGCATCAGGGCTTCCTTAGGGAGAGTTTCAGGACCTTGGTAAGAGATGAGTTAGGATATTAGCTCAGGATAATGTCAGGACTTTAGATATTGATGGTAGCAGGGCCTAAGTAAGGGACAGTGTCAAGGCGTTAGTTAGGAGTAGCGGGCCCCTGATAGGTCCAGTGTCAGGTCCTCAGTTAGCAATAGTGTTAGGGCCTTAGTTAGGGACAGTGTCAGGGCCAGATGTAGGACGAGCATCTAGGCCTTAGTTCGGGACAGTTTCACAGTCTTGGGACTAAATTCAGTGCCTGAGGCAGGCACAACCTAAGGGCTTCAGTTAGCATAAGAGGCAGGACATTAGCTAGTGACAGTGTCAGTTTAACATGTAGGGATAGTGTCAGGAAATGACCTAAGGATAGTGTGAAGACCTTTGTTACTGAGACTCTCAGGGCCTTATTCAGAACCAGTGTTAGGGCTTCAGGTAGGGACAGCATCAGAGCCTGACTTAGGGAGAGCGATAGGGTCTGAGTGAGGCCTAGCGTCAGACCCTTAGCTGGGGACACTGTCAGGGCATGACTTACGAGCAGCATCCCGGCCTCTGTTGGATCAGCCTTAGGGTCTTAGTTAAAGACATGATCAGTGTCTGAGTTAGTCACAGCATCAAGGCCTGAGTTAGTTAGGGAAAGCTGCAGGGCCTCACTTAGGGACAGCGTCAGGGCTTACTTTTGGAGAGTTTCAGGACCTTGGTAAGACATGGGTCAGGATATTAGCTCCGGATAATGTCAGGACTTTAGATATTGATGGCAGCAGCCCTTAGTTAGAGACAGTGTCAGGCCCTGAGTTACGACTAGCATCAGAGCCTTTGTTAGGCACACATTACGGGACTGAGTTAGGAGTAGAGTCAGGGCCTTACTTAGTGACAGTGTCAGGGCCTGACTTCGGGAGAGCGACAGGGCCTGAGTGAGGCCTAGCATCAGGCCCTTTGCTGGGCACACTGTCAGGGCATGACTTTGGAGCAGCATCAGCGTCTTTGCTGGATCAGCATTAAGGTCTTCGTGAAATACATGATCAGGGCCTGAGTTAGTCACAGCTTCAAGGCTTCAGTTAAGGAAAGCTTCAGGGCCTGAGTTAGGGACAGCCTCAGGTCTTCACTTACGGACAGCGTCAGGGCTTACTTTGGGACAGTTTCAGGACCTTGGAAAGACATAGGACAGGATATTTTCTCAGGATAATGTCAGGACTTTACATACTGATGGCAGCAGGGCCTTAGTTACAGACACTTTCAGGGCCTGAGTTAGGCCTAGCAACAGTGACTTTGTTAGGTACAGTGTAAGGGACTGAGTTAGGAGTAGTGTCAGGGCCTTGCTTAGGGACAGTGTCAGGGTCTGAGTTAGGTGTACTGTCAGAGACCTAGTTAGGGACAGTGCTAGGGCCTGAGTTACGATTCGTGTCAAGGCCTTATTTAGGACCAATTTCAGGGCCTTAGTTTGGGCTAGCATCAGAGCCATTGTTAGGAATCGTACGAGGGCCTGAGTTAGGCGTACTGTCAGGGCCTTAGCTAGGGACAGTGTTAGGGCCTGAGTTAGGATTAGTGTCAAGGCCTTATTTAAGACCAATTTTAGGGCTTTAGTTTGGACTAGCAACAGAGCCTTTGTTAGGTATCATTTCGGGGCCGAAGTTAGGTGTAGTGTCAGGGCCATTGTTAGGGACAGTATCAGGGCCTGACTTACGAGAAGTTCAGGGCCTTAGCCAGGGAAAGGGTCAGGGCCTTAGTAAGGGATATTATCAGGACCTGAATTAGCAGTAGTGTCAAAAATCCTTAGTGAGGAAAGTTAGGAATAAGTCAGGACTCAGGCCCTGACACTGTCCTTAACTAAGGCCCTGACACTACTCGTAACAAAGGCCCTGATCTGATTCCTATCATAGGCCCTGACACTACTCGTAACACAGGCCCTGATCTGATTCCTATCATAGGCCCTGACACTGGTCTTAACTAAGGCCCTGACACTGGCCCTAACTAAAGCTGTGACGTTACTCTTAACTCAGGCACTGACACTGTCCCTAACAAAGCCTCTGACACTACTCCTAACTCAGGCCCTGACACTGTCTCTAACTAAGGCCCTGATACTACTACGAACTCAGCACTGGCACTGTCCCTAACTTAGGCCCTGACTCTACTCCTAACTCAGGAACTGACACTGTCACTAACTAAGGCCCTGACACTGTTCATAACTCACACCCTAACACTCCTCCTAAATCATGCCCTGGCAATGTCCCTAACTAAGGCCTTGACACTATTCCTAACTCAGGCACTGATACAATACCTAAGGAAGGCCCTGACATTACTCCGAACTCAGGCTCTGAAAAGGTCCCTAACTAAGGCTGACAAAACTCCTAACTCAGGCACTGACACTGTCCCAAAATAAGGCCCTGAATCTATTCCTAACTGAGGCGCTGATACAATACCTAACGAAGGCATTGATGCTACTCCTAACTAAGGCCCTGACACTACTCCTAACTCAGGCAATGACACAGTCCATAACTAAGGCCCTGACACTATTCCCAACTCAGGCACTGACAGTGTATGTAATAAAACCCTGACACTACACCTAACTCAGGCACTGACAGTGTCCCTAACAAGGGCCCTCACACTACTCCCAACTCAGTCACTGACATTTTCCCTAATTGAGGCAATGATACTACTCCCAACTCAGGAACTAAGGCTCTGGATCATTGTGATGACAAGCGCCATGGAGCACTGTGATGACAAGGGTCATGGAGAATTGTGATGACAAGGGCCATGGAGCATTGTGATGACAGAGTTCATGGGGCATTGTGATGAAAGTGGTCATGGAGCATTGTGATGAAAATGGTCATGGAGCATTGTGATGCAAGTGGTCATGGAGGATTGTGATGAAAAGCGCTATGGAGGATTGTGATGACAGGGGTCATGGAGCATTGTGAGGACAAGTGCCATGGAGCATTGTGATGATAGGCGTCATGGGGCATTGTGATGACAGGGATCTTGGAGCTTTGTGGTGAAAGGTGTCATGGTACATTGTGATTACAACGACCTGGAGCATAGTGATGACAAGGGTCATGGAGCATTGTGATGACAATCACCATGGATCATTGTGATTAGTGGGGTAATGGAGCATTGTCATGAAAGGGGTCATGGATCATTGTGATTACAGGGAATCGAGGAGCATTGTTTTGACAAGCTCCAGGGATCATCGTGATGAAAGGGGAAAAGGAGAATTGTGATGAAAGGAATCATGGATCATTGTGATGACAGCGATCATGGAGCATTGTTATGACAAGAGCGAAGGAGCACTGTGATGAGAAGGGCCATGGATCATGGTGATGACAGGGGTCAGGGAGCATTGTAATGACAGGGCTCATGGAGCATTGTGATGACAATGGTCATGGAGAATTTTGATGAAAGGGGTCATGGAGCATTGTGCTGAAAGTGGTCATGGATCTTTGTGATGACATGCACCAGGGAGCATTGTGATGACAAGGGCCATGGATCATTGTGATGACAGTGGTTATGGAGCATTGTGATGAAAGGTGTCATGGCTCATTGTGATGACAGGGGGCCTGGAGCATTATGATGACAGGGTTCATGGGGAATTGTGATGACAAGGGCCTTAGAGCATTGTGATGAAAGTGGTCATATGGCATTTTGAATGATAGCTGCCATGGAACATTGTGATGACAAGTGTCATGGAGCCTTGTAATGACAGGGTGCATGGAACATTGTGATGTCACCGCCATGTAGCATTTTAGACAAGGGTCAAGGAGTATTGTGATGATAAGTGCGTGGAACATTGCGAAGACAGGTGTCATGGAGCATTGTGATGATAAGGGCATGGAACCTTGTGATGACAGGGGGCATGGAACATTGTAATGAAAGGGGGCATGGAGCATTGTGATGACAGGGGGAATGGAGCATTGTGATGAAAAGGGCATGGAGCCTTGTGAGACAAGTCTCATGGAGCATTGTGTTGAGAGTGGGCTTGGAGCATTGTGGTGACAGGGGGCATGAAACTTTGTGATGACAATGGCATGGAGCATTGTGAGAAAAGTGTTAAGGAGAGCTGTGATGAAAGGGGTCATGGAAGACTCTGATTACAGGGGACATGGAGCATTGTATTGACAAAGACAAGTAGCATTGTGATGACATGGCTCAGGGAGCATTGTGGGGAAATGGGTCATGGGGCATTGTGATGACAGGGGTTATGGAGCATTGTGATGAAAGCGGCCATGGAACATTGTGATGAAAGGGGTCAAGGATCATTGTGATTACAGGGATCATGGAGCATTGTGATGACAAGTGCCAAGGATCACTCTGAGGAAAGGGGTAATGGAGAATTGTTATCAAAGGGGTCATGGATCATGGTGATTCCAGTGGTCATGGAGCCTTGTGATGACAAGCGCCATGGAGCTTTGTGATGACAAGAGCCATGGAGCATTGTAAGGAAAGGGGTCCTGGAGCATTGTGATGAACGTGGTCATGGATCTTTGTTATGACAATGTTCATGGCGCATTTTGATGAAAAGGGTCATGGAGCATTGTGATGGAAGTGGTCATCGGGCATTGTGATGAGAAGGGCCATGGAGCATTGTGATGAAAGGGTTCATGGAGCACTGTGATGATAAGGGCATGAAGCCTTGTGATCAAAATGGTCATGGAGCATTGTGATGAAAAGGGGTCATGGAGCATTGTGATGAACAGGGCACATGGAGCATTGTGATGAAAGTGGTCATGGAGCATTGTGATGAAAGGGGCCATGGGGCATTGTGATGACAAGGGGTCATGGAGCATTGTGATGACAAGCGCCATGGGGCATTGTGATGGCAAGAGCCATGGAATATTGTGATGAAAAGGGTCATGGACCACTGTGCTGAATGTGATCATGGAGCATTGTGATGCACAGCGCCATGGAGCATTGTGATGACAAGCGTCATGGAGCTTTGTGATGAAATGTCTCATGGAACATTGTGATGACAGGGGTCGTGGAGCACTGTGATTACATTGAACATGGAGCATTGTGATGACAAAGGCCATGGAGCATTGTGATGAGAAGGGCATGGAGCATTGTGATGACAAAAGTCATAGAGCAGTGCGATGAAAGGATTAATGGAGCATTGTGATGAAAGGGTTCATGGAGCATTTTGATGACAGGGGGCATGGAGCACTGTGATGAAAGGGGTTATGGAGCACTGTGATTACAGGGGTAATTGTGATGCATTGTGAAGAACGGGGACATGAGACAGGGGTAATGGAGCATTCTGATGAAAGTTTTCATGGCTCATTGTGATGAAAAGGGGCATTGAGCATTGTAAGGAAAAGGGTTATGGAGCACTGTGATTACAGGTGTAATTTAAAGCATTGTGATAAACGGGGACATGGAGCAATTTGATGACAGGGGTCATGGGGCATTGTGAGGACAAGGGCCATGAAGCATTGTGATGACAGGGGTCATTTGGCTTTGTGAATGACAGGGGACCTGGAGCTTTGTGATGACAATGGTAATGGAGCATTTTGATGACCGGGGTCATGGAGCATTGTGATGACAGGGGGCATGGAGCATTGTGATCACAAGAGCATGGAACATTGTGAGACAAGGGTCATGGGCCAATGTGATGACATGGGGTATGGAGCATTGTGATGACAATGGTATGTAGCATTGCGATGACAAGGGTCATGAAGCATTGCAATGAGAGTGGTCATGGAGCTTTGGGATGCCAGGGGTCATGGAGCATTGTGATGACAATGGTCATGGCGCATTTTGATGAAAGGGGTCACGGAGCATTGTGATGGAAGGGGTCATGGAGCATTGTGATGACAGGGGTCATGGGGCATTGTGATGATAAGGGCGTGGAGCATTGTGATGACAGTGGTCACGGAAGATTGTGACGATAAGGTCATGGAGCTTAGTGAGGGACAGTCTAGCGGTCTTGGGACTAAATTCAGTGCCTGAGGTAGGCACAGCATAAGGTCTTTAGTTAGCATAAGACGTAGGATAGTAGCTCGGGACAGGGTTAGGGTGAAGGCTAGGAATCGTGTCAGGAAATGACCTAAGGATAGTGTGAAGACCTTTGTTACTGAGAATATCAGGGCCTTATTCAGAACCAATGTTAGTGCTTCAGGTAGGGACAGTATCAGGGCCTGACTTAGGGAGAGCGACAGGGTCTGAGTGAGGCCTAATGTCAGGCCCTCAGCTGGGGACACTGTCAGGGAGTGACTTAGGAGCAGCATCAGTGCCTTTGTTGGATCAGCTTTAGGCTCTTAGTTAAAGATGACCAGAGCCCTCGTTAGTCACAACGTCAAGGCCTCAGTTAGGGAAAGCTTCAGGGCCTGAGTTACGGACAGCCTCAGGTCTTCACTTAAAGACAGCGACAGGGCTTTCTTAGGGAGAGTGTCAAGACCTTGGTTAGAAATGGGTCAGGATATTATCTCAGGAGAGTGTCAGGATTTTAGTTATTGCTGGCAGCAGGGCCTATATTAGGGACAGATTCTGGGCCTTTGTTAGAGACAGTGTCATGGCCTTAGTTAGGAGTAGTCAGGGCCTTAGTTAGGGAGAGCATTAGGGTTTCAGTCAGCATAAGATGCAGGAGATTATCTCGGGACAGAGTCAGGTTCCAGGCCAGAGATAGTGAAAGGAAATGACCAAGGGATAACAAGAAGACCTTAGTCATTGAGAGCATCAGGGCCTTAGTTAGCAGCAGCGTGAGGGCCTTAATCAGGACCAGTGCCAGGGCTTGATGTACGGACAGCGTCAGAGCCTAACTAAGGTACAGCAACAGGGCCTAAGTGAGGCCTATCTTTGGGGCCAGAGTAAGGGACAGTATCAGGGCATGACTTAGGAGCAGCATAAAGGCCTCTGTAGGATCAGCATTAGGGTCTTCATTAAAGATATTATCAGGGCCTCTGTTAGGGACAGCCTCAAGGTCTCACTTAGGGACAGCGTCAGGGCTTACTTTGGGAAAGTTTCAGGACCTTGGTAAGACATGGGTCAGGATATTAGCTCAGGATAATGTCAGGTGTTCAGATATTGACGGCAGCAGGGCCTTAGTTAGAGGCAGTGTCAGGCCTAAGTTAGGACTAGCATCAGAGCCTTTGTTAGGTACAGTGTCAGTGACTGAGTTAGGTGTAGTGTCAGGGCCTTAGTTCGAGACAGTGTCAGCACTTGCGTTAGGACGCGCCTCCAGGCCTCAGTTAGGGACAGGTTCACGGCTTCGGACCTAAATTCAGGGCCTCATTTAGGGACAGAATCACAGATTTAGCTAGCATAAGAGGATCTACAGCTGAAAGCAACTTGAACACCACCACAAGCAGATGCAGAAGTGAACCATGCACGCTCCTATGAAGGACTATTCCACAGCAGTTGAGTACATTTTGTTTAAAGTTAGTAACACTATAAAAATTATGTTTTTAAGAAAACCATATTCAGAAGATGAAAGAATCTCGTTCTAAAGAATCTCTTTAGCTAATCTCGACATTAGCTAAAGAGAAGGTTAGGTTAAGATCTAGGGAGAGTGTCAGGAAATGACCTAGGGATAGTGTCAAGACCTTGGTTACTTAGAGCATCAGGGCCTAATTAAGGACCAGTGAGTGTCAGGGCTTCGGGTAGGGACAGCGTCAGAGCCTGACTTAGGGAGAGCGACAGGGCCTGAGTGAGGCCTAGCGTCAGGGCCTTAGCTAGGGACAGTGTCAGGGCATGACTTAGGAGCAACATAAGAGCCACGGTAGGATCAGCCTCAGGGGCTATGTTAAAGATATTATCAGGGCCTCTGTTAGGGACAGCCTCAAGGCCTCACTTAGGGAGAGCATCAGGGCTTCCTTAGGGAGAGTTTCAGGACCTTGGTAAGAGATGAGTTAGGATATTAGCTCAGGATAATGTCAGGACTTTAGATATTGATGGTAGCAGGGCCTAAGTAAGGGACAGTGTCAAGGCGTTAGTTAGGAGTAGCGGGCCCCTGATAGGTCCAGTGTCAGGTCCTCAGTTAGCAATAGTGTTAGGGCCTTAGTTAGGGACAGTGTCAGGGCCAGATGTAGGACGAGCATCTAGGCCTTAGTTCGGGACAATTTCACGGTCTTGGGACTAAATTCAGTGCCTGAGGCAGGCACAACCTAAGGGCTTCAGTCAGCATAAGAGGCAGGACATTAGCTAGTGACAGTGTCAGTTTAGCATGTAGGGATAGTGTCAGGAAATGACCTAAGGATAGTGTGAAGACCTTTGTTACTGAGACTCTCAGGGCCTTATTCAGAACCAGTGTTAGGGCTTCAGGTAGGGACAGCATCAGAGCCTGACTTAGGGAGAGCGATAGGGTCTGAGTGAGGCCTAGCGTCAGACCCTTAGCTGGGGACACTGTCAGGGCATGACTTAGGAGCAGCATCCCGGCCTCTGTTGGATCAGCCTTAGGGTCTTAGTTAAAGACATGATCAGTGTCTGAGTTAGTCACAGCATCAAGGCCTGAGTTAGTTAGGGAAAGCTGCAGGGCCTCACTTATGGACAGCGTCAGGGCTTACTTTGGGACAGTTTCAGGACCTTGGTAAGACATGGGTCAGGATATTAGCTCCGGATAATATCAGGACTTTAGATATTGATGGCAGCAGCCCTTAGTTAGAGACAGTGTCAGGCCCTGAGTTACGACTAGCATCAGAGCCTTTGTTAGGTACACTTTACGGGACTGAGTTAGGAGTAGAGTCAGGGCCTTAGTTAGTTACATTGTCAGGGCCTGACTTCGGGAGAGCGACAGGGCCTGAGTGAGGCCTAGCATCAGGCCCTTTGCTGGGCACACTGTCAGGGCATGACTTTGGAGCAGCATCAGCGTCTTTGCTGGATCAGCATTAAGGTCTTCGTGAAATACATGATCAGGGCCTGAGTTAGTCACAGCTTCAAGGCTTCAGTTAAGGAAAGCTTCAGGGCCTGAGTTAGGGACAGCCTCAGGTCTTCACTTACGGACAGCGTCAGGGCTTACTTTGGGACAGTTTCAGGACCTTGGAAAGACATAGGTCAGGATATTAGCTCAGGATAATGTCAGGACTTTACATACTGATGGCAGAAGGGCCTTAGTTACAGACCGTTTCAGGGCCTGAGTTAGGCCTGGCATCAGTGACTTTGTTAGGTACAGTGTAAGGGACTGAGTTAGGAGTAGTGTCAGGGCCTTGCTTAGGGACAGTGTCAGGGTCTGAGTTAGGTGTACTGTCAGAGACCTAGTTAGGGACAGTGCTAGGGCCTGAGTTACGATTCGTGTCAAGGCCTTATTTAGGACCAATTTCAGGGCCTTAGTTTGGGCTAGCATCAGAGCCATTGTTAGGAATCGTACGAGGGCCTGAGTTAGGCGTACTGTCAGGGCCTTAGCTAGGGACAGTGTTAGGGCCTGAGTTAGGATTAGTGTCAAGGCCTTATTTAAGACCAATTTTAGGGCTTTAGTTTGGACTAGCAACAGAGCCTTTGTTAGGTATCATTTCGGGGCCGAAGTTAGGTGTAGTGTCAGGGCCATTGTTAGGGACAGTATCAGGGCCTGACTTAGGAGAAGTTCAGGGCCTTAGCCAGGGAAAGGGTCAGTGCCTTAGTAAGGGATATTATCAGGACCTGAATTAGCAGTAGTGTCAAAAATCCTTAGTGAGGAAAGTTAGGAATAAGTCAGGACTCAGGCCCTGACACTGTCCTTAACTAAGGCCCTGACACTACTCGTAACACAGGCCCTGATCTGATTCCTATCATAGGCCCTGACACTACTCGTAACACAGGCCCTGATCTGATTCCTATCATAGGCCCTGACACTGGTCTTAACTAAGGCCCTGACACTGGCCCTAACTAAAGCTGTGACGTTACTCTTAACTCAGGCACTGACACTGTCCCTAACAAAGCCTCTGACACCACTCCTAACTCAGGCCCTGACACTGTCTCTAACTAAGGCCCTGATACTACTACGAACTCAGCACTGGCACTGTCCCTAACTTAGGCCCTGACTCTACTCCTAACTCAGGAACTGACACTGTCACTAACTAAGGCCCTGACACTGCTGATAACTCACACCCTAACACTCCTCCTAAATCATGCCCTGGCAATGTCCCTAACTAAGTCCTTGACACTATTCCTAACTCAGGCACTGATACAATACCTAAGGAAGGCCCTGACATTACTCCGAACTCAGGCTCTGAAAAGGTCCCTAACTAAGGCTGACAAAACTCCTAACTCAGGCACTGACACTGTCCCAAAATAAGGCCCTGAATCTATTCCTAACTGAGGCGCTGATACAATACCTAACGAAGGCACTGATGCTACTCCTAACTAAGGCCCTGACACTACTCCTAACTCAGGCAATGACACAGTCCATTACTAAGGCCCTGACACTATTCCCAACTCAGGCACTGACAGTGTATGTAATAAAACCCTGACACTACACCTAACTCAGGCACTGACAGTGTCCCTAACAAGGGCCCTCACACTACTCCCAACTCAGTCACTGACATTTTCCCTAATTGAGGCAATGATACTACTCCCAACTCAGGAACTAAGGCTCTGGATCATTGTGATGACAAGCGCCATGGAGCACTGTGATGACAAGGGTCATGGAGAATTGTGATGACAAGTGCATGGAGCATTGTGATGACAGAGTTCATGGGGCTTTGTGATGAAAGTGGTCATGGAGCATTGTGATGAAAATGGTCATGGAGCATTGTGATGAAAGTGGTCATGGAGGATTGTGATGAAAAGCGCTATGGAGGATTGTGATGACAGGGGTCATGGAGCATTGTGAGGACAAGTGCCATGGAGCATTGTGATGATAGGCGTCATGGGGCATTGTGATGACAGGGATCTTGGAGCTTTGTGGTGAAAGGTGTCATGGTACATTGTGATTACAACGACCTGGAGCATAGTGATGACAAGGGTCATGGAGCATTGTGATGACAATCACCATGGATCATTGTGATTAGTGGGGTAATGGAGCATTGTCATGAAAGGGGTCATGGATCATTGTGATTACAGGGAATCGAGGAGCATTGTTTTGACAAGCTCCAGGGATCATCGTGATGAAAGGGGAAAAGGAGAATTGTGATGAAAGGAATCATGGATCATTGTGATGACAGCGATCATGGAGCATTGTTATGACAAGAGCGAAGGAGCACTGTGATGAGAAGGGCCATGGATCATGGTGATGACAGGGGTCAGGGAGCATTGTAATGACAGGGCTCATGGAGCATTGTGATGACAATGGTCATGGAGAATTTTGATGAAAGGGGTCATGGAGCATTGTGCTGAAAGTGGTCATGGATCTTTGTGATGACATGCACCAGGGAGCATTGTGATGACAAGGGCCATGGATCATTGTGATGACAGTGGTTATGGAGCATTGTGATGAAAGGTGTCATGGCTCATTGTGATGACAGGGGACCTGGAGCATTGTGATGACAGGGTTCATGGGGCATTGTGATGACAAAGGCCTTGGAGCATTGTGATGAAAGTGGTCATATGGCATTTTGAATGATAGCTGCCATGGAACATTGTGATGACAAGTGTCATGGAGCCTTGTAATGACAGGGTGCATGGAACATTGTGATGTCACCACCATGTAGCATTTTAGACAAGGGTCAAGGAGTATTGTGATGATAAGTGCGTGGAACATTGCGAAGACAGGTGTCATGGAGCATTGTGATGATAAGGGCATGGAACCTTGTGATGACAGGGGGCATGGAACATTGTAATGAAAGGGGGCATGGAGCATTGTGATGACAGGGGGAATGGAGCATTGTGATGAAAAGGGCATGGAGCCTTGTGAGACAAGTCTCATGGAGCATTGTGTTGAGAGTGGGCTTGGAGCATTGTGGTGACAGGGGGCATGAAACTTTGTGATGACAATGGCATGGAGCATTGTGAGAAAAGTGTTAAGGAGAGCTGTGATGAAAGGGGTCATGGAAGACTCTGATTACAGGGGACATGGAGCATTGTATTGACAAAGACAAGTAGCATTGTGATGACATGGCTCAGGGAGCATTGTGGGGAAATGGGTCATGGGGCATTGTGATGACAGGGGTTATGGAGCATTGTGATGAAAGCGGCCATGGAACATTGTGATGAAAGGGGTCAAGGATCATTGTGATTACAGGGATCATGGAGCATTGTGATGACAAGTGCCAAGGATCACTCTGAGGAAAGGGGTAATGGAGAATTGTTATCAAAGGGGTCATGGATCATGGTGATTCCAGTGGTCATGGAGCCTTGTGATGACAAGCGCCATGGAGCTTTGTGATGACAAGAGCCATGGAGCATTGTAAGGAAAGGGGTCCTGGAGCATTGTGATGAACGTGGTCATGGATCTTTGTTATGACAATGTTCATGGCGCATTTTGATGAAAAGGGTCATGGAGCATTGTGATGGAAGTGGTCATCGGGCATTGTGATGAGAAGGGCCATGGAGCATTGTGATGAAAGGGTTCATGGAGCACTGTGATGATAAGGGCATGAAGCCTTGTGATCAAAATGGTCATGGAGCATTGTGATGAAAAGGGGTCATGGAGCATTGTGATGAACAGGGCACATGGAGCATTGTGATGAAAGTCGTCATGGAGCATTGTGATGAAAGGGGCCATGGGGCATTGTGATGACAAGGGGTCATGGAGCATTGTGATGACAAGCGCCATGGGGCATTGTGATGGCAAGAGCCATGGAATATTGTGATGAAAAGGGTCATGGACCACTGTGCTGAATGTGGTCATGGAGCATTGTGATGCCCAGCGCCATGGAGCATTGTGATGACAAGCGTCATGGAGCTTTGTGATGAAATGTCTCATGGAACATTGTGATGACAGGGGTCGTGGAGCACTGTGATTACATTGAACATGGAGCATTGTGATGACAAAGGCCATGGAGCATTGTGATGAGAAGGGCATGGAGCATTGTGATGACAAAAGTCATAGAGCAGTGCGATGAAAGGATTAATGGAGCATTGTGATGAAAGGGTTCATGGAGCATTGTGATGACAGGGGGCATGGAGCACTGTGATGAAAGGGGTTATGGAGCACTGTGATTACAGGGGTAATTGTGATGCATTGTGAAGAACGGGGACATGAGACAGGGGTAATGGAGCATTCTGATGAAAGTTTTCATGGCTCATTGTGATGAAAAGTGGCATGGAGCATTGTAAGGAAAAGGGTTATGGAGCACTGTGATTACAGGGGTAATTTAGAGCATTGTGATAAACGGGGACATGGAGCAATTTGATGACAGGGGTCATGGGGCATTGTGAGGACAAGGGCCATGAAGCATTGTGATGACAGGGGTCATTTGGCTTTGTGAATGACAGGGGACCTGGAGCTTTGTGATGACAATGGTAATGGAGCATTGTGATGACCGGGGTCATGGAGCATTGTGATGACAGGGGGCATGGAGCATTGTGATCACAAGAGCATGGAACATTGTGAGACAAGGGTCATGGGCCAATGTGATGACATGGGGTATGGAGCATTGTGATGACAATGGTATGTAGCATTGCGATGACAAGGGTCATGAAGCATTGCAATGAGAGTGGTCATGGAGCTTTGGGATGCCAGGGGTCATGGAGCATTGTGATGACAATGGTCATGGTGCATTTTGATGAAAGGGGTCACGGAGCATTGTGATGGAAGGGGTCATGGAGCATTGTGATGACAGGGGTCATGGGGCATTGTGATGATAAGGGCGTGGAGCATTGTGATGACAGTGGTCACGGAAGATTGTGACGATAAGGTCATGGAGCTTAGTGAGGGACAGTCTAGCGGTCTTGGGACTAAATTCAGTGCCTGAGGTAGGCACAGCATAAGGTCTTTAGTTAGCATAAGACGTAGGATAGTAGCTCGGGACAGGGTTAGGGTGAAGGCTAGGAATCGTGTCAGGAAATGACCTAAGGATAGTGTGAAGACCTTTGTTACTGAGAATATCAGGGCCTTATTCAGAACCAATGTTAGTGCTTCAGGTAGGGACAGTATCAGGGCCTGACTTAGGGAGAGCGACAGGGTCTGAGTGAGGCCTAATGTCAGGCCCTCAGCTGGGGACACTGTCAGGGAGTGACTTAGGAGCAGCATCAGTGCCTTTGTTGGATCAGCTTTAGGCTCTTAGTTAAAGATGACCAGAGCCCTCGTTAGTCACAACGTCAAGGCCTCAGTTAGGGAAAGCTTCAGGGCCTGAGTTACGGACAGCCTCAGGTCTTCACTTAAAGACAGCGACAGGGCTTTCTTAGGGAGAGTGTCAAGACCTTGGTTAGAAATGGGTCAGGATATTATCTCAGGAGAGTGTCAGGATTTTAGTTATTGCTGGCAGCAGGGCCTATATTAGGGACAGATTCTGGGCCTTTGTTAGAGACAGTGTCATGGCCTTAGTTAGGAGTAGTCAGGGCCTTAGTTAGGGAGAGCATTAGGGTTTCAGTCAGCATAAGATGCAGGAGATTATCTCGGGACAGAGTCAGGTTCCAGGCCAGAGATAGTGAAAGGAAATGACCAAGGGATAACGAGAAGACCTTAGTCATTGAGAGCATCAGGGCCTTAGTTAGCAGCAGCGTGAGGGCCTTAATCAGGACCAGTGCCAGGGCTTGATGTACGGACAGCGTCAGAGCCTAACTAAGGTACAGCAACAGGGCCTAAGTGAGGCCTATCTTTGGGGCCTGAGTAAGGGACAGTATCAGGGCATGACTTAGGAGCAGCATAAAGGCCTCTGTAGGATCAGCATTAGGGTCTTCATTAAAGATATTATCAGGGCCTCTGTTAGGGACAGCCTCAAGGTCTCACTTAGGGACAGCGTCAGGGCTTACTTTGGGAAAGTTTCAGGACCTTGGTAAGACATGGGTCAGGATATTAGCTCAGGATAATGTCAGGTGTTCAGATATTGACGGCAGCAGGGCCTTAGTTAGAGGCAGTGTCAGGCCTAAGTTAGGACTAGCATCAGAGCCTTTGTTAGGTACAGTGTCAGTGACTGAGTTAGGTGTAGTGTCAGGGCCTTAGTTCGAGACAGTGTCAGCACTTGCGTTAGGACGCGCCTCCAGGCCTCAGTTAGGGACAGGTTCACGGCTTCGGACCTAAATTCAGGGCCTCATTTAGGGACAGAATCACAGATTTAGCTAGCATAAGAGGATCTACAGCTGAAAGCAACTTGAACACCACCACAAGCAGATGCAGAAGTGAACCATGCACGCTCCTATGAAGGACTATTCCACAGCAGTTGAGTACATTTTGTTTAAAGTTAGTAACACTATAAAAATTATGTTTTTAAGAAAACCATATTCAGAAGATGAAAGAATCTCGTTCTAAAGAATCTCTTTAGCTAATCTCGACATTAGCTAAAGAGAAGGTTAGGTTAAGATCTAGGGAGAGTGTCAGGAAATGACCTAGGGATAGTGTCAAGACCTTGGTTACTTAGAGCATCAGGGCCTAATTAAGGACCAGTGAGTGTCAGGGCTTCGGGTAGGGACAGCGTCAGAGCCTGACTTAGGGAGAGCGACAGGGCCTGAGTGAGGCCTAGCGTCAGGGCCTTAGCTAGGGACAGTGTCAGGGCATGACTTAGGAGCAACATAAGAGCCACGGTAGGATCAGCCTCAGGGGCTATGTTAAAGATATTATCAGGGCCTCTGTTAGGGACAGCCTCAAGGCCTCACTTAGGGAGAGCATCAGGGCTTCCTTAGGGAGAGTTTCAGGACCTTGGTAAGAGATGAGTTAGGATATTAGCTCAGGATAATGTCAGGACTTTAGATATTGATGGTAGCAGGGCCTAAGTAAGGGACAGTGTCAAGGCGTTAGTTAGGAGTAGCGGGCCCCTGATAGGTCCAGTGTCAGGTCCTCAGTTAGCAATAGTGTTAGGGCCTTAGTTAGGGACAGTGTCAGGGCCAGATGTAGGACGAGCATCTAGGCCTTAGTTCGGGACAGTTTCACAGTCTTGGGACTAAATTCAGTGCCTGAGGCAGGCACAACCTAAGGGCTTCAGTTAGCATAAGAGGCAGGACATTAGCTAGTGACAGTGTCAGTTTAACATGTAGGGATAGTGTCAGGAAATGACCTAAGGATAGTGTGAAGACCTTTGTTACTGAGACTCTCAGGGCCTTATTCAGAACCAGTGTTAGGGCTTCAGGTAGGGACAGCATCAGAGCCTGACTTAGGGAGAGCGATAGGGTCTGAGTGAGGCCTAGCGTCAGACCCTTAGCTGGGGACACTGTCAGGGCATGACTTAGGAGCAGCATCCCGGCCTCTGTTGGATCAGCCTTAGGGTCTTAGTTAAAGACATGATCAGTGTCTGAGTTAGTCACAGCATCAAGGCCTGAGTTAGTTAGGGAAAGCTGCAGGGCCTCACTTAGGGACAGCGTCAGGGCTTACTTTGGGACACTTTCAGGACCTTGGTAAGACATAGGTCAGGATATTAGCTCCCGATAATATCAGGACTTTAGATATTGATGGCAGCAGCCCTTAGTTAGAGACAGTGTCAGGCCCTGAGTTACGACTAGCATCAGAGCCTTTGTTAGGTACACTTTACGGGACTGAGTTAGGAGTAGTGTCAGGGCCTTAGTTAGTGACAGTGTCAGGGCCTGACTTCGGGAGAGCGACAGGGCCTGAGTGAGGCCTAGCATCAGGCCCTTTGCTGGGCACACTGTCAGGGCATGACTTTGGAGCAGCATCAGCGTCTTTGCTGGATCAGCATTAAGGTCTTCGTGAAATACATGATCAGGGCCTGAGTTAGTCACAGCTTCAAGGCTTCAGTTAAGGAAAGCTTCAGGGCCTGAGTTAGGGACAGCCTCAGGTCTTCACTTACGGACAGCGTCAGGGCTTACTTTGGGACAGTTTCAGGACCTTGGAAAGACATAGGTCAGGATATTAGCTCAGGATAATGTCAGGACTTTACATACTGATGGCAGCAGGGCCTTAGTTACAGACCGTTTCAGGGCCTGAGTTAGGCCTGGCATCAGTGACTTTGTTAGGTACAGTGTAAGGGACTGAGTTAGGAGTAGTGTCAGGGCCTTGCTTAGGGACAGTGTCAGGGTCTGAGTAAGGTGTACTGTCAGAGACCTAGTTAGGGACAGTGCTAGGGCCTGAGTTACGATTCGTGTCAAGGCCTTATTTAGGACCAATTTCAGGGCCTTAGTTTGGGCTAGCATCAGAGCCATTGTTAGGAATCGTACGAGGGCCTGAGTTAGGCGTACTGTCAGGGCCTTAGCTAGGGACAGTGTTAGGGCCTGAGTTAGGATTAGTGTCAAGGCCTTATTTAAGACCAATTTTAGGGCTTTAGTTTGGACTACCAACAGAGCCTTTGTTAGGTATCATTTCGGGACCGAAGTTAGGTGTAGTGTCAGGGCCATTGTTAGGGACAGTATCAGGGCCTGACTTAGGAGAAGTTCAGGGCCTTAGCCAGGGAAAGGGTCAGGGCCTTAGTAAGGGATATTATCAGGACCTGAATTAGCAGTAGTGTCAAAAATCCTTAGTGAGGAAAGTTAGGAATAAGTCAGGATTCAGGCCCTGACACTGTCCTTAACTAAGGCCCTGACACTACTCGTAACACAGGCCCTGATCTGATTCCTATCATAGGCCCTGACACTACTCGTAACACAGGCCCTGATCTGATTCCTATCATAGGCCCTGACACTGGTCTTAACTAAGGCCCTGACACTGGCCCTAACTAAAGCTGTGATGTTACTCTTAACTCAGGCACTGACACTGTCCCTAACAAAGCCTCTGACACTACTCCTAACTCAGGCCCTGACACTGTCTCTAACTAAGGCCCTGATACTACTACGAACTCAGCACTGGCACTGTCCCTAACTTAGGTCCTGACTCTACTCCTAACTCAGGAACTGACACTGTCACTAACTAAGGCCCTGACACTGTTCATAACTCACACCCTAACACTCCTCCTAAATCATGCCCTGGCAATGTCCCTAACTAAGGCCTTGACACTATTCCTAACTCAGGCACTGATACAATACCTAAGGAAGGCCCTGACATTACTCGGAACTCAGGCCCTGAAAAGGTCCCTAACTAAGGCTGACAAAACTCCTAACTCAGGCACTGACACTGTCCCAAAATAAGGCCCTGAATCTATTCCTAACTGAGGCGCTGATACAATACCTAACGAAGGCACTGATGCTACTCCTAACTAAGGCCCTGACACTACTCCTAACTCAGGCAATGACACAGTCCATAACTAAGGCCCTGACACTATTCCCAACTCAGGCACTGACAGTGTATGTAATAAAACCCTGACACTACACCGAACTCAGGCAGTGACAGTGTCCCTAACAAGGGCCCTCACACTACTCCCAACTCAGTCACTGACATTTTCCCTAATTGAGGCAATGATACTACTCCCAACTCAGGAACTAAGGCTCTGGATCATTGTGATGACAAGCGCAATGGAGCACTGTGATGACAAGAGTCATGGAGAATTGTGATGACAGGGGTCATGGAGAATTGTGATGACAAGTGCATGGAGCATTGTGATGACAAGGGCCATGGAGAATTGTGATGACAGAGTTCATGGGGCATTGTGATGAAAGTGGTCATGGAGCATTGTGATGAAAATGGTCATGGAGCATTGTGATGAAAGTGGTCATGGAGGATTGTGATGAAAAGCGCTATGGAGGATTGTGATGACAGGGGTCATGGAGCATTGTGAGGACAAGTGCCATGGAGCATTGTGATGATAGGCGTCATGAGGCATTGTGATGACAGGGATCTTGGAGCTTTGTGGTGAAAGGTGTCATGGTACATTGTGATTACAACGACCTGGAGCATTGTGATGATAAGGGTCATGGAGCATTGTGATGACAATCACCATGGATCATTGTGATTAGTGGGGTAATGGAGCATTGTCATGAAAGGGGTCATGGATCATTGTGATTACAGGGAATCGAGGAGCATTGTTTTGACAAGCTCCAGGGATCATCGTGATGAAAGGGGAAAAGGAGAATTGTGATGAAAGGAATCATGGATCATTGTGATGACAGCGATCATGGAGCATTGTTATGACAAGAGCGAAGGAGCACTGTGATGAGAAGGGCCATGGATCATGGTGATGACAGGGGTCAGGGAGCATTGTAATGACAGGGCTCATGGAGCATTGTGATGACAATGGTCATGGAGAATTTTGATGAAAGGGGTCATGGAGCATTGTGCTGAAAGTGGTCATGGATCTTTGTGATGACATGCACCAGGGAGCATTGTGATGACAAGGGCCATGGATCATTGTGATGACAGTGGTTATGGAGCATTGTGATGAAAGGTGTCATGGCTCATTGTGATGACAGGGGGCCTGGAGCATTGTGATGACAGGGTTCATGGGGCATTGTGATGACAAGGGCCTTGGAGCATTGTGATGAAAGTGGTCATATGGCATTTTGAATGATAGGGGCCATGGAACATTGTGATGACAAGTGTCATGGAGCCTTGTAATGACAGGGTGCATGGAACATTGTGATGTCACCGCCATGTAGCATTTTAGACAAGGGTCAAGGAGTATTGTGATGATAAGTGCGTGGAACATTGCGAAGACAGGTGTCATGGAGCATTGTGATGATAAGGACATGGAACCTTGTGATGACAGGGGGCATGGAACATTGTAATGAAAGGGGGCATGGAGCATTGTGATGACAGGGGGAATGGAGCATTGTGATGAAAAGGGCATGGAGCCTTGTGAGACAAGTCTCATGGAGCATTGTGTTGAGAGTGGGCTTGGAGCATTGTGGTGACAGGGGGCATGAAACTTTGTGATGACAATGGCATGGAGCATTGTGAGAAAAGTGTTAAGGAGAGCTGTGATGAAAGGGGTCATGGAAGACTCTGATTACAGGGGACATGGAGCATTGTATTGACAAAGACAAGTAGCATTGTGATGACATGGCTCAGGGAGCATTGTGGGGAAATGGGTCATGGGGCATTGTGATGACAGGGGTTATGGAGCATTGTGATGAAAGCGGCCATGGAACATTGTGATGAAAGGGGTCAAGGATCATTGTGATTACAGGGATCATGGAGCATTGTGATGAAAAGTGCCAAGGATCACTGTGAGGAAAGGGGTAATGGAGAATTGTTATCAAAGGGGTCATGGATCATGGTGATTAGAGTGGTCATGGAGCCTTGTGATGACAAGCACCATGGAGCTTTGTGATGACAAGAGCCATGGAGCATTGTAAGGAAAGGGGTCCTGGAGCATTGTGATGAACGTGGTCATGGAGCTTTGTTATGACAATGTTCATGGCGCATTTTGATGAAAAGGGTCATGGAGCATTGTGATGGAAGTGGTCATCGGGCATTGTGATGAGTAGGGCCATGGAGCATTGTGATGAAAGGGTTCATGGAGCACTGTGATGATAAGGGCATGAAGCCTTGTGATCAAAATGGTCATGGAGCATTGTGATGAAAAGGGGTCATGGAGCATTGTGATGAACAGGGCACATGGAGCATTGTGATGAAAGTGGTCATGGAGCATTGTGATGAAAGGGGCCATGGGGCATTGTGATGACAAGGGGTCATGGAGCATTGTGATGACAAGCGCCATGGGGCATTGTGATGGCAAGAGCCATGGAATATTGTGATGAAAAGGGTCATGGACCACTGTGCTGAATGTGGTCATGGAGCATTGTGATGCACAGCGCCATGGAGCATTGTGATGACAAGCGTCATGGAGCTTTGTGATGAAATGTCTCATGGAACATTGTGATGACAGGGGTCGTGGAGCACTGTGATTACATTGAACATGGAGCATTGTGATGAGAAGGGCATGGAGCATTGTGATGACAAAAGTCATAGAGCAGTGCGATGAAAGGATTAATGGAGCATTGTGATGAAAGGGTTCATGGAGCATTGTGATGACAGGGGGCATGGAGCACTGTGATGAAAGGGGTTATGGAGCACTGTGATTACAGGGGTAATTGTGATGCATTGTGAAGAACGGGGACATGAGACAGGGGTAATGGAGCATTCTGATGAAAGTTTTCATGGCTCATTGTGATGAAAAGGGGCATGGAGCATTGTAAGGAAAAGGGTTATGGAGCACTGTGATTACAGGGGTAATTTAGAGCATTGTGATAAACGGGGACATGGAGCAATTTGATGACAGGGTTCATGGGGCATTGTGAGGACAAGGGCCATGAAGCATTGTGATGACAGGGGTCATTTGGCTTTGTGAATGACAGGGGACCTGGAGCTTTGTGATGACAATGGTAATGGAGCATTGTGATGACCGGGGTCATGGAGCATTGTGATGACAGGGGGCATGGAGCATTGTGATCACAAGAGCATGGAACATTGTGAGACAAGGGTCATGGGCCAATGTGATGACATGGGGTATGGAGCATTGTGATGACAATGGTATGTAGCATTGCGATGACAAGGGTCATGAAGCATTGCAATGAGAGTGGTCATGGAGCTTTGGGATGCCAGGGGTCATGGAGCATTGTGATGACAATGGTCATGGTGCATTTTGATGAAAGGGGTCACGGAGCATTGTGATGGAAGGGGTCATGGAGCATTGTGATGACAGGGGTCATGGGGCATTGTGATGATAAGGGCGTGGAGCATTGTGATGACAGTGGTCACGGAAGATTGTGACGATAAGGTCATGGAGCTTAGTGAGGGACAGTCTAGCGGTCTTGGGACTAAATTCAGTGCCTGAGGTAGGCACAGCATAAGGTCTTTAGTTAGCATAAGACGTAGGATAGTAGCTCGGGACAGGGTTAGGGTGAAGGCTAGGAATCGTGTCAGGAAATGACCTAAGGATAGTGTGAAGACCTTTGTTACTGAGAATATCAGGGCCTTATTCAGAACCAATGTTAGTGCTTCAGGTAGGGACAGTATCAGGGCCTGACTTAGGGAGAGCGACAGGGTCTGAGTGAGGCCTAATGTCAGGCCCTCAGCTGGGGACACTGTCAGGGAGTGACTTAGGAGCAGCATCAGTGCCTTTGTTGGATCAGCTTTAGGCTCTTAGTTAAAGATGACCAGAGCCCTCGTTAGTCACAACGTCAAGGCCTCAGTTAGGGAAAGCTTCAGGGCCTGAGTTACGGACAGCCTCAGGTCTTCACTTAAAGACAGCGACAGGGCTTTCTTAGGGAGAGTGTCAAGACCTTGGTTAGAAATGGGTCAGGATATTATCTCAGGAGAGTGTCAGGATTTTAGTTATTGCTGGCAGCAGGGCCTATATTAGGGACAGATTCTGGGCCTTTGTTAGAGACAGTGTCATGGCCTTAGTTAGGAGTAGTCAGGGCCTTAGTTAGGGAGAGCATTAGGGTTTCAGTCAGCATAAGATGCAGGAGATTATCTCGGGACAGAGTCAGGTTCCAGGCCAGAGATAGTGAAAGGAAATGACCAAGGGATAACGAGAAGACCTTAGTCATTGAGAGCATCAGGGCCTTAGTTAGCAGCAGCGTGAGGGCCTTAATCAGGACCAGTGCCAGGGCTTGATGTACGGACAGCGTCAGAGCCTAACTAAGGTACAGCAACAGGGCCTAAGTGAGGCCTATCTTTGGGGCCTGAGTAAGGGACAGTATCAGGGCATGACTTAGGAGCAGCATAAAGGCCTCTGTAGGATCAGCATTAGGGTCTTCATTAAAGATATTATCAGGGCCTCTGTTAGGGACAGCCTCAAGGTCTCACTTAGGGACAGCGTCAGGGCTTACTTTGGGAAAGTTTCAGGACCTTGGTAAGACATGGGTCAGGATATTAGCTCAGGATAATGTCAGGTGTTCAGATATTGACGGCAGCAGGGCCTTAGTTAGAGGCAGTGTCAGGCCTAAGTTAGGACTAGCATCAGAGCCTTTGTTAGGTACAGTGTCAGTGACTGAGTTAGGTGTAGTGTCAGGGCCTTAGTTCGAGACAGTGTCAGCACTTGCGTTAGGACGCGCCTCCAGGCCTCAGTTAGGGACAGGTTCACGGCTTCGGACCTAAATTCAGGGCCTCATTTAGGGACAGAATCACAGATTTAGCTAGCATAAGAGGATCTACAGCTGAAAGCAACTTGAACACCACCACAAGCAGATGCAGAAGTGAACCATGCACGCTCCTATGAAGGACTATTCCACAGCAGTTGAGTACATTTTGTTTAAAGTTAGTAACACTATAAAAATTATGTTTTTAAGAAAACCATATTCAGAAGATGAAAGAATCTCGTTCTAAAGAATCTCTTTAGCTAATCTCGACATTAGCTAAAGAGAAGGTTAGGTTAAGATCTAGGGAGAGTGTCAGGAAATGACCTAGGGATAGTGTCAAGACCTTGGTTACTTAGAGCATCAGGGCCTAATTAAGGACCAGTGAGTGTCAGGGCTTCGGGTAGGGACAGCGTCAGAGCCTGACTTAGGGAGAGCGACAGGGCCTGAGTGAGGCCTAGCGTCAGGGCCTTAGCTAGGGACAGTGTCAGGGCATGACTTAGGAGCAACATAAGAGCCACGGTAGGATCAGCCTCAGGGGCTATGTTAAAGATATTATCAGGGCCTCTGTTAGGGACAGCCTCAAGGCCTCACTTAGGGAGAGCATCAGGGCTTCCTTAGGGAGAGTTTCAGGACCTTGGTAAGAGATGAGTTAGGATATTAGCTCAGGATAATGTCAGGACTTTAGATATTGATGGTAGCAGGGCCTAAGTAAGGGACAGTGTCAAGGCGTTAGTTAGGAGTAGCGGGCCCCTGATAGGTCCAGTGTCAGGTCCTCAGTTAGCAATAGTGTTAGGGCCTTAGTTAGGGACAGTGTCAGGGCCAGATGTAGGACGAGCATCTAGGCCTTAGTTCGGGACAATTTCACGGTCTTGGGACTAAATTCAGTGCCTGAGGCAGGCACAACCTAAGGGCTTCAGTCAGCATAAGAGGCAGGACATTAGCTAGTGACAGTGTCAGTTTAGCATGTAGGGATAGTGTCAGGAAATGACCTAAGGATAGTGTGAAGACCTTTGTTACTGAGACTCTCAGGGCCTTATTCAGAACCAGTGTTAGGGCTTCAGGTAGGGACAGCATCAGAGCCTGACTTAGGGAGAGCGATAGGGTCTGAGTGAGGCCTAGCGTCAGACCCTTAGCTGGGGACACTGTCAGGGCATGACTTAGGAGCAGCATCCCGGCCTCTGTTGGATCAGCCTTAGGGTCTTAGTTAAAGACATGATCAGTGTCTGAGTTAGTCACAGCATCAAGGCCTGAGTTAGTTAGGGAAAGCTGCAGGGCCTCACTTATGGACAGCGTCAGGGCTTACTTTGGGACAGTTTCAGGACCTTGGTAAGACATGGGTCAGGATATTAGCTCCGGATAATGTCAGGACTTTAGATATTGATGGCAGCAGCCCTTAGTTAGAGACAGTGTCAGGCCCTGAGTTACGACTAGCATCAGAGCCTTTGTTAGGTACACTTTACGGGACTGAGTTAGGAGTAGAGTCAGGGCCTTAGTTAGTGACATTGTCAGGGCCTGACTTCGGGAGAGCGACAGGGCCTGAGTGAGGCCTAGCATCAGGCCCTTTGCTGGGCACACTGTCAGGGCATGACTTTGGAGCAGCATCAGCGTCTTTGCTGGATCAGCATTAAGGTCTTCGTGAAATACATGATCAGGGCCTGAGTTAGTCACAGCTTCAAGGCTTCAGTTAAGGAAAGCTTCAGGGCCTGAGTTAGGGACAGCCTCAGGTCTTCACTTACGGACAGCGTCAGGGCTTACTTTGGGACAGTTTCAGGACCTTGGAAAGACATAGGTCAGGATATTAGCTCAGGATAATGTCAGGACTTTACATACTGATGGCAGCAGGGCCTTAGTTACAGACCGTTTCAGGGCCTGAGTTAGGCCTGGCATCAGTGACTTTGTTAGGTACAGTGTAAGGGACTGAGTTAGGAGTAGTGTCAGGGCCTTGCTTAGGGACAGTGTCAGGGTCTGAGTTAGGTGTACTGTCAGAGACCTAGTTAGGGACAGTGCTAGGGCCTGAGTTACGATTCGTGTCAAGGCCTTATTTAGGACCAATTTCAGGGCCTTAGTTTGGGCTAGCATCAGAGCCATTGTTAGGAATCGTACGAGGGCCTGAGTTAGGCGTACTGTCAGGGCCTTAGCTAGGGACAGTGTTAGGGCCTGAGTTAGGATTAGTGTCAAGGCCTTATTTAAGACCAATTTTAGGGCTTTAGTTTGGACTAGCAACAGAGCCTTTGTTAGGTATCATTTCGGGGCCGAAGTTAGGTGTAGTGTCAGGGCCATTGTTAGGGACAGTATCAGGGCCTGACTTAGGAGAAGTTCAGGGCCTTAGCCAGGGAAAGGGTCAGGGCCTTAGTAAGGGATATTATCAGGACCTGAATTAGCAGTAGTGTCAAAAATCCTTAGTGAGGAAAGTTAGGAATAAGTCAGGACTCAGGCCCTGACACTGTCCTTAACTAAGGCCCTGACACTACTCGTAACACAGGCCCTGATCTGATTCCTATCATAGGCCCTGACACTACTCGTAACACAGGCCCTGATCTGATTCCTATCATAGGCCCTGACACTGGTCTTAACTAAGGCCCTGACACTGGCCCTAACTAAAGCTGTGACGTTACTCTTAACTCAGGCACTGACACTGTCCCTAACAAAGCCTCTGACACTACTCCTAACTCAGGCCCTGACACTGTCTCTAACTAAGGCCCTGATACTACTACGAACTCAGCACTGGCACTGTCCCTAACTTAGGCCCTGACTCTACTCCTAACTCAGGAACTGACACTGTCACTAACTAAGGCCCTGACACTGTTCATAACTCACACCCTAACACTCCTCCTAAATCATGCCCTGGCAATGTCCCTAACTAAGGCCTTGACACTATTCCTAACTCAGGCACTGATACAATACCTAAGGAAGGCCCTGACATTACTCCGAACTCAGGCTCTGAAAAGGTCCCTAACTAAGGCTGACAAAACTCCTAACTCAGGCACTGACACTGTCCCAAAATAAGGCCCTGAATCTATTCCTAACTGAGGCGCTGATACAATACCTAACGAAGGCACTGATGCTACTCCTAACTAAGGCCCTGACACTACTCCTAACTCAGGCAATGACACAGTCCATTACTAAGGCCCTGACACTATTCCCAACTCAGGCACTGACAGTGTATGTAATAAAACCCTGACACTACACCTAACTCAGGCACTGACAGTGTCCCTAACAAGGGCCCTCACACTACTCCCAACTCAGTCACTGACATTTTCCCTAATTGAGGCAATGATACTACTCCCAACTCAGGAACTAAGGCTCTGGATCATTGTGATGACAAGCGCCATGGAGCACTGTGATGACAAGGGTCATGGAGAATTGTGATGACAAGTGCATGGAGCATTGTGATGACAAGGGCCATGGAGAATTGTGATGACAGGGGTCATGGAGAATTGTGATGACAAGGGCCATGGAGCATTGTGATGACAGAGTTCATGGGGCATTGTGATGAAAGTGGTCATGGAGCATTGTGATGAAAATGGTCATGGAGCATTGTGATGAAAGTGGTCATGGAGGATTGTGATGAAAAGCGCTATGGAGGATTGTGATGACAGGGGTCATGGAGCATTGTGAGGACAAGTGCCATGGAGCATTGTGATGATAGGCCTCATGGGGCATTGTGATGACAGGGATCTTGGAGCTTTGTGGTGAAAGGTGTCATGGTACATTGTGATTACAACGACCTGGAGCATAGTGATGACAAGGGTCATGGAGCATTGTGATGACAATCACCATGGATCATTGTGATTAGTGGGGTAATGGAGCATTGTCATGAAAGGGGTCATGGATCATTGTGATTACAGGGAATCGAGGAGCATTGTTTTGACAAGCTCCAGGGATCATCGTGATGAAAGGGGAAAAGGAGAATTGTGATGAAAGGAATCATGGATCATTGTGATGACAGCGATCATGGAGCATTGTTATGACAAGAGCGAAGGAGCACTGTGATGACAAGGGCCATGGATCATGGTGATGACAGGGGTCAGGGAGCATTGTAATGACAGGGCTCATGGAGCATTGTGATGACAATGGTCATGGAGAATTTTGATGAAAGGGGTCATGGAGCATTGTGCTGAAAGTGGTCATGGATCTTTGTGATGACATGCACCAGGGAGCATTGTGATGACAAGGGCCATGGATCATTGTGATGACAGTGGTTATGGAGCATTGTGATGAAAGGTGTCATGGCTCATTGTGATGACAGGGGGCCTGGAGCATTGTGATGACAGGGTTCATGGGGCATTGTGATGACAAGGGCCTTGGAGCATTGTGATGAAAGTGGTCATATGGCATTTTGAATGATAGGGGCCATGGAACATTGTGATGACAAGTGTCATGGAGCCTTGTAATGACAGGGTGCATGGAACATTGTGATGTCACCACCATGTAGCATTTTAGACAAGGGTCAAGGAGTATTGTGATGATAAGTGCGTGGAACATTGCGAAGACAGGTGTCATGGAGCATTGTGATGATAAGGGCATGGAACCTTGTGATGACAGGGGGCATGGAACATTGTAATGAAAGGGGGCATGGAGCATTGTGATGACAGGGGGAATGGAGCATTGTGATGAAAAGGGCATGGAGCCTTGTGAGACAAGTCTCATGGAGCATTGTGTTGAGAGTGGGCTTGGAGCATTGTGGTGACAGGGGGCATGAAACTTTGTGATGACAATGGCATGGAGCATTGTGAGAAAAGTGTTAAGGAGAGCTGTGATGAAAGGGGTCATGGAAGACTCTGATTACAGGGGACATGGAGCATTGTAATGACAAAGACAAATAGCATTGTGATGACATGGCTCAGGGAGCATTGTGGGGAAATGGGTCATGGGGCATTGTGATGACAGGGGTTATGGAGCATTGTGATGAAAGCGGCCATGGAACATTGTGATGAAAGGGGTCAAGGATCATTGTGATTACAGGGATCATGGAGCATTGTGATGACAAGTGCCAAGGATCACTCTGAGGAAAGGGGTAATGGAGAATTGTTATCAAAGGGGTCATGGATCATGGTGATTCCAGTGGTCATGGAGCCTTGTGATGACAAGCGCCATGGAGCTTTGTGATGACAAGAGCCATGGAGCATTGTAAGGAAAGGGGTCCTGGAGCATTGTGATGAACGTGGTCATGGATCTTTGTTATGACAATGTTCATGGCGCATTTTGATGAAAAGGGTCATGGAGCATTGTGATGGAAGTGGTCATCGGGCATTGTGATGAGAAGGGCCATGGAGCATTGTGATGAAAGGGTTCATGGAGCACTGTGATGATAAGGGCATGAAGCCTTGTGATCAAAATGGTCATGGAGCATTGTGATGAAAAGGGGTCATGGAGCATTGTGATGAACAGGGCACATGGAGCATTCTGATGAAAGTGGTCATGGAGCATTGTGATGAAAGGGGCCATGGGGCATTGTGATGACAAGGGGTCATGGAGCATTGTGATGACAAGCGCCATGGGGCATTGTGATGGCAAGAGCCATGGAATATTGTGATGAAAAGGGTCATGGACCACTGTGCTGAATGTGGTCATGGAGCATTGTGATGCACAGCGCCATGGAGCATTGTGATGACAAGCGTCATGGAGCTTTGTGATGAAATGTCTCATGGAACATTGTGATGACAGGGGTCGTGGAGCACTGTGATTACATTGAACATGGAGCATTGTGATGACAAAGGCCATGGAGCATTGTGATGAGAAGGGCATGGAGCATTGTGATGACAAAAGTCATAGAGCAGTGCGATGAAAGGATTAATGGAGCATTGTGATGAAAGGGTTCATGGAGCATTGTGATGACAGGGGGCATGGAGCACTGTGATGAAAGGGGTTATGGAGCACTGTGATTACAGGGGTAATTGTGATGCATTGTGAAGAACGGGGACATGAGACAGGGGTAATGGAGCATTCTGATGAAAGTTTTCATGGCTCATTGTGATGAAAAGGGGCATTGAGCATTGTAAGGAAAAGGGTTATGGAGCACTGTGATTACAGGGGTAATTTAGAGCATTGTGATAAACGGGGACATGGAGCAATTTGATGACAGGGGTCATGGGGCATTGTGAGGACAAGGGCCATGAAGCATTGTGATGACAGGGGTCATTTGGCTTTGTGAATGACAGGGGACCTGGAGCTTTGTGATGACAAGGGTAATGGAGCATTGTGATGACCGGGGTCATGGAGCATTGTGATGACAGGGGGCATGGAGCATTGTGATCACAAGAGCATGGAACATTGTGAGACAAGGGTCATGGGCCAATGTGATGAAATGGGGTATGGAGCATTGTGATGACAATGGTATGTAGCATTGCGATGACAAGGGTCATGAAGCATTGCAATGAGAGTGGTCATGGAGCTTTGGGATGCCAGGGGTCATGGAGCATTGTGATGACAATGGTCATGGCGCATTTTGATGAAAGGGGTCACGGAGCATTGTGATGGAAGGGGTCATGGAGCATTGTGATGACAGGGGTCATGGGGCATTGTGATGATAAGGGCGTGGAGCATTGTGATGACAGTGGTCACGGAACATTGTGACGATAAGGTCATGGAGCTTAGTGAGGGACAGTCTAGCGGTCTTGGGACTAAATTCAGTGCCTGAGGTAGGCACAGCATAAGGTCTTTAGTTAGCATAAGACGTAGGATAGTAGCTCGGGACAGGGTTAGGGTGAAGGCTAGGAATCGTGTCAGGAAATGACCTAAGGATAGTGTGAAGACCTTTGTTACTGAGAATATCAGGGCCTTATTCAGAACCAATGTTAGTGCTTCAGGTAGGGACAGTATCAGGGCCTGACTTAGGGAGAGCGACAGGGTCTGAGTGAGGCCTAATGTCAGGCGCTCAGCTGGGGACACTGTCAGGGAGTGACTTAGGAGCAGCATCAGTGCCTTTGTTGGATCAGCTTTAGGCTCTTAGTTAAAGATGACCAGAGCCCTAGTTAGTCACAGCGTCAAGGCGTCAGTTAGGGAAAGCTTCAGGGCCTGAGTTACGGACAGCCTCAGGTCTTCACTTAAAGACAGCGACAGGGCTTTCTTAGGGAGAGTGTCAAGACCTTGGTTAGAAATGGGTCAGGATATTATCTCAGGAGAGTGTCAGGATTTTAGTTATTGCTGGCAGCAGGGCCTATATTAGGGACAGATTCTGGGCCTTTGTTAGAGACAGTGTCATGGCCTTAGTTAGGAGTAGTCAGGGCCTTAGTTAGGGAGAGCATTAGGGTTTCAGTCAGCATAAGATGCAGGAGATTATCTCGGGACAGAGTCAGGTTCCAGGCTAGAGATAGTGAAAGGAAATGACCAAGGGATAACGAGAAGACCTTAGTCATTGAGAGCATCAGGGCCTTAGTTAGCAGCAGCGTGAGGGCCTTAATCAGGACCAGTGCCATGGCTTGATGTATGGACAGCGTCAGAGCCTAACTAAGGTACAGCAACAGGGCCTAAGTGAGGCCTATCTTTGGGGCCTGAGTAAGGGACAGTATCAGGGCATGACTTAGGAGCAGCATAAAGGCCTCTGTAGGATCAGCATTAGGGTCTTCATTAAAGATATTATCAGGGCCTCTCTTAGGGACAGCCTCAAGGTCTCACTTAGGGACAGCGTCAGGGCTTACTTTGGGAAAGTTTCAGGACCTTGGTAAGACATGGGTCAGGATATTAGCTCAGGATAATGTCAGGTGTTCAGATATTGACGGCAGCAGGGCCTTAGTTAGAGGCAGTGTCAGGCCTAAGTTAGGACTAGCATCAGAGCCTTTGTTAGGTACAGTGTCAGTGACTGAGTTAGGTGTAGTGTCAGGGCCTTAGTTCGAGACAGTGTCAGCACTTGCGTTAGGACGCGCCTCCAGGCCTCAGTTAGGGACAGGTTCACGGCTTCGGACCTAAATTCAGGGCCTCATTTAGGGACAGAATCACAGATTTAGCTAGCATAAGAGGATCTACAGCTGAAAGCAACTTGAACACCACCACAAGCAGATGCAGAAGTGAACCATGCACGCTCCTATGAAGGACTATTCCACAGCAGTTGAGTACATTTTGTTTAAAGTTAGTAACACTATAAAAATTATGTTTTTAAGAAAACCATATTCAGAAGATGAAAGAATCTCGTTCTAAAGAATCTCTTTAGCTAATCTCGACATTAGCTAAAGAGAAGGTTAGGTTAAGATCTAGGGAGAGTGTCAGGAAATGACCTAGGGATAGTGTCAAGACCTTGGTTACTTAGAGCATCAGGGCCTAATTAAGGACCAGTGAGTGTCAGGGCTTCGGGTAGGGACAGCGTCAGAGCCTGACTTAGGGAGAGCGACAGGGCCTGAGTGAGGCCTAGCGTCAGGGCCTTAGCTAGGGACAGTGTCAGGGCATGACTTAGGAGCAACATAAGAGCCACGGTAGGATCAGCCTCAGGGGCTATGTTAAAGATATTATCAGGGCCTCTGTTAGGGACAGCCTCAAGGCCTCACTTAGGGAGAGCATCAGGGCTTCCTTAGGGAGAGTTTCAGGACCTTGGTAAGAGATGAGTTAGGATATTAGCTCAGGATAATGTCAGGACTTTAGATATTGATGGTAGCAGGGCCTAAGTAAGGGACAGTGTCAAGGCGTTAGTTAGGAGTAGCGGGCCCCTGATAGGTCCAGTGTCAGGTCCTCAGTTAGCAATAGTGTTAGGGCCTTAGTTAGGGACAGTGTCAGGGCCAGATGTAGGACGAGCATCTAGGCCTTAGTTCGGGACAGTTTCACAGTCTTGGGACTAAATTCAGTGCCTGAGGCAGGCACAACCTAAGGGCTTCAGTTAGCATAAGAGGCAGGACATTAGCTAGTGACAGTGTCAGTTTAACATGTAGGGATAGTGTCAGGAAATGACCTAAGGATAGTGTGAAGACCTTTGTTACTGAGACTCTCAGGGCCTTATTCAGAACCAGTGTTAGGGCTTCAGGTAGGGACAGCATCAGAGCCTGACTTAGGGAGAGCGATAGGGTCTGAGTGAGGCCTAGCGTCAGACCCTTAGCTGGGGACACTGTCAGGGCATGACTTAGGAGCAGCATCCCGGCCTCTGTTGGATCAGCCTTAGGGTCTTAGTTAAAGACATGATCAGTGTTTGAGTTAGTCACAGCATCAAGGCCTGAGTTAGTTAGGGAAAGCTGCAGGGCCTCACTTAGGGACAGCGTCAGGGCTTACTTTGGGACAGTTTCAGGACCTTGGTAAGACATAGGTCAGGATATTAGCTCCCGATAATATCAGGACTTTAGATATTGATGGCAGCAGCCCTTAGTTAGAGACAGTGTCAGGCCCTGAGTTACGACTAGCATCAGAGCCTTTGTTAGGTACACTTTACGGGACTGAGTTAGGAGTAGTGTCAGGGCCTTAGTTAGTGACAGTGTCAGGGCCTGACTTCGGGAGAGCGACAGGGCCTGAGTGAGGCCTAGCATCAGGCCCTTTGCTGGGCACACTGTCAGGGCATGACTTTGGAGCAGCATCAGCGTCTTTGCTGGATCAGCATTAAGGTCTTCGTGAAATACATGATCAGGGCCTGAGTTAGTCACAGCTTCAAGGCTTCAGTTAAGGAAAGCTTCAGGGCCTGAGTTAGGGACAGCCTCAGGTCTTCACTTACGGACAGCGTCAGGGCTTACTTTGGGACAGTTTCAGGACCTTGGAAAGACATAGGTCAGGATATTAGCTCAGGATAATGTCAGGACTTTACATACTGATGGCAGCAGGGCCTTAGTTACAGACCGTTTCAGGGCCTGAGTTAGGCCTAGCATCAGTGACTTTGTTAGGTACAGTGTAAGGGACTGAGTTAGGAGTAGTGTCAGGGCCTTGCTTAGGGACAGTGTCAGGGTCTGAGTTAGGTGTACTGTCAGAGACCTAGTTAGGGACAGTGCTAGGGCCTGAGTTACGATTCGTGTCAAGGCCTTATTTAGGACCAATTTCAGGTCCTTAGTTTGGGCTAGCATCAGAGCCATTGTTAGGAATCGTACGAGGGCCTGAGTTAGGCGTACTGTCAGGGCCTTAGCTAGGGACAGTGTTAGGGCCTGAGTTAGGATTAGTGTCAAGGCCTTATTTAAGACCAATTTTAGGGCTTTAGTTTGGACTAGCAAGAGAGCCTTTGTTAGGTATCATTTCGGGGCCGAAGTTAGGTGTAGTGTCAGGGCCATTGTTAGGGACAGTATCAGGGCCTGACTTAGGAGAAGTTCAGGGCCTTAGCCAGGGAAAGGGTCAGGGCCTTAGTAAGGGATATTATCAGGACATGAATTAGCAGTAGTGTCAAAAATCGTTAGTGAGGAAAGTTAGGAATAAGTCAGGACTCAGGCCCTGACACTGTCCTTAACTAAGGCCCTGACACTACTCGTAACACAGGCCCTGATCTGATTCCTATCATAGGCCCTGACACTACTCGTAACACAGGCCCTGATCTGATTCCTATCATCGGCCCTGACACTGGTCTTAACTAAGGCCCTGACACTGGCCCTAACTAAAGCTGTGACGTTACTCTTAACTCAGGCACTGACACTGTCCCTAACAAAGCCTCTGACACTACTCCTAACTCAGGCCCTGACACTGTCTCTAACTAAGGCCCTGATACTACTACGAACTCAGCACTGGCACTGTCCCTAACTTAGGCCCTGACTCTACTCCTAACTCAGGAACTGACACTGTCACTAACTAAGGCCCTGACACTGTTCATAACTCACACCCTAACACTCGTCCTAAATCATGCCCTGGCAATGTCCCTAACTAAGGCCTTGACACTATTCCTAACTCAGGCACTGATACAATACCTAAGGAAGGCCCTGACATTACTCCGAACTCAGGCCCTGAAAAGGTCCCTAACTAAGGCTGACAAAACTCCTAACTCAGGCACTGACACTGTCCCAAAATAAGGCCCTGAATCTATTCCTAACTGAGGCGCTGATACAATACCTAACGAAGGCACTGATGCTACTCCTAACTAAGGCCCTGACACTACTCCTAACTCAGGCAATGACACAGTCCATAACTAAGGCCCTGACACTATTCCCAACTCAGGCACTGACAGTGTATGTAATAAAACCCTGACACTACACCTAACTCAGGCACTGACAGTGTCCCTAACAAGGGCCCTCACACTACTCCCAACTCAGTCACTGACATTTTCCCTAATTGAGGCAATGATACTACTCCCAACTCAGGAACTAAGGCTCTGGATCATTGTGATGACAAGCGCCATGGAGCACTGTGATGACAAGGGTCATGGAGAATTGTGATGACAAGTGCATGGAGCATTGTGATGACAAGGGCCATGGAGAATTGTGATGACAGGGGTCATGGAGAATTGTGATGACAAGGGCCATGGAGCATTGTGATGACAGAGTTCATGGGGCATTGTGATGAAAGTGGTCATGGAGCATTGTGATGAAAATGGTCATGGAGCATTGTGATGAAAGTGGTCATGGAGGATTGTGATGAAAAGCGCTATGGAGGATTGTGATGACAGGGGTCATGGAGCATTGTGAGGACAAGTGCCATGGAGCATTGTGATGATAGGCCTCATGGGGCATTGTGATGACAGGGATCTTGGAGCTTTGTGGTGAAAGGTGTCATGGTACATTGTGATTACAACGACCTGGAGCATTGTGATGACAAGGGTCATGGAGCATTGTGATGACAATCACCATGGATCATTGTGATTAGTGGGGTACTGGAGCATTGTCATGAAAGGGGTCATGGATCATTGTGATTACAGGGAATCGAGGAGCATTGTTTTGACAAGCTCCAGGGATCATCGTGATGAAAGGGGAAAAGGAGAATTGTGATGAAAGGAATCATGGATCATTGTGATGACAGCGATCATGGAGCATTGTTATGACAAGAGCGAAGGAGCACTGTGATGAGAAGGGCCATGGATCATGGTGATGACAGGGGTCAGGGAGCATTGTAATGACAGGGCTCATGGAGCATTGTGATGACAATGGTCATGGAGAATTTTGATGAAAGGGGTCATGGAGCATTGTGCTGAAAGTGGTCATGGATCTTTGTGATGACATGCACCAGGGAGCATTGTGATGACAAGGGCCATGGATCATTGTGATGACAGTGGTTATGGAGCATTGTGATGAAAGGTGTCATGGCTCATTGTGATGACAGGGGGCCTGGAGCATTGTGATGACAGGGTTCATGGGGCATTGTGATGACAAGGGCCTTGGAGCATTGTGATGAAAGTGGTCCTATGGCATTTTGAATGATAGGGGCCATGGAACATTGTGATGACAAGTGTCATGGAGCCTTGTAATGACAGGGTGCATGGAACATTGTGATGTCACCGCCATGTAGCATTTTAGACAAGGGTCAAGGAGTATTGTGATGATAAGTGCGTGGAACATTGCGAAGACAGGTGTCATGGAGCATTGTGATGATAAGGGCATGGAACCTTGTGATGACAGGGGGCATGGAACATTGTAATGAAAGGGGGCATGGAGCATTGTGATGACAGGGGGAATGGAGCATTGTGATGAAAAGGGCATGGAGCCTTGTGAGACAAGTCTCATGGAGCATTGTGTTGAGAGTGGGCTTGGAGCATGGTGGTGACAGGGGGCATGAAACTTTGTGATGACAATGGCATGGAGCATTGTGAGAAAAGTGTTAAGGAGAGCTGTGATGAAAGGGGTCATGGAAGACTCTGATTACTTGGGACATGGAGCATTGTATTGACAAAGACAAGTAGCATTGTGATGACATGGCTCAGGGAGCATTGTGGGGAAATGGGTCATGGGGCATTGTGATGACAGGGGTTATGGAGCATTGTGATGAAAGCGGCCATGGAACATTGTGATGAAAGGGGTCAAGGATCATTGTGATTACAGGGATCATGGAGCATTGTGATGACAAGTGCCAAGGATCACTCTGAGGAAAGGGGTAATGGAGAATTGTTATCAAAGGGGTCATGGATCATGGTGATTACAGTGGTCATGGAGCCTTGTGATGACAAGCGCCATGGAGCTTTGTGATGACAAGAGCCATGGAGCATTGTAAGGAAAGGGGTCCTGGAGCATTGTGATGAACGTGGTCATGGATCTTTGTTATGACAATGTTCATGGCGCATTTTGATGAAAAGGGTCATGGAGCATTGTGATGGAAGTGGTCATCGGGCATTGTGATGAGTAGGGCCATGGAGCATTGTGATGAAAGGGTTCATGGAGCACTGTGATGATAAGGGCATGAAGCCTTGTGATCAAAATGGTCATGGAGCATTGTGATGAAAAGGGGTCATGGAGCATTGTGATGAACAGGGCACATGGAGCATTGTGATGAAAGTGGTCATGGAGCATTGTGATGAAAGGGGCCATGGGGCATTGTGATGACAAGGGGTCATGGAGCATTGTGATGACAAGCGCCATGGGGCATTGTGATGGCAAGAGCCATGGAATATTGTGATGAAAAGGGTCATGGACCACTGTGCTGAATGTGGTCATGGAGCATTGTGATGCACAGCGCCATGGAGCATTGTGATGACAAGCGTCATGGAGCTTTGTGATGAAATGTCTCATGGAACATTGTGATGACAGGGGTCGTGGAGCACTGTGATTACATTGAACATGGAGCATTGTGATGACAAAGGCCATGGAGCAATGTGATGAGAAGGGCATGGAGCATTGTGATGACAAAAGTCATAGAGCAGTGCGATGAAAGGATTAATGGAGCATTGTGATGAAAGGGTTCATGGAGCATTGTGATGACAGGGGGCATGGAGCACTGTGATGAAAGGGGTTATGGAGCACTGTGATTACAGGGGTAATTGTGATGCATTGTGAAGAACGGGGACATGAGACAGGGGTAATGGAGCATTCTGATGAAAGTTTTCATGGCTCATTGTGATGAAAAGGGGCATTGAGCATTGTAAGGAAAAGGGTTATGGAGCACTGTGATTACAGGGGTAATTTAGAGCATTGTGATAAACGGGGACATGGAGCAATTTGATGACAGGGGTCATGGGGCATTGTGAGGACAAGGGCCATGAAGCACTGTGATGACAGGGGTCATTTGGCTTTGTGAATGACAGGGGACCTGGAGCTTTGTGATGACAAGGGTAATGGAGCATTTTGATGACCGGGGTCATGGAGCATTGTGATGACAGGGGGCATGGAGCATTGTGATCACAAGAGCATGGAACATTGTGAGACAAGGGTCATGGGCCAATGTGATGACATGGGGTATGGAGCATTGTGATGACAATGGTATGTAGCATTGCGATGACAAGGGTCATGAAGTATTGCAATGAGAGTGGTCAAGGAGCTTTGGGATGCCAGGGGTCATGGAGCATTGTGATGACAATGGTCATGGCGCATTTTGATGAAAGGGGTCACGGAGCATTGTGATGGAAGGGGTCATGGAGCATTGTGATGACAGGGGTCATGGGGCATTGTGATGATAAGGGCGTGGAGCATTGTGATGACAGTGGTCACGGAACATTGTGACGATAAGGTCATGGAGCTTAGTGAGGGACAGTCTAGCGGTCTTGGGACTAAATTCAGTGCCTGAGGTAGGCACAGCATAAGGTCTTTAGTTAGCATAAGACGTAGGATAGTAGCTCGGGACAGGGTTAGGGTGAAGGCTAGGAATCGTGTCAGGAAATGACCTAAGGATAGTGTGAAGACCTTTGTTACTGAGAATATCAGGGCCTTATTCAGAACCAATGTTAGTGCTTCAGGTAGGGACAGTATCAGGGCCTGACTTAGGGAGAGCGACAGGGTCTGAGTGAGGCCTAATGTCAGGCCCTCAGCTGGGGACACTGTCAGGGAGTGACTTAGGAGCAGCATCAGTGCCTTTGTTGGATCAGCTTGAGGCTCTTAGTTAAAGATGACCAGAGCCCTCGTTAGTCACAACGTCAAGGCCTCAGCTAGGGAAAGCTTCAGGGCCTGAGTTACAGACAGCCTCAGGTCTTCACTTAAAGACAGCGACAGGGCTTTCTTAGGGAGAGTGTCAAGACCTTGGTTAGAAATGGGTCAGGATATTATCTCAGGAGAGTGTCAGGATTTTAGTTATTGCTGGCAGCAGGGCCTATATTAGGGACAGATTCTGGGCCTTTGTTAGAGACAGTGTCATGGCCTTAGTTAGGAGTAGTCAGGGCCTTAGTTAGGGAGAGCATTAGGGTTTCAGTCAGCATAAGATGCAGGAGATTATCTCGGGACAGAGTCAGGTTCCAGGCTAGAGATAGTGAAAGGAAATGACCAAGGGATAACGAGAAGACCTTAGTCATTGAGAGCATCAGGGCCTTAGTTAGCAGCAGCGTGAGGGCCTTAATCAGGACCAGTGCCATGGCTTGATGTATGGACAGCGTCAGAGCCTAACTAAGGTACAGCAACAGGGCCTAAGTGAGGCCTATCTTTGGGGCCTGAGTAAGGGACAGTATCAGGGCATGACTTAGGAGCAGCATAAAGGCCTCTGTAGGATCAGCATTAGGGTCTTCATTAAAGATATTATCAGGACCTCTGTTAGGGACAGCCTCAAGGTCTCACTTAGGGACAGCGTCAGGGCTTACTTTGGGAAAGTTTCAGGACCTTGGTAAGACATGGGTCAGGATATTAGCTCAGGATAATGTCAGGTGTTCAGATATTGACGGCAGCAGGGCCTTAGTTAGAGGCAGTGTCAGGCCTAAGTTAGGACTAGCATCAGAGCCTTTGTTAGGTACAGTGTCAGTGACTGAGTTAGGTGTAGTGTCAGGTCCTTAGTTCGAGACAGTGTCAGCACTTGCGTTAGGACGCGCCTCCAGGCCTCAGTTAGGGACAGGTTCACGGCTTCAGACCTAAATTCAGGGCCTCATTTAGGGACAGAATCACAGATTTAGCTAGCATAAGAGGATCTACAGCTGAAAGCAACTTGAACACCACCACAAGCAGATGCAGAAGTGAACCATGCACGCTCCTATGAAGGACTATTCCACAGCAGTTGAGTACATTTTGTTTAAAGTTAGTAACACTATAAAAATTATGTTTTTAAGAAAACCATATTCAGAAGATGAAAGAATCTCGTTCTAAAGAATCTCTTTAGCTAATCTCGACATTAGCTAAAGAGAAGGTTAGGTTAAGATCTAGGGAGAGTGTCAGGAAATGACCTAGGGATAGTGTCAAGACCTTGGTTACTTAGAGCATCAGGGCCTAATTAAGGACCAGTGAGTGTCAGGGCTTCGGGTAGGGACAGCGTCAGAGCCTGACTTAGGGAGAGCGACAGGGCCTGAGTGAGGCCTAGCGTCAGGGCCTTAGCTAGGGACAGTGTCAGGGCATGACTTAGGAGCAACATAAGAGCCACGGTAGGATCAGCCTCAGGGGCTATGTTAAAGATATTATCAGGGCCTCTGTTAGGGACAGCCTCAAGGCCTCACTTAGGGAGAGCATCAGGGCTTCCTTAGGGAGAGTTTCAGGACCTTGGTAAGAGATGAGTTAGGATATTAGCTCAGGATAATGTCAGGACTTTAGATATTGATGGTAGCAGGGCCTAAGTAAGGGACAGTGTCAAGGCGTTAGTTAGGAGTAGCGGGCCCCTGATAGGTCCAGTGTCAGGTCCTCAGTTAGCAATAGTGTTAGGGCCTTAGTTAGGGACAGTGTCAGGGCCAGATGTAGGACGAGCATCTAGGCCTTAGTTCGGGACAGTTTCACAGTCTTGGGACTAAATTCAGTGCCTGAGGCAGGCACAACCTAAGGGCTTCAGTTAGCATAAGAGGCAGGACATTAGCTAGTGACAGTGTCAGTTTAACATGTAGGGATAGTGTCAGGAAATGACCTAAGGATAGTGTGAAGACCTTTGTTACTGAGACTCTCAGGGCCTTATTCAGAACCAGTGTTAGGGCTTCAGGTAGGGACAGCATCAGAGCCTGACTTAGGGAGAGCGATAGGGTCTGAGTGAGGCCTAGCGTCAGACCCTTAGCTGGGGACACTGTCAGGGCATGACTTAGGAGCAGCATCCCGGCCTCTGTTGGATCAGCCTTAGGGTCTTAGTTAAAGACATGATCAGTGTTTGAGTTAGTCACAGCATCAAGGCCTGAGTTAGTTAGGGAAAGCTGCAGGGCCTCACTTATGGACAGCGTCAGGGCTTACTTTGGGACACTTTCAGGACCTTGGTAAGACATACGTCAGGATATTAGCTCCCGATAATATCAGGACTTTAGATATTGATGGCAGCAGCCCTTAGTTAGAGACAGTGTCAGGCCCTGAGTTACGACTAGCATCAGAGCCTTTGTTAGGTACACTTTACGGGACTGAGTTAGGAGTAGTGTCAGGGCCTTAGTTAGTGACAGTGTCAGGGCCTGACTTCGGGAGAGCGACAGGGCCTGAGTGAGGCCTAGCATCAGGCCCTTTGCTGGGCACACTGTCAGGGCATGACTTTGGAGCAGCATCAGCGTCTTTGCTGGATCAGCATTAAGGTCTTCGTGAAATACATGATCAGGGCCTGAGTTAGTCACAGCTTCAAGGCTTCAGTTAAGGAAAGCTTCAGGGCCTGAGTTAGGGACAGCCTCAGGTCTTCACTTACGGACAGCGTCAGGGCTTACTTTGGGACAGTTTCAGGACCTTGGAAAGACATAGGTCAGGATATTAGCTCAGGATAATGTCAGGACTTTACATACTGATGGCAGCAGGGCCTTAGTTACAGACCGTTTCAGGGCCTGAGTTAGGCCTAGCATCAGTGACTTTGTTAGGTACAGTGTAAGGGACTGAGTTAGGAGTAGTGTCAGGGCCTTGCTTAGGGACAGTGTCAGGGTCTGAGTTAGGTGTACTGTCAGAGACCTAGTTAGGGACAGTGCTAGGGCCTGAGTTACGATTCGTGTCAAGGCCTTATTTAGGACCAGTTTCAGGGCCTTAGTTTGGGCTAGCATCAGAGCCATTGTTAGGAATCGTACGAGGGCCTGAGTTAGGCGTACTGTCAGGGCCTTAGCTAGGGACAGTGTTAGGGCCTGAGTTAGGATTAGTGTCAAGGCCTTATTTAAGACCAATTTTAGGGCTTTAGTTTGGACTAGCAACAGAGCCTTTGTTAGGTATCATTTCGGGGCCGAAGTTAGGTGTAGTGTCAGGGCCATTGTTAGGGACAGTATCAGGGCCTGACTTAGGAGAAGTTCAGGGCATTAGCCAGGGAAAGGGTCAGGGCCTTAGTAAGGGATATTATCAGGACCTGAATTAGCAGTAGTGTCAAAAATCCTTAGTGAGGAAAGTTAGGAATAAGTCAGGACTCAGGCCCTGACACTGTCCTTAACTAAGGCCCTGACACTACTCGTAACACAGGCCCTGATCTGATTCCTATCATAGGCCCTGACACTACTCGTAACACAGGCCCTGATCTGATTCCTATCATAGGCCCTGACACTGGTCTTAACTAAGGCCCTGACACTGGCCCTAACTAAAGCTGTGACGTTACTCTTAACTCAGGCACTGACACTGTCCCTAACAAAGCCTCTGACACTACTCCTAACTCAGGCCCTGACACTGTCTCTAACTAAGGCCCTGATACTACTACGAACTCAGCACTGGCACTGTCCCTAACTTAGGCCCTGACTCTACTCCTAACTCAGGAACTGACACTGTCACTAACTAAGGCCCTGACACTGTTCATAACTCACACCCTAACACTCCTCCTAAATCATGCCCTGGCAATGTCCCTAACTAAGGCCTTGACACTATTCCTAACTCAGGCACTGATACAATACCTAAGGAAGGCCCTGACATTACTCCGAACTCAGGCCCTGAAAAGGTCCCTAACTAAGGCTGACTAAACTCCTAACTCAGGCACTGACACTGTCCCAAAATAAGGCCCTGAATCTATTCCTAACTGAGGCGCTGATACAATACCTAACGAAGGCACTGATGCTACTCCTAACTAAGGCCCTGACACTACTCCTAACTCAGTCAATGACACAGTCCATAACTAAGGCCCTGACACTATTCCCAACTCAGGCACTGACAGTGTATGTAATAAAACCCTGACACTACACCTAACTCAGGCACTGACAGTGTCCCTAACAAGGGCCCTCACACTACTCCCAACTCAGTCACTGACATTTTCCCTAATTGAGGCAATGATACTACTCCCAACTCAGGAACTAAGGCTCTGGATCATTGTGATGACAAGCGCCATGGAGCACTGTGATGACAAGGGTCATGGAGAATTGTGATGACAAGTGCATGGAGCATTGTGATGACAAGGGCCATGGAGAATTGTGATGACAGGGGTCATGGAGAATTGTGATGACAAGGGCCATGGAGCATTGTGATGACAGAGTTCATGGGGCATTGTGATGAAAGTGGTCATGGAGCATTGTGATGAAAATGGTCATGGAGCATTGTGATGAAAGTGGTCATGGAGGATTGTGATGAAAAGCGCTATGGAGGATTGTGATGACAGGGGTCATGGAGCATTGTGAGGACAAGTGCCATGGAGCATTGTGATGATAGGCGTCATGGGGCATTGTGATGACAGGGATCTTGGAGCTTTGTGGTGAAAGGTGTCATGGTACATTGTGATTACAACGACCTGGAGCATTGTGATGACAAGGGTCATGGAGCATTGTGATGACAATCACCATGGATCATTGTGATTAGTGGGGTAATGGAGCATTTTCATGAAAGGGGTCATGGATCATTGTGATTACAGGGAATCGAGGAGCATTGTTTTGACAAGCTCCAGGGATCATCGTGATGAAAGGGGAAAAGGAGAATTGTGATGAAAGGAATCATGGATCATTGTGATGACAGCGATCATGGAGCATTGTTATGACAAGAGCGAAGGAGCACTGTGATGAGAAGGGCCATGGATCATGGTGATGACAGGGGTCAGGGAGCTTTGTAATGACAGGGCTCATGGAGCATTGTGATGACAATGGTCATGGAGAATTTTGATGAAAGGGGTCATGGAGCATTGTGCTGAAAGTGGTCATGGATCTTTGTGATGACATGCACCAGGGAGCATTGTGATGACAAGGGCCATGGATCATTGTGATGACAGTGGTTATGGAGCATTGTGATGAAAGGTGTCATGGCTCATTGTGATGACAGGGGGCCTGGAGCATTGTGATGACAGGGTTCATGGGGCATTGTGATGACAAGGGCCTTGGAGCATTGTGATGAAAGTGGTCATATGGCATTTTGAATGATAGGGGCCATGGAACATTGTGATGACAAGTGTCATGGAGCCTTGTAATGACAGGGTGCATGGAACATTGTGATGTCACCGCCATGTAGCATTTTAGACAAGGGTCAAGGAGTATTGTGATGATAAGTGCGTGGAACATTACGAAGACAGGTGTCATGGAGCATTGTGATGATAAGGGCATGGAACCTTGTGATGACAGGGGTCATGGAACATTGTAATGAAAGGGGGCATGGAGCATTGTGATGACAGGGGGAATGGAGCATTGTGATGAAAAGGGCATGGAGCCTTGTGAGACAAGTCTCATGGAGCATTGTGTTGAGAGTGGGCTTGGAGCATTGTGGTGACAGGGGGCATGAAACTTTGTGATGACAATGGCATGGAGCATTGTGAGAAAAGTGTTAAGGAGAGCTGTGATGAAAGGGGTCATGGAAGACTCTGATTACAGGGGACATGGAGCATTGTATTGACAAAGACAAGTAGCATTGTGATGACATGGCTCAGGGAGCATTGTGGGGAAATGGGTCATGGGGCATTGTGATGACAGGGGTTATGGAGCATTGTGATGAAAGCGGCCATGGAACATTGTGATGAAAGGGGTCAAGGATCATTGTGATTACAGGGATCATGGAGCATTGTGATGACAAGTGCCAAGGATCACTCTGAGGAAAGGGGTAATGGAGAATTGTTATCAAAGGGGTCATGGATCATGGTGATTACAGTGGTCATGGAGCCTTGTGATGACAAGCGCCATGGAGCTTTGTGATGACAAGAGCCATGGAGCATTGTAAGGAAAGGGGTCCTGGAGCATTGTGATGAACGTGGTCATGGAGCTTTGTTATGACAATGTTCATGGCGCATTTTGATGAAAAGGGTCATGGAGCATTGTGATGGAAGTGGTCATCGGGCATTGTGATGAGAAGGGCCATGGAGCATTGTGATGAAAGGGTTCATGGAGCACTGTGATGATAAGGGCATGAAGCCTTGTGATCAAAATGGTCATGGAGCATTGTGATGAAAAGGGGTCATGGAGCATTGTGATGAACAGGGCACATGGAGCATTGTGATGAAAGTGGTCATGGAGCATTGTGATGAAAGGGGCCATGGGGCATTGTGATGACAAGGGGTCATGGAGCATTGTGATGACAAGCGCCATGGGGCATTGTGATGGCAAGAGCCATGGAATATTGTGATGAAAAGGGTCATGGACCACTGTGCTGAATGTGATCATGGAGCATTGTGATGCACAGCGCCATGGAGCATTGTGATGACAAGCGTCATGGAGCTTTGTGATGAAATGTCTCATGGAACATTGTGATGACACGGGTCGTGGAGCACTGTGATTACATTGAACATGGAGCATTGTGATGACAAAGGCCATGGAGCATTGTGATGAGAAGGGCATGGAGCATTGTGATGACAAAAGTCATAGAGCAGTGCGATGAAAAGATTAATGAAGCATTGTGATGAAAGGGTTCATGGAGCATTGTGATGACAGGGGGCATGGAGCACTGTGATGAAAGGGGTTAGGGAGCACTGTGATTACAGGGGTAATTGTGATGCATTGTGAAGAACGGGGACATGAGACAGGGGTAATGGAGCATTCTGATGAAAGTTTTCATGGCTCATTGTGATGAAAAGGGGCATTGAGCATTGTAAGGAAAAGGGTTATGGAGCACTGTGATTACAGGGGTAATTTAGAGCATTGTGATAAACGGGGACATGGAGCAATTTGATGACGGGGGTCATGGGGCATTGTGAGGACAAGGGCCATGAAGCATTGTGATGACAGGGGTCATTTGGCTTTGTGAATGACAGGGGACCTGGAGCTTTGTGATGACAAGGGTAATGGAGCATTGTGATGACCGGGGTCATGGAGCATTGTGATGACAGGGGGCATGGAGCATTGTGATCACAAGAGCATGGAACATTGTGAGACAAGGGTCATGGGCCAATGTGATGACATGGGGTATGGAGCATTGTGATGACAATGGTATGTAGCATTGCGATGACAAGGGTCATGAAGCATTGCAATGAGAGTGGTCCTGGAGCTTTGGGATGCCAGGGGTCATGGAGCATTGTGATGACAATGGTCATGGCGCATTTTGATGAAAGGGGTCACGGAGCATTGTGATGGAAGGGGTCATGGAGCATTGTGATGACAGGGGTCATGGGGCATTGTGATGATAAGGGCGTGGAGCATTGTGATGACAGTGGTCACGGGACATTGTGACGATAAGGTCATGGAGCTTAGTGAGGGACAGTCTAGCGGTCTTGGGACTAAATTCAGTGCCTGAGGTAGGCACAGCATAAGGTCTTTAGTTAGCATAAGACGTAGGATAGTAGCTCGGGACAGGGTTAGGGTGAAGGCTAGGAATCGTGTCAGGAAATGACCTAAGGATAGTGTGAAGACCTTTGTTACTGAGAATATCAGGGCCTTATTCAGAACCAATGTTAGTGCTTCAGGTAGGGACAGTATCAGGGCCTGACTTAGGGAGAGCGACAGGGTCTGAGTGAGGCCTAATGTCAGGCCCTCAGCTGGGGACACTGTCAGGGAGTGACTTAGGAGCAGCATCAGTGCCTTTGTTGGATCAGCTTTAGGCTCTTAGTTAAAGATCACCAGAGCCCTCGTTAGTCACAACGTCAAGGCCTCAGCTAGGGAAAGCTTCAGGGCCTGAGTTACGGACAGCCTCAGGTCTTCACTTAAAGACAGCGACAGAGCTTTCTTAGGGAGAGTGTCAAGACCTTGGTTAGAAATGGGTCAGGATATTATCTCAGGAGAGTGTCAGGATTTTAGTTATTGCTGGCAGCAGGGCCTATATTAGGGACAGATTCTGGGCCTTTGTTAGAGACAGTGTCATGGCCTTAGTTAGGAGTAGTCAGGGCCTTAGTTAGGGAGAGCATTAGGGTTTCAGTCAGCATAAGATGCAGGAGATTATCTCGGGACAGAGTCAGGTTCCAGGCTAGAGATAGTGAAAGGAAATGACCAAGGGATAACGAGAAGACCTTAGTCATTGAGAGCATCAGGGCCTTAGTTAGCAGCAGCGTGAGGGCCTTAATCAGGACCAGTGCCAGGGCTTGATGTATGGACAGCGTCAGAGCCTCACTAAGGTACAGCAACAGGGCCTAAGTGAGGCCTATCTTTGGGGCCAGAGTAAGGGACAGTATCAGGGCATGACTTAGGAGCAGCATAAAGGCCTCTGTAGGATCAGCATTAGGGTCTTCATTAAAGATAGTATCAGGGCCTCTGTTAGGGACAGCCTCAAGGTCTCACTTAGGGACAGCGTCAGGGCTTACTTTGGGAAAGTTTCAGGACCTTGGTAAGACATGGGTCAGGATATTAGCTCAGGATAATGTCAGGTGTTCAGATATTGACGGCAGCAGGGCCTTAGTTAGAGGCAGTGTCAGGCCTAAGTTAGGACTAGCATCAGAGCCTTTGTTAGGTACAGTGTCAGTGACTGAGTTAGGTGTAGTGTCAGGGCCTTAGTTCGAGACAGTGTCAGCACTTGCGTTAGGACGCGCCTCCAGGCCTCAGTTAGGGACAGGTTCAAGGCTTTGGACCTAAATTCAGGGCCTCATTTAGGGACAGAATCACAGATTTAGCTAGCATAAGAGGATCTACAGCTGAAAGCAACTTGAACACCACCACAAGCAGATGCAGAAGTGAACCATGCACGCTCCTATGAAGGACTATTCCACAGCAGTTGAGTACATTTTGTTTAAAGTTAGTAACCCTATAAAAATTATGTTTTTAAGAAAACCATATTCAGAAGATGAAAGAATCTCGTTCTAAAGAATCTCTTTAGCTAATCTCGACATTAGCTAAAGAGAAGGTTAGGTTAAGATCTAGGGAGAGTGTCAGGAAATGACCTAGGGATAGTGTCAAGACCTTGGTTACTTAGAGCATCAGGGCCTAATTAAGGACCAGTGAGTGTCAGGGCTTCGGGTAGGGACAGCGTCAGAGCCTGACTTAGGGAGAGCGACAGGGCCTGAGTGAGGCCTAGCGTCAGGGCCTTAGCTAGGGACAGTGTCAGGGCATGACTTAGGAGCAACATAAGAGCCACGGTAGGATCAGCCTCAGGGGCTATGTTAAAGATATTATCAGGGCCTCTGTTAGGGACAGCCTCAAGGCCTCACTTAGGGAGAGCATCAGGGCTTCCTTAGGGAGAGTTTCAGGACCTTGGTAAGAGATGAGTTAGGATATTAGCTCAGGATAATGTCAGGACTTTAGATATTGATGGTAGCAGGGCCTAAGTAAGGGACAGTGTCAAGGCGTTAGTTAGGAGTAGCGGGCCCCTGATAGGTCCAGTGTCAGGTCCTCAGTTAGCAATAGTGTTAGGGCCTTAGTTAGGGACAGTGTCAGGGCCAGATGTAGGACGAGCATCTAGGCCTTAGTTCGGGACAGTTTCACAGTCTTGGGACTAAATTCAGTGCCTGAGGCAGGCACAACCTAAGGGCTTCAGTTAGCATAAGAGGCAGGACATTAGCTAGTGACAGTGTCAGTTTAACATGTAGGGATAGTGTCAGGAAATGACCTAAGGATAGTGTGAAGACCTTTGTTACTGAGACTCTCAGGGCCTTATTCAGAACCAGTGTTAGGGCTTCAGGTAGGGACAGCATCAGAGCCTGACTTAGGGAGAGCGATAGGGTCTGAGTGAGGCCTAGCATCAGACCCTTAGCTGGGGACACTGTCAGGGCATGACTTAGGAGCAGCATCCCGGCCTCTGTTGGATCAGCCTTAGGGTCTTAGTTAAAGACATGATCAGTGTTTGAGTTAGTCACAGCATCAAGGCCTGAGTTAGTTAGGGAAAGCTGCAGGGCCTCACTTAGGGACAGCGTCAGGGCTTACTTTGGGACACTTTCAGGACCTTGGTAAGACATATGTCAGGATATTAGCTCCCGATAATATCAGGACTTTAGATATTGATGGCAGCAGCCCTTAGTTAGAGAAAGTGTCAGGCCCTGAGTTACGACTAGCATCAGAGCCTTTGTTAGGTACACTTTACGGGACTGAGTTAGCAGTAGTGTCAGGGCCTTAGTTAGTGACAGTGTCAGGGCCTGACTTCGGGAGAGCGACAGGGCCTGAGTGAGGCCTAGCATCAGGCCCTTTGCTGGGCACACTGTCAGGGCATGACTTTGGAGCAGCATCAGCGTCTTTGCTGGATCAGCATTAAGGTCTTCGTGAAATACATGATCAGGGCCTGAGTTAGTCACAGCTTCAAGGCTTCAGTTAAGGAAAGCTTCAGGGCCTGAGTTAGGGACAGCCTCAGGTCTTCACTTACGGACAGCGTCAGGGCTTACTTTGGGACAGTTTCAGGACCTTGGAAAGACATAGGTCAGGATATTAGCTCAGGATAATGTCAGGACTTTACATACTGATGGCAGCAGGGCCTTAGTTACAGACCGTTTCAGGGCCTGAGTTAGGCCTAGCATCAGTGACTTTGTTAGGTACAGTGTAAGGGACTGAGTTAGGAGTAGTGTCAGGGCCTTGCTTAGGGACAGTGTCAGGGTCTGAGTTAGGTGTACTGTCAGAGACCTAGTTAGGGACAGTGCTAGGGCCTGAGTTACGATTCGTGTCAAGGCCTTATTTAGGACCAATTTCAGGGCCTTAGTTTGGGCTAGCATCAGAGCCATTGTTAGGAATCGTACGAGGGCCTGAGTTAGGCGTACTGTCAGGGCCTTAGCTAGGGACAGTGTTAGGGCCTGAGTTAGGATTAGTGTCATGGCCTTATTTAAGACCAATTTTAGGGCTTTAGTTTGGACTAGCAAGAGAGCCTTTGTTAGGTATCATTTCGGGGCCGAAGTTAGGTGTAGTGTCAGGGCCATTGTTAGGGACAGTATCAGGGCCTGACTTAGGAGAAGTTCAGGGCATTAGCCAGGGAAAGGGTCAGGGCCTTAGTAAGGGATATTATCAGGACCTGAATTAGCAGTAGTGTCAAAAATCCTTAGTGAGGAAAGTTAGGAATAAGTCAGGACTCAGGCCCTGACACTGTCCTTAACTAAGGCCCTGACACTACTCGTAACACAGGCCCTGATCTGATTCCTATCATAGGCCCTGACACTACTCGTAACACAGGCCCTGATCTGATTCCTATCATAGGCCCTGACACTGGTCTTAACTAAGGCCCTGACACTGGCCCTAACTAAAGCTGTGACGTTACTCTTAACTCAGGCACTGACACTGTCCCTAACAAAGCCTCTGACACTACTCCTAACTCAGGCCCTGACACTGTCTCTAACTAAGGCCCTGATACTACTACGAACTCAGCACTGGCACTGTCCCTAACTTAGGCCCTGACTCTACTCCTAACTCAGGAACTGACACTGTCACTAACTAAGGCCCTGACACTGTTCATAACTCACACCCTAACACTCCTCCTAAATCATGCCCTGGCAATGTCCCTAACTAAGGCCTTGACACTATTCCTAACTGAGGCACTGATACAATACCTAAGGAAAGCCCTGACATTACTCCGAACTCAGGCCCTGAAAAGGTCCCTAACTAAGGCTGACTAAACTCCTAACTCAGGCACTGACACTGTCCCAAAATAAGGCCCTGAATCTATTCCTAACTGAGGCGCTGATACAATACCTAACGAAGGCACTGATGCTACTCCTAACTAAGGCCCTGACACTACTCCTAACTCAGTCAATGACACAGTCCATAACTAAGGCCCTGACACTATTCCCAGCTCAGGCACTGACAGTGTATGTAATAAAACCCTGACATTACACCTAACTCAGGCACTGACAGTGTCCCTAACAAGGGCCCTCACACTACTCCCAACTCAGTCACTGACATTTTCCCTAATTGAGGCAATGATACTACTCCCAACTCAGGAACTAAGGCTCTGGATCATTGTGATGACAAGCGCCATGGAGCACTGTGATGACAAGGGTCATGGAGAATTGTGATGACAAGTGCATGGAGCATTGTGATGACAAGGGCCATGGAGAATTGTGATGACAGGGGTCATGGAGAATTGTGATGACAAGGGCCATGGAGCATTGTGATGACAGAGTTCATGGGGCATTGTGATGAAAGTGGTCATGGAGCATTGTGATGAAAATGGTCATGGAGCATTGTGATGAAAGTGGTCATGGAGGATTGTGATGAAAAGCGCTATGGAGGATTGTGATGACAGGGGTCATGGAGCATTGTGAGGACAAGTGCCATGGAGCATTGTGATGATAGGCGTCATGGGGCATTGTGATGACAGGGATCTTGGAGCTTTGTGGTGAAAGGTGTCATGGTACATTGTGATTACAACGACCTGGAGCATTGTGATGACAAGGGTCATGGAGCATTGTGATGACAATCACCATGGATCATTGTGATTAGTGGGGTAATGGAGCATTGTCATGAAAGGGGTCATGGATCATTGTGATTACAGGGAATCGAGGAGCATTGTTTTGACAAGCTCCAGGGATCATCGTGATGAAAGGGGAAAAGGAGAATTGTGATGAAAGGAATCATGGATCATTGTGATGACAGCGATCATGGAGCATTGTTATGACAAGAGCGAAGGAGCACTGTGATGAGAAGGGCCATGGATCATGGTGATGACAGGGGTCAGGGAGCATTGTAATGACAGGGCTCATGGAGCATTGTGATGACAATGGTCATGGAGAATTTTGATGAAAGGGGTCATGGAGCATTGTGCTGAAAGTGGTCATGGATCTTTGTGATGACATGCACCAGGGAGCATTGTGATGACAAGGGCCATGGATCATTGTGATGACAGTGGTTATGGAGCATTGTGATGAAAGGTGTCATGGCTCATTGTGATGACAGGGGGCCTGGAGCATTGTGATGACAGGGTTCATGGGGCATTGTGATGACAAGGGCCTTGGAGCATTGTGATGAAAGTGGTCATATGGCATTTTGAATGATACGGGCCATGGAACATTGTGATGACAAGTGTCATGGAGCCTTGTAATGACAGGGTGCATGGAACATTGTGATGTCACCGCCATGTAGCATTTTAGACAAGGGTCAAGGAGTATTGTGATGATAAGTGCGTGGAACATTGCGAAGACAGGTGTCATGGAGCATTGTGATGATAAGGGCATGGAACCTTGTGATGACAGGGGGCATGGAACATTGTAATGAAAGGGGGCATGGAGCATTGTGATGACAGGGGGAATGGAGCATTGTGATGAAAAGGGCATGGAGCCTTGTGAGACAAGTCTCATGGAGCATTGTGTTGAGAGTGGGCTTGGAGCATTGTGGTGACAGGGGGCATGAAACTTTGTGATGACAATGGCATGGAGCATTGTGAGAAAAGTGTTAAGGAGAGCTGTGATGAAAGGGGTCATGGAAGACTCTGATTACTTGGGACATGGAGCATTGTATTGACAAAGACAAGTAGCATTGTGATGACATGGCTCAGGGAGCATTGTGGGGAAATGGGTCATGGGGCATTGTGATGACAGGGGTTATGGAGCATTGTGATGAAAGCGGCCATGGAACATTGTGATGAAAGGGGTCAAGGATCATTGTGATTACAGGGATCATGGAGCATTGTGATGACAAGTGCCAAGGATCACTCTGAGGAAAGGGGTAATGGAGAATTGTTATCAAAGGGGTCATGGATCATGGTGATTCCAGTGGTCATGGAGCCTTGTGATGACAAGCGCCATGGAGCTTTGTGATGACAAGAGCCATGGAGCATTGTAAGGAAAGGGGTCCTGGAGCATTGTGATGAACGTGGTCATGGAGCTTTGTTATGACAATGTTCATGGCGCATTTTGATGAAAAGGGTCATGGAGCATTGTGATGGAAGTGGTCATCGGGCATTGTGATGAGAAGGGCCATGGAGCATTGTGATGAAAGGGTTCATGGAGCACTGTGATGATAAGGGCATGAAGCCTTGTGATCAAAATGGTCATGGAGCATTGTGATGAAAAGGGGTCATGGAGCATTGTGATGAACAGGGCACATGGAGCATTGTGATGAAAGTGGTCATGGAGCATTGTGATGAAAGGGGCCATGGGGCATTGTGATGACAAGGGGTCATGGAGCATTGTGATGACAAGCGCCATGGGGCATTGTGATGGCAAGAGCCATGGAATATTGTGATGAAAAGGGTCATGGACCACTGTGCTGAATGTGGTCATGGAGCATTGTGATGCACAGCGCCATGGAGCATTGTGATGACAAGCGTCATGGAGCTTTGTGATGAAATGTCTCATGGAACATTGTGATGACAGGGGTCGTGGAGCACTGTGATTACATTGAACATGGAGCATTGTGATGACAAAGGCTATGGAGCATTGTGATGAGAAGGGCATGGAGCATTGTGATGACAAAAGTCATAGAGCAGTGCGATGAAAGGATTAATGGAGCATTGTGATGAAAGGGTTCATGGAGCATTGTGATGACAGGGGGCATGGAGCACTGTGATGAAAGGGGTTATGGAGCACTGTGATTACAGGGGTAATTGTGATGCATTGTGAAGAACGGGGACATGAGACAGGGGTAATGGAGCATTCTGATGAAAGTTTTCATGGCTCATTGTGATGAAAAGGGGCATTGAGCATTGTAAGGAAAAGGGTTATGGAGCACTGTGATTACAGGGGTAATTTAGAGCATTGTGATAAACGGGGACATGGAGCAATTTGATGACAGGGGTCATGGGGCATTGTGAGGACAAGGGCCATGAAGCATTGTGATGACAGGGGTCATTTGGCTTTGTGAATGACAGGGGACCTGGAGCTTTGTGATGACAAGGGTAATGGAGCATTGTGATGACCGGGGTCATGGAGCATTGTGATGACAGGGGGCATGGAGCATTGTGATCACAAGAGCATGGAACATTGTGAGACAAGGGTCATGGGCCAATGTGATGACATGGGGTATGGAGCATTGTGATGACAATGGTATGTAGCATTGCGATGACAAGGGTCATGAAGCATTGCAATGAGAGTGGTCATGGAGCTTTGGGATGCCAGGGGTCATGGAGCATTGTGATGACAATGGTCATGGCGCATTTTGATGAAAGGGGTCACGGAGCATTGTGATGGAAGGGGTCATGGAGCATTGTGATGACAGGGGTCATGGGGCATTGTGATGATAAGGGCGTGGAGCATTGTGATGACAGTGGTCACGGGACATTGTGACGATAAGGTCATGGAGCTTAGTGAGGGACAGTCTAGCGGTCTTGGGACTAAATTCAGTGCCTGAGGTAGGCACAGCATAAGGTCTTTAGTTAGCATAAGACGTAGGATAGTAGCTCGGGACAGGGTTAGGGTGAAGGCTAGGAATCGTGTCAGGAAATGACCTAAGGATAGTGTGAAGACCTTTGTTACTGAGAATATCAGGGCCTTATTCAGAACCAATGTTAGTGCTTCAGGTACGGACAGTATCAGGGCTTGACTTAGGGAGAGCGACAGGGTCTGAGTGAGGCCTAATGTCAGGCCCTCAGCTGGGGACACTGTCAGGGAGTGACTTAGGAGCAGCATCAGTGCCTTTGTTGGATCAGCTTTAGGCTCTTAGTTAAAGATGACCAGAGCCCTCGTTAGTCACAACGTCAAGGCCTCAGTTAGGGAAAGCTTCAGGGCCTGAGTTACAGACAGCCTCAGGTCTTCACTTAAAGACAGCGACAGGGCTTTCTTAGGGAGAGTGTCAAGACCTTGGTTAGAAATGGGTCAGGATATTATCTCAGGAGAGTGTCAGGATTTTAGTTATTGCTGGCAGCAGGGCCTATATTAGGGACAGATTCTGGGCCTTTGTTAGAGACAGTGTCATGGCCTTAGTTAGGAGTAGTCAGGGCCTTAGTTAGGGAGAGCATTAGGGTTTCAGTCAGCATAAGATGCAGGAGATTATCTCGGGACAGAGTCAGGTTCCAGGCCAGAGATAGTGAAAGGAAATGACCAAGGGATAACGAGAAGACCTTAGTCATTGAGAGCATCAGGGCCTTAGTTAGCAGCAGCGTGAGGGCCTTAATCAGGACCAGTGCCAGGGCTTGATGTACGGACAGCGTGAGAGCCTAACTAAGGTACAGCAACAGGGCCTAAGTGAGGCCTACCTTTGGGGCCAGAGTAAGGGACAGTATCAGGGCATGACTTAGGAGCAGCATAAAGGCCTCTGTAGGATCAGCATTAGGGTCTTCATTAAAGATATTATCAGGGCCTCTGTTAGGGACAGCCTCAAGGTCTCACTTAGGGACAGCGTCAGGGCTTACTTTGGGAAAGTTTCAGGACCTTGGTAAGACATGGGTCAGGATATTAGCTCAGGATAATGTCAGGTGTTCAGATATTGACGGCAGCAGGGCCTTAGTTAGAGGCAGTGTCAGGCCTAAGTTAGGACTAACCACGGAGCCTTTGTTAGGTACAGTGTCAGTGACTGAGTTAGGTGTAGTGTCAGGGCCTTAGTTCGAGACAGTGTCAGCACTTGCGTTAGGACGCGCCTCCAGGTCTCAGTTAGGGACAGGTTCACGGCCTCGGACCTAAATTCAGGGCCTCATTTAGGGACAGAATCACAGATTTAGCTAGCATAAGAGGATCTACAGCTGAAAGCAACTTGAACACCACCACAAGCAGATGCAGAAGTGAACCATGCACGCTCCTATGAAGGACTATTCCACAGCAGTTGAGTACATTTTGTTTAAAGTTAGTAACACTATAAAAATTATGTTTTTAAGAAAACCATATTCAGAAGATGAAAGAATCTCGTTCTAAAGAATCTCTTTAGCTAATCTCGACATTAGCTAAAGAGAAGGTTAGGTTAAAATCTAGGGAGAGTGTCAGAAAATGACCTAGGGATAGTGTCAAGACCTTGGTTACTTAGAGCATCAGGGCCTAATTAAGGACCAGTGAGTGTCAGGGCTTCGGGTAGGGACAGCGTCAGAGCCTGACTTAGGGAGAGCGACAGGGCCTGAGTGAGGCCTAGCGTCAGGGCCTTAGCTAGGGACAGTGTCAGGGCATGACTTAGGAGCAACATAAGAGCCACGGTAGGATCAGCCTCAGGGGCTATGTTAAAGATATTATCAGGGCCTCTGTTAGGGACAGCCTCAAGGCCTCACTTAGGGAGAGCATCAGGGCTTCCTTAGGGAGAGTTTCAGGACCTTGGTAAGAGATGAGTTAGGATATTAGCTCAGGATAATGTCAGGACTTTAGATATTGATGGTAGCAGGGCCTAAGTAAGGGACAGTGTCAAGGCGTTAGTTAGGAGTAGCGGGCCCCTGATAGGTCCAGTGTCAGGTCCTCAGTTAGCAATAGTGTTAGGGCCTTAGTTAGGGACAGTGTCAGGGCCAGATGTAGGACGAGCATCTAGGCCTTAGTTCGGGACAGTTTCACAGTCTTGGGACTAAATTCAGTGCCTGAGGCAGGCACAACCTAAGGGCTTCAGTTAGCATAAGAGGCAGGACATTAGCTAGTGACAGTGTCAGTTTAACATGTAGGGATAGTGTCAGGAAATGACCTAAGGATAGTGTGAAGACCTTTGTTACTGAGACTCTCAGGGCCTTATTCAGAACCAGTGTTAGGGCTTCAGGTAGGGACAGCATCAGAGCCTGACTTAGGGAGAGCGATAGGGTCTGAGTGAGGCCTAGCGTCAGACCCTTAGCTGGGGACACTGTCAGGGCATGACTTAGGAGCAGCATCCCGGCCTCTGTTGGATCAGCCTTAGGGTCTTAGTTAAAGACATGATCAGTGTTTGAGTTAGTCACAGCATCAAGGCCTGAGTTAGTTAGGGAAAGCTGCAGGGCCTCACTTAGGGACAGCGTCAGGGCTTACTTTGGGACAGTTTCAGGACCTTGGTAAGACATGGGTCAGGATATTAGCTCCGGATAATGTCAGGACTTTAGATATTGATGGCAGCAGCCCTTAGTTAGAGACAGTGTCAGGCCCTGAGTTACGACTAGCATCAGAGCCTTTGTTAGGCACACTTTACGGGACTGAGTTAGGAGTAGAGTCAGGGCCTTACTTAGTGACAGTGTCAGGGCCTGACTTCGGGAGAGCGACAGGGCCTGAGTGAGGCCTAGCATCAGGCCCTTTGCTGGGCACACTGTCAGGGCATGACTTTGGAGCAGCATCAGCGTCTTTGCTGGATCAGCATTAAGGTCTTCGTGAAATACATGATCAGGGCCTGAGTTAGTCACAGCTTCAAGGCTTCAGTTAAGGAAAGCTTCAGGGCCTGAGTTAGGGACAGCCTCAGGTCTTCACTTACGGACAGCGTCAGGGCTTACTTTGGGACAGTTTCAGGACCTTGGAAAGACATAGGTCAGGATATTAGCTCAGGATAATGTCAGGACTTTACATACTGATGGCAGCAGGGCCTTAGTTACAGACCGTTTCAGGGCCTGAGTTAGGCCTAGCATCAGTGACTTTGTTAGGTACAGTGTAAGGGACTGAGTTAGGAGTAGTGTCAGGGCCTTGCTTAGGGACAGTGTCAGGATCTGAGTTAGGTGTACTGTCAGAGACCTAGTTAGGGACAGTGCTAGGGCCTGAGTTACGATTCGTGTCAAGGCCTTATTTAGGACCAATTTCAGGGCCTTAGTTTGGGCTAGCATCAGAGCCATTGTTAGGAATCGTACGAGGGCCTGAGTTAGGCGTACTGTCAGGGCCTTAGCTAGGGACAGTGTTAGGGCCTGAGTTAGGATTAGTGTCAAGGCCTTATTTAAGACCAATTTTAGGGCTTTAGTTTGGACTAGCAACAGAGCCTTTGTTAGGTATCATTTCGGGGCCGAAGTTAGGTGTAGTGTCAGGGCCATTGTTAGGGACAGTATCAGGGCCTGACTTAGGAGAAGTTCAGGGCCTTAGCCAGGGAAAGGGTCAGGGCCTTAGTAAGGGATATTATCAGGACCTGAATTAGCAGTAGTGTCAAAAATCCTTAGTGAGGAAAGTTAGGAATAAGTCAGGACTCAGGCCCTGACACTGTCCTTAACTAAGGCCCTGACACTACTCGTAACACAGGCCCTGATCTGATTCCTATCATAGGCCCTGACACTACTCGTAACACAGGCCCTGATCTGATTCCTATCATAGGCCCTGACACTGGTCTTAACTAAGGCCCTGACACTGGCCCTAACTAAAGCTGTGACGTTACTCTTAACTCAGGCACTGACACTGTCCCTAACAAAGCCTCTGACACTACTCCTAACTCAGGCCCTGACACTGTCTCTAACTAAGGCCCTGATACTACTACGAACTCAGCACTGGCACTGTCCCTAACTTAGGCCCTGACTCTACTCCTAACTCAGGAACTGACACTGTCACTAACTAAGGCCCTGACACTGTTCATAACTCACACCCTAACACTCCTCCTAAATCATGCCCTGGCAATGTCCCTAACTAAGGCCTTGACACTATTCCTAACTGAGGCACTGATACAATACCTAAGGAAAGCCCTGACATTACTCCGAACTCAGGCCCTGAAAAGGTCCCTAACTAAGGCTGACTAAACTCCTAACTCAGGCACTGACACTGTCCCAAAATAAGGCCCTGAATCTATTCCTAACTGAGGCGCTGATACAATACCTAACGAAGGCACTGATGCTACTCCTAACTAAGGCCCTGACACTACTCCTAACTCAGTCAATGACACAGTCCATAACTAAGGCCCTGACACTATTCCCAGCTCAGGCACTGACAGTGTATGTAATAAAACCCTGACACTACACCTAACTCAGGCACTGACAGTGTCCCTAACAAGGGCCCTCACACTACTCCCAACTCAGTCACTGACATTTTCCCTAATTGAGGCAATGATACTACTCCCAACTCAGGAACTAAGGCTCTGGATCATTGTGATGACAAGCGCCATGGAGCACTGTGATGACAAGGGTCATGGAGAATTGTGATGACAAGTGCATGGAGCATTGTGATGACAAGGGCCATGGAGAATTGTGATGACAGGGGTCATGGAGAATTGTGATGACAAGGGCCATGGAGCATTGTGATGACAGAGTTCATGGGGCATTGTGATGAAAGTGGTCATGGAGCATTGTGATGAAAATGGTCATGGAGCATTGTGATGAAAGTGGTCATGGAGGATTGTGATGAAAAGCGCTATGGAGGATTGTGATGACAGGGGTCATGGAGCATTGTGAGGACAAGTGCCATGGAGCATTGTGATGATAGGCGTCATGGGGCATTGTGATGACAGGGATCTTGGAGCTTTGTGGTGAAAGGTGTCATGGTACATTGTGATTACAACGACCTGGAGCATTGTGATGACAAGGGTCATGGAGCATTGTGATGACAATCACCATGGATCATTGTGATTAGTGGGGTAATGGAGCATTGTCATGAAAGGGGTCATGGATCATTGTGATTACAGGGAATCGAGGAGCATTGTTTTGACAAGCTCCAGGGATCATCGTGATGAAAGGGGAAAAGGAGAATTGTGATGAAAGGAATCATGGATCATTGTGATGACAGCGATCATGGAGCATTGTTATGACAAGAGCGAAGGAGCACTGTGATGAGAAGGGCCATGGATCATGGTGATGACAGGGGTCAGGGAGCATTGTAATGACAGGGCTCATGGAGCATTGTGATGACAATGGTCATGGAGAATTTTGATGAAAGGGTTCATGGAGCATTGTGCTGAAAGTGGTCATGGATCTTTGTGATGACATGCAGCAGGGAGCATTGTGATGACAAGGGCCATGGATCATTGTGATGACAGTGGTTATGGAGCATTGTGATGAAAGGTGTCATGGCTCATTGTGATGACAGGGGGCCTGGAGCATTGTGATGACAGGGTTCATGGGGCATTGTGATGACAAGGGCCTTGGAGCATTGTGATGAAAGTGGTCATATGGCATTTTGAATGATAGGGGCCATGGAACATTGTGATGACAAGTGTCATGGAGCCTTGTAATGACAGGGTGCATGGAACATTGTGATGTCACCGCCATGTAGCATTTTAGACAAGGGTCAAGGAGTATTGTGATGATAAGTGCGTGGAACATTGCGAAGACAGGTGTCATGGAGCATTGTGATGATAAGGGCATGGAACCTTGTGATGACAGGGGGCATGGAACATTGTAATGAAAGGGGGCATGGAGCATTGTGATGACAGGGGGAATGGAGCATTGTGATGAAAAGGGCATGGAGCCTTGTGAGACAAGTCTCATGGAGCATTGTGTTGAGAGTGGGCTTGGAGCATTGTGGTGACAGGGGGCATGAAACTTTGTGATGACAATGGCATGGAGCATTGTGAGAAAAGTGTTAAGGAGAGCTGTGATGAAAGGGGTCATGGAAGACTCTGATTACAGGGGACATGGAGCATTGTATTGACAAAGACAAGTAGCATTGTGATGACATGGCTCAGGGAGCATTGTGGGGAAATGGGTCATGGGGCATTGTGATGACAGGGGTTATGGAGCATTGTGATGAAAGCGGCCATGGAACATTGTGATGAAAGGGGTCAAGGATCATTGTGATTACAGGGATCATGGAGCATTGTGATGACAAGTGCCAAGGATCACTCTGAGGAAAGGGGTAATGGAGAATTGTTATCAAAGGGGTCATGGATCATGGTGATTCCAGTGGTCATGGAGCCTTGTGATGACAAGCGCCATGGAGCTTTGTGATGACAAGAGCCATGGAGCATTGTAAGGAAAGGGGTCCTGGAGCATTGTGATGAACGTGGTCATGGATCTTTGTTATGACAATGTTCATGGCGCATTTTGATGAAAAGGGTCATGGAGCATTGTGATGGAAGTGGTCATCGGGCATTGTGATGAGAAGGGCCATGGAGCATTGTGATGAAAGGGTTCATGGAGCACTGTGATGATAAGGGCATGAAGCCTTGTGATCAAAATGGTCATGGAGCATTGTGATGAAAAGGGGTCATGGAGCATTGTGATGAACAGGGCACATGGAGCATTGTGATGAAAGTGGTCATGGAGCATTGTGATGAAAGGGGCCATGGGGCATTGTGATGAGAAGGGGTCATGGAGCATTGTGATGACAAGCGCCATGGGGCATTGTGATGGCAAGAGCCATGGAATATTGTGATGAAAAGGGTCATGGACCACTGTGCTGAATGTGGTCATGGAGCATTGTGATGCACAGCGCCATGGAGCATTGTGATGACAAGCGTCATGGAGCTTTGTGATGAAATGTCTCATGGAACATTGTGATGACAGGGGTCGTGGAGCACTGTGATTACATTGAACATGGAGCATTGTGATGACAAAGGCTATGGAGCATTGTGATGAGAAGGGCATGGAGCATTGTGATGACAAAAGTCATAGAGCAGTGCGATGAAAGGATTAATGGAGCATTGTGATGAAAGGGTTCATGGAGCATTGTGATGACAGGGGGCATGGAGCACTGTGATGAAAGGGGTTATGGAGCACTGTGATTACAGGGGTAATTGTGATGCATTGTGAAGAACGGGGACATGAGACAGGGGTAATGGAGCATTCTGATGAAAGTTTTCATGGCTCATTGTGATGAAAAGGGGCATTGAGCATTGTAAGGAAAAGGGTTATGGAGCACTGTGATTACAGGGGTAATTTAGAGCATTGTGATAAACGGGGACATGGAGCAATTTGATGACAGGGGTCATGGGGCATTGTGAGGACAAGGGCCATGAAGCATTGTGATGACAGGGGTCATTTGGCTTTGTGAATGACAGGGGACCTGGAGCTTTGTGATGACAAGGGTAATGGAGCATTGTGATGACCGGGGTCATGGAGCATTGTGATGACAGGGGTCATGGGGCATTGTGATGATAAGGGCGTGGAGCATTGTGATGACAGTGGTCACGGAACATTGTGACGATAAGGTCATGGAGCTTAGTGAGGGACAGTCTAGCGGTCTTGGGACTAAATTCAGTGCCTGAGGTAGGCACAGCATAAGGTCTTTAGTTAGCATAAGACGTAGGATAGTAGCTCGGGACAGGGTTAGGGTGAAGGCTAGGAATCGTGTCAGGAAATGACCTAAGGATAGTGTGAAGACCTTTGTTACTGAGAATATCAGGGCCTTATTCAGAACCAATGTTAGTGCTTCAGGTAGGGACAGTATCAGGGCCTGACTTAGGGAGAGCGACAGGGTCTGAGTGAGGCCTAATGTCAGGCGCTCAGCTGGGGACACTGTCAGGGAGTGACTTAGGAGCAGCATCAGTGCCTTTGTTGGATCAGCTTTAGGCTCTTAGTTAAAGATGACCAGAGCCCTAGTTAGTCACAGCGTCAAGGCCTCAGTTAGGGAAAGCTTCAGGGCCTGAGTTACGGACAGCCTCAGGTCTTCACTTAAAGACAGCGACAGGGCTTTCTTAGGGAGAGTGTCAAGACCTTGGTTAGAAATGGGTCAGGATATTATCTCAGGAGAGTGTCAGGATTTTAGTTATTGCTGGCAGCAGGGCCTATATTAGGGACAGATTCTGGGCCTTTGTTAGAGACAGTGTCATGGCCTTAGTTAGGAGTAGTCAGGGCCTTAGTTAGGGAGAGCATTAGGGTTTCAGTCAGCATAAGATGCAGGAGATTATCTCGGGACAGAGTCAGGTTCCAGGCTAGAGATAGTGAAAGGAAATGACCAAGGGATAACGAGAAGACCTTAGTCATTGAGAGCATCAGGGCCTTAGTTAGCAGCAGCGTGAGGGCCTTAATCAGGACCAGTGCCAGGGCTTGATGTACGGACAGCGTCAGAGCCTAACTAAGGTACAGCAACAGGGCCTAAGTGAGGCCTATCTTTGGGGCCTGAGTAAGGGACAGTATCAGGGCATGACTTAGGAGCAGCATAAAGGCCTCTGTAGGATCAGCATTAGGGTCTTCATTAAAGATATTATCAGGGCCTCTGTTAGGGACAGCCTCAAGGTCTCACTTAGGGACAGCGTCAGGGCTTACTTTGGGAAAGTTTCAGGACCTTGGTAAGACATGGGTCAGGATATTAGCTCAGGATAATGTCAGGTGTTCAGATATTGACGGCAGCAGGGCCTTAGTTAGAGGCAGTGTCAGGCCTAAGTTAGGACTAACCACGGAGCCTTTGTTAGGTACAGTGTCAGTGACTGAGTTAGGTGTAGTGTCAGGGCCTTAGTTCGAGACAGTGTCAGCACTTGCGTTAGGACGCGCCTCCAGGTCTCAGTTAGGGACAGGTTCACGGCCTCGGACCTAAATTCAGGGCCTCATTTAGGGACAGAATCACAGATTTAGCTAGCATAAGAGGATCTACAGCTGAAAGCAACTTGAACACCACCACAAGCAGATGCAGAAGTGAACCATGCACGCTCCTATGAAGGACTATTCCACAGCAGTTGAGTACATTTTGTTTAAAGTTAGTAACACTATAAAAATTATGTTTTTAAGAAAACCATATTCAGAAGATGAAAGAATCTCGTTCTAAAGAATCTCTTTAGCTAATCTCGACATTAGCTAAAGAGAAGGTTAGGTTAAAATCTAGGGAGAGTGTCAGAAAATGACCTAGGGATAGTGTCAAGACCTTGGTTACTTAGAGCATCAGGGCCTAATTAAGGACCAGTGAGTGTCAGGGCTTCGGGTAGGGACAGCGTCAGAGCCTGACTTAGGGAGAGCGACAGGGCCTGAGTGAGGCCTAGCGTCAGGGCCTTAGCTAGGGACAGTGTCAGGGCATGACTTAGGAGCAACATAAGAGCCACGGTAGGATCAGCCTCAGGGGCTATGTTAAAGATATTATCAGGGCCTCTGTTAGGGACAGCCTCAAGGCCTCACTTAGGGAGAGCATCAGGGCTTCCTTAGGGAGAGTTTCAGGACCTTGGTAAGAGATGAGTTAGGATATTAGCTCAGGATAATGTCAGGACTTTAGATATTGATGGTAGCAGGGCCTAAGTAAGGGACAGTGTCAAGGCGTTAGTTAGGAGTAGCGGGCCCCTGATAGGTCCAGTGTCAGGTCCTCAGTTAGCAATAGTGTTAGGGCCTTAGTTAGGGACAGTGTCAGGGCCAGATGTAGGACGAGCATCTAGGCCTTAGTTCGGGACAGTTTCACAGTCTTGGGACTAAATTCAGTGCCTGAGGCAGGCACAACCTAAGGGCTTCAGTTAGCATAAGAGGCAGGACATTAGCTAGTGACAGTGTCAGTTTAACATGTAGGGATAGTGTCAGGAAATGACCTAAGGATAGTGTGAAGACCTTTGTTACTGAGACTCTCAGGGCCTTATTCAGAACCAGTGTTAGGGCTTCAGGTAGGGACAGCATCAGAGCCTGACTTAGGGAGAGCGATAGGGTCTGAGTGAGGCCTAGCGTCAGACCCTTAGCTGGGGACACTGTCAGGGCATGACTTAGGAGCAGCATCCCGGCCTCTGTTGGATCAGCCTTAGGGTCTTAGTTAAAGACATGATCAGTGTTTGAGTTAGTCACAGCATCAAGGCCTGAGTTAGTTAGGGAAAGCTGCAGGGCCTCACTTAGGGACAGCGTCAGGGCTTACTTTGGGACAGTTTCAGGACCTTGGTAAGACATGGGTCAGGATATTAGCTCCGGATAATGTCAGGACTTTAGATATTGATGGCAGCAGCCCTTAGTTAGAGACAGTGTCAGGCCCTGAGTTACGACTAGCATCAGAGCCTTTGTTAGGCACACTTTACGGGACTGAGTTAGGAGTAGAGTCAGGGCCTTACTTAGTGACAGTGTCAGGGCCTGACTTCGGGAGAGCGACAGGGCCTGAGTGAGGCCTAGCATCAGGCCCTTTGCTGGGCACACTGTCAGGGCATGACTTTGGAGCAGCATCAGCGTCTTTGCTGGATCAGCATTAAGGTCTTCGTGAAATACATGATCAGGGCCTGAGTTAGTCACAGCTTCAAGGCTTCAGTTAAGGAAAGCTTCAGGGCCTGAGTTAGGGACAGCCTCAGGTCTTCACTTACGGACAGCGTCAGGGCTTACTTTGGGACAGTTTCAGGACCTTGGAAAGACATAGGTCAGGATATTAGCTCAGGATAATGTCAGGACTTTACATACTGATGGCAGCAGGGCCTTAGTTACAGACCGTTTCAGGGCCTGAGTTAGGCCTAGCATCAGTGACTTTGTTAGGTACAGTGTAAGGGACTGAGTTAGGAGTAGTGTCAGGGCCTTGCTTAGGGACAGTGTCAGGATCTGAGTTAGGTGTACTGTCAGAGACCTAGTTAGGGACAGTGCTAGGGCCTGAGTTACGATTCGTGTCAAGGCCTTATTTAGGACCAATTTCAGGGCCTTAGTTTGGGCTAGCATCAGAGCCATTGTTAGGAATCGTACGAGGGCCTGAGTTAGGCGTACTGTCAGGGCCTTAGCTAGGGACAGTGTTAGGGCCTGAGTTAGGATTAGTGTCAAGGCCTTATTTAAGACCAATTTTAGGGCTTTAGTTTGGACTAGCAACAGAGCCTTTGTTAGGTATCATTTCGGGGCCGAAGTTAGGTGTAGTGTCAGGGCCATTGTTAGGGACAGTATCAGGGCCTGACTTAGGAGAAGTTCAGGGCCTTAGCCAGGGAAAGGGTCAGGGCCTTAGTAAGGGATATTATCAGGACCTGAATTAGCAGTAGTGTCAAAAATCCTTAGTGAGGAAAGTTAGGAATAAGTCAGGACTCAGGCCCTGACACTGTCCTTAACTAAGGCCCTGACACTACTCGTAACACAGGCCCTGATCTGATTCCTATCATAGGCCCTGACACTACTCGTAACACAGGCCCTGATCTGATTCCTATCATAGGCCCTGACACTGGTCTTAACTAAGGCCCTGACACTGGCCCTAACTAAAGCTGTGACGTTACTCTTAACTCAGGCACTGACACTGTCCCTAACAAAGCCTCTGACACTACTCCTAACTCAGGCCCTGACACTGTCTCTAACTAAGGCCCTGATACTACTACGAACTCAGCACTGGCACTGTCCCTAACTTAGGCCCTGACTCTACTCCTAACTCAGGAACTGACACTGTCACTAACTAAGGCCCTGACACTGTTCATAACTCACACCCTAACACTCCTCCTAAATCATGCCCTGGCAATGTCCCTAACTAAGGCCTTGACACTATTCCTAACTGAGGCACTGATACAATACCTAAGGAAAGCCCTGACATTACTCCGAACTCAGGCCCTGAAAAGGTCCCTAACTAAGGCTGACTAAACTCCTAACTCAGGCACTGACACTGTCCCAAAATAAGGCCCTGAATCTATTCCTAACTGAGGCGCTGATACAATACCTAACGAAGGCACTGATGCTACTCCTAACTAAGGCCCTGACACTACTCCTAACTCAGTCAATGACACAGTCCATAACTAAGGCCCTGACACTATTCCCAGCTCAGGCACTGACAGTGTATGTAATAAAACCCTGACACTACACCTAACTCAGGCACTGACAGTGTCCCTAACAAGGGCCCTCACACTACTCCCAACTCAGTCACTGACATTTTCCCTAATTGAGGCAATGATACTACTCCCAACTCAGGAACTAAGGCTCTGGATCATTGTGATGACAAGCGCCATGGAGCACTGTGATGACAAGGGTCATGGAGAATTGTGATGACAAGTGCATGGAGCATTGTGATGACAAGGGCCATGGAGAATTGTGATGACAGGGGTCATGGAGAATTGTGATGACAAGGGCCATGGAGCATTGTGATGACAGAGTTCATGGGGCATTGTGATGAAAGTGGTCATGGAGCATTGTGATGAAAATGGTCATGGAGCATTGTGATGAAAGTGGTCATGGAGGATTGTGATGAAAAGCGCTATGGAGGATTGTGATGACAGGGGTCATGGAGCATTGTGAGGACAAGTGCCATGGAGCATTGTGATGATAGGCGTCATGGGGCATTGTGATGACAGGGATCTTGGAGCTTTGTGGTGAAAGGTGTCATGGTACATTGTGATTACAACGACCTGGAGCATTGTGATGACAAGGGTCATGGAGCATTGTGATGACAATCACCATGGATCATTGTGATTAGTGGGGTAATGGAGCATTGTCATGAAAGGGGTCATGGATCATTGTGATTACAGGGAATCGAGGAGCATTGTTTTGACAAGCTCCAGGGATCATCGTGATGAAAGGGGAAAAGGAGAATTGTGATGAAAGGAATCATGGATCATTGTGATGACAGCGATCATGGAGCATTGTTATGACAAGAGCGAAGGAGCACTGTGATGAGAAGGGCCATGGATCATGGTGATGACAGGGGTCAGGGAGCATTGTAATGACAGGGCTCATGGAGCATTGTGATGACAATGGTCATGGAGAATTTTGATGAAAGGGTTCATGGAGCATTGTGCTGAAAGTGGTCATGGATCTTTGTGATGACATGCAGCAGGGAGCATTGTGATGACAAGGGCCATGGATCATTGTGATGACAGTGGTTATGGAGCATTGTGATGAAAGGTGTCATGGCTCATTGTGATGACAGGGGGCCTGGAGCATTGTGATGACAGGGTTCATGGGGCATTGTGATGACAAGGGCCTTGGAGCATTGTGATGAAAGTGGTCATATGGCATTTTGAATGATAGGGGCCATGGAACATTGTGATGACAAGTGTCATGGAGCCTTGTAATGACAGGGTGCATGGAACATTGTGATGTCACCGCCATGTAGCATTTTAGACAAGGGTCAAGGAGTATTGTGATGATAAGTGCGTGGAACATTGCGAAGACAGGTGTCATGGAGCATTGTGATGATAAGGGCATGGAACCTTGTGATGACAGGGGGCATGGAACATTGTAATGAAAGGGGGCATGGAGCATTGTGATGACAGGGGGAATGGAGCATTGTGATGAAAAGGGCATGGAGCCTTGTGAGACAAGTCTCATGGAGCATTGTGTTGAGAGTGGGCTTGGAGCATTGTGGTGACAGGGGGCATGAAACTTTGTGATGACAATGGCATGGAGCATTGTGAGAAAAGTGTTAAGGAGAGCTGTGATGAAAGGGGTCATGGAAGACTCTGATTACAGGGGACATGGAGCATTGTATTGACAAAGACAAGTAGCATTGTGATGACATGGCTCAGGGAGCATTGTGGGGAAATGGGTCATGGGGCATTGTGATGACAGGGGTTATGGAGCATTGTGATGAAAGCGGCCATGGAACATTGTGATGAAAGGGGTCAAGGATCATTGTGATTACAGGGATCATGGAGCATTGTGATGACAAGTGCCAAGGATCACTCTGAGGAAAGGGGTAATGGAGAATTGTTATCAAAGGGGTCATGGATCATGGTGATTCCAGTGGTCATGGAGCCTTGTGATGACAAGCGCCATGGAGCTTTGTGATGACAAGAGCCATGGAGCATTGTAAGGAAAGGGGTCCTGGAGCATTGTGATGAACGTGGTCATGGATCTTTGTTATGACAATGTTCATGGCGCATTTTGATGAAAAGGGTCATGGAGCATTGTGATGGAAGTGGTCATCGGGCATTGTGATGAGAAGGGCCATGGAGCATTGTGATGAAAGGGTTCATGGAGCACTGTGATGATAAGGGCATGAAGCCTTGTGATCAAAATGGTCATGGAGCATTGTGATGAAAAGGGGTCATGGAGCATTGTGATGAACAGGGCACATGGAGCATTGTGATGAAAGTGGTCATGGAGCATTGTGATGAAAGGGGCCATGGGGCATTGTGATGAGAAGGGGTCATGGAGCATTGTGATGACAAGCGCCATGGGGCATTGTGATGGCAAGAGCCATGGAATATTGTGATGAAAAGGGTCATGGACCACTGTGCTGAATGTGGTCATGGAGCATTGTGATGCACAGCGCCATGGAGCATTGTGATGACAAGCGTCATGGAGCTTTGTGATGAAATGTCTCATGGAACATTGTGATGACAGGGGTCGTGGAGCACTGTGATTACATTGAACATGGAGCATTGTGATGACAAAGGCTATGGAGCATTGTGATGAGAAGGGCATGGAGCATTGTGATGACAAAAGTCATAGAGCAGTGCGATGAAAGGATTAATGGAGCATTGTGATGAAAGGGTTCATGGAGCATTGTGATGACAGGGGGCATGGAGCACTGTGATGAAAGGGGTTATGGAGCACTGTGATTACAGGGGTAATTGTGATGCATTGTGAAGAACGGGGACATGAGACAGGGGTAATGGAGCATTCTGATGAAAGTTTTCATGGCTCATTGTGATGAAAAGGGGCATTGAGCATTGTAAGGAAAAGGGTTATGGAGCACTGTGATTACAGGGGTAATTTAGAGCATTGTGATAAACGGGGACATGGAGCAATTTGATGACAGGGGTCATGGGGCATTGTGAGGACAAGGGCCATGAAGCATTGTGATGACAGGGGTCATTTGGCTTTGTGAATGACAGGGGACCTGGAGCTTTGTGATGACAAGGGTAATGGAGCATTGTGATGACCGGGGTCATGGAGCATTGTGATGACAGGGGTCATGGGGCATTGTGATGATAAGGGCGTGGAGCATTGTGATGACAGTGGTCACGGGACATTGTGACGATAAGGTCATGGAGCTTAGTGAGGGACAGTCTAGCGGTCTTGGGACTAAATTCAGTGCCTGAGGTAGACACAGCATAAGGTCTTTAGTTAGCATAAGACGTAGGATAGTAGCTCGGGACAGGGTTAGGGTGAAGGCTAGGAATCGTGTCAGGAAATGACCTAAGGATAGTGTGAAGACCTTTGTTACTGAGAATATCAGGGCCTTATTCAGAACCAATGTTAGTGCTTCAGGTACGGACAGTATCAGGGCCTGACTTAGGGAGAGCGACAGGGTCTGAGTGAGGCCTAATGTCAGACCCTCAGCTGGGGACACTGTCAGGGAGTGACTTAGGAGCAGCATCAGTGCCTTTGTTGGATCAGCTTTAGGCTCTTAGTTAAAGATGACCAGAGCCCTCGTTAGTCACAACGTCAAGGCCTCAGTTAGGGAAAGCTTCAGGGCCTGAGTTACAGACAGCCTCAGGTCTTCACTTAAAGACAGCGACAGGGCTTTCTTAGGGAGAGTGTCAAGACCTTGGTTAGAAATGGGTCAGGATATTATCTCAGGAGAGTGTCAGGATTTTAGTTATTGCTGGCAGCAGGGCCTATATTAGGGACAGATTCTGGGCCTTTGTTAGAGACAGTGTCATGGCCTTAGTTAGGAGTAGTCAGGGCCTTAGTTAGGGAGAGCATTAGGGTTTCAGTCAGCATAAGATGCAGGAGATTATCTCGGGACAGAGTCAGGTTCCAGGCCAGAGAGAGTGAAAGGAAATGACCAAGGGATAACGAGAAGACCTTAGTCATTGAGAGCATCAGGGCCTTAGTTAGCAGCAGCGTGAGGGCCTTAATCAGGACCAGTGCCAGGGCTTGATGTACGGACAGCGTCAGAGCCTAACTAAGGTACAGCAACAGGGCCTAAGTGAGGCCTACCTTTGGGGCCAGAGTAAGGGACAGTATCAGGGCATGACTTAGGAGCAGCATAAAGGCCTCTGTAGGATCAGCATTAGGGTCTTCATTAAAGATATTATCAGGGCCTCTGTTAGGGACAGCCTCAAGGTCTCACTTAGGGACAGCGTCAGGGCTTACTTTGGGAAAGTTTCAGGACCTTGGTAAGACATGGGTCAGGATATTAGCTCAGGATAATGTCAGGTGTTCAGATATTGACGGCAGCAGGGCCTTAGTTAGAGGCAGTGTCAGGCCTAAGTTAGGACTAACCACGGAGCCTTTGTTAGGTACAGTGTCAGTGACGGAGTTAGGTGTAGTGTCAGGGCCTTAGTTCGAGACAGTGTCAGCACTTACGTTAGGACGCGCCTCCAGGTCTCAGTTAGGGACAGGTTCACGGCCTCGGACCTAAATTCAGGGCCTCATTTAGGGACAGAATCACAGATTTAGCTAGCATAAGAGGATCTACAGCTGAAAGCAACTTGAACACCACCACAAGCAGATGCAGAAGTGAACCATGCACGCTCCTATGAAGGACTATTCCACAGCAGTTGAGTACATTTTGTTTAAAGTTAGTAACACTATAAAAATTATGTTTTTAAGAAAACCATATTCAGAAGATGAAAGAATCTCGTTCTAAAGAATCTCTTTAGCTAATCTCGACATTAGCTAAAGAGAAGGTTAGGTTAAGATCTAGGGAGAGTGTCAGAAAATGACCTAGGGATAGTGTCAAGACCTTGGTTACTTAGAGCATCAGGGCCTAATTAAGGACCAGTGAGTGTCAGGGCTCGGGTAGGGACAGCGTCAGAGCCTGACTTAGGGAGAGCGACAGGGCCTGAGTGAGGCCTAGCGTCAGGGCCTTAGCTAGGGACAGTGTCAGGGCATGACTTAGGAGCAACATAAGAGCCACGGTAGGATCAGCCTCAGGGGCTATGTTAAAGATATTATCAGGGCCTCTGTTAGGGACAGCCTCAAGGCCTCACTTAGGGAGAGCATCAGGGCTTCCTTAGGGAGAGTTTCAGGACCTTGGTAAGAGATGAGTTAGGATATTAGCTCAGGATAATGTCAGGACTTTAGATATTGATGGTAGCAGGGCCTAAGTAAGGGACAGTGTCAAGGCGTTAGTTAGGAGTAGCGGGCCCCTGATAGGTCCAGTGTCAGGTCCTAAGTTAGCAATAGTGTTAGGGCTTTAGTTAGGGACAGTGTCAGGGCCAGATGTAGGACGAGCATCTAGGCCTTAGTTCGGGACAGTTTCACAGTCTTGGGACTAAATTCAGTGCCTGAGGCAGGCACAACCTAAGGGCTTCAGTTAGCATAAGAGGCAGGACATTAGCTAGTGACAGTGTCAGTTTAACATGTAGGGATAGTGTCAGGAAATGACCTAAGGATAGTGTGAAGACCTTTGTTACTGAGACTCTCAGGGCCTTATTCAGAACCAGTGTTAGGGCTTCAGGTAGGGACAGCATCAGAGCCTGACTTAGGGAGAGCGATAGGGTCTGAGTGAGGCCTAGCGTCAGACCCTTAGCTGGGGACACTGTCAGGGCATGACTTAGGAGCAGCATCCCGGCCTCTGTTGGATCAGCCTTAGGGTCTTAGTTAAAGACATGATCAGTGTTTGAGTTAGTCACAGCATCAAGGCCTGAGTTAGTTAGGGAAAGCTGCAGGGCCTCACTTAGGGACAGCGTCAGGGCTTACTTTGGGACAGTTTCAGGACCTTGGTAAGACATAGGTCAGGATATTAGCTCCCGATAATATCAGGACTTTAGATATTGATGGCAGCAGCCCTTAGTTAGAGACAGTGTCAGGCCCTGAGTTACGACTAGCATCAGAGCCTTTGTTAGGTACACTTTACGGGACTGAGTTAGGAGTAGAGTCAGGGCCTTAGTTAGTGACAGTGTCAGGGCCTGACTTCGGGAGAGCGACAGGGCCTGAGTGAGGTCTAGCATCAGGCCCTTTGCTGGGCACACTGTCAGGGCATGACTTTGGAGCAGCATCAGCGTCTTTGCTGGATCAGCATTAAGGTCTTCGTGAAATACATGATCAGGGCCTGAGTTAGTCACACTTTCAAGGCTTCAGTTAAGGAAAGCTTCAGGGCCTGAGTTAGGGACAGACTCAGGTCTTCACTTACGGACAGCGTCAGGGCTTACTTTGGGACAGTTTCAGGACCTTGGAAAGACATAGGTCAGGATATTAGCTCAGGATAATGTCAGGACTTTACATACTGATGGCAGCAGGGCCTTAGTTACAGACCGTTTCAGGGCCTGAGTTAGGCCTAGCATCAGTGACTTTGTTAGGTACAGTGTAAGGGACTGAGTTAGGAGTAGTGTCAGGGCCTTGCTTAGGGACAGTGTCAGGGTCTGAGTTAGGTGTACTGTCAGAGACCTAGTTAGGGACAGTGCTAGGGCCTGAGTTACGATTCGTGTCAAGGCCTTATTTAGGACCAATTTCAGGGCCTTAGTTTGGGCTAGCATCAGAGCCATTGTTAGGAATCGTACGAGGGCCTGAGTTAGGCGTACTGTCAGGGCCTTAGCTAGGGACAGTGTTAGGGCCTGAGTTAGGATTAGTGTCAAGGCCTTATTTAAGACCAATTTTAGGGCTTTAGTTTGGACTAGCAAGAGAGCCTTTGTTAGGTATCATTTCGGGGCCGAAGTTAGGTGTAGTGTCAGGGCCATTGTTAGGGACAGTATCAGGGCCTGACTTAGGAGAAGTTCAGGGCATTAGCCAGGGAAAGGGTCAGGGCCTTAGTAAGGGATATTATCAGGACCTGAATTAGCAGTAGTGTCAAAAATCCTTAGTGAGGAAAGTTAGGAATAAGTCAGGACTCAGGCCCTGACACTGTCCTTAACTAAGGCCCTGACACTACTCGTAACACAGGCCCTGATCTGATTCCTATCATAGGCCCTGACACTACTCGTAACACAGGCCCTGATCTGATTCCTATCATAGGCCCTGACACTGGTCTTAACTAAGGCCCTGACACTGGCCCTAACTAAAGCTGTGACGTTACTCTTAACTCAGGCACTGACACTGTCCCTAACAAAGCCTCTGACACTACTCCTAACTCAGGCCCTGACACTGTCTCTAACTAAGGCCCTGATACTACTACGAACTCAGCACTGGCACTGTCCCTAACTTAGGCCCTGACTCTACTCCTAACTCAGGAACTGACACTGTCACTAACTAAGGCCCTGACACTGTTCATAACTCACACCCTAACACTCCTCCTAAATCATGCCCTGGCAATGTCCCTAACTAAGGCCTTGACACTATTCCTAACTGAGGCACTGATACAATACCTAAGGAAAGCCCTGACATTACTCCGAACTCAGGCCCTGAAAAGGTCCCTAACTAAGGCTGACTAAACTCCTAACTCAGGCACTGACACTGTCCCAAAATAAGGCCCTGAATCTATTCCTAACTGAGGCGCTGATACAATACCTAACGAAGGCACTGATGCTACTCCTAACTAAGGCCCTGACACTACTCCTAACTCAGTCAATGACACAGTCCATAACTAAGGCCCTGACACTATTCCCAGCTCAGGCACTGACAGTGTATGTAATAAAACCCTGACACTACACCTAACTCAGGCACTGACAGTGTCTCTAACAAGGGCCCTCACACTACTCCCAACTCAGTCACTGACATTTTCCCTAATTGAGGCAATGATACTACTCCCAACTCAGGAACTAAGGCTCTGGATCATTGTGATGACAAGCGCCATGGAGCACTGTGATGACAAGGGTCATGGAGAATTGTGATGACAAGTGCATGGAGCATTGTGATGACAAGGGCCATGGAGAATTGTGATGACAGGGGTCATGGAGAATTGTGATGACAAGGGCCATGGAGCATTGTGATGACAGAGTTCATGGGGCATTGTGATGAAAGTGGTCATGGAGCATTGTGATGAAAATGGTCATGGAGCATTGTGATGAAAGTGGTCATGGAGGATTGTGATGAAAAGCGCTATGGAGGATTGTGATGACAGGGGTCATGGAGCATTGTGAGGACAAGTGCCATGGAGCATTGTGATGATAGGCGTCATGGGGCATTGTGATGACAGGGATCTTGGAGCTTTGTGGTGAAAGGTGTCATGGTACATTGTGATTACAACGACCTGGAGCATTGTGATGACAAGGGTCATGGAGCATTGTGATGACAATCACCATGGATCATTGTGATTAGTGGGGTAATGGAGCATTGTCATGAAAGGGGTCATGGATCATTGTGATTACAGGGAATCGAGGAGCATTGTTTTGACAAGCTCCAGGGATCATCGTGATGAAAGGGGAAAAGGAGAATTGTGATGAAAGGAATCATGGATCATTGTGATGACAGCGATCATGGAGCATTGTTATGACAAGAGCGAAGGAGCACTGTGATGAGAAGGGCCATGGATCATGGTGATGACAGGGGTCAGGGAGCATTGTAATGACAGGGCTCATGGAGCATTGTGATGACAATGGTCATGGAGAATTTTGATGAAAGGGGTCATGGAGCATTGTGCTGAAAGTGGTCATGGATCTTTGTGATGACATGCACCAGGGAGCATTGTGATGACAAGGGCCATGGATCATTGTGATGACAGTGGTTATGGAGCATTGTGATGAAAGGTGTCATGGCTCATTGTGATGACAGGGGGCCTGGAGCATTGTGATGACAGGGTTCATGGGGCATTGTGATGACAAGGGCCTTGGAGCATTGTGATGAAAGTGGTCATATGGCATTTTGAATGATAGGGGCCATGGAACATTGTGATGACAAGTGTCATGGAGCCTTGTAATGACAGGGTGCATGGAACATTGTGATGTCACCGCCATGTAGCATTTTAGACAAGGGTCAAGGAGTATTGTGATGATAAGTGCGTGGAACATTGCGAAGACAGGTGTCATGGAGCATTGTGATGATAAGGGCATGGAACCTTGTGATGACAGGGGGCATGGAACATTGTAATGAAAGGGGGCATGGAGCATTGTGATGACAGGGGGAATGGAGCATTGTGATGAAAAGGGCATGGAGCCTTGTGAGACAAGTCTCATGGAGCATTGTGTTGAGAGTGGGCTTGGAGCATTGTGGTGACAGGGGGCATGAAACTTTGTGATGACAATGGCATGGAGCATTGTGAGAAAAGTGTTAAGGAGAGCTGTGATGAAAGGGGTCATGGAAGACTCTGATTACAGGGGACATGGAGCATTGTATTGACAAAGACAAGTAGCATTGTGATGACATGGCTCAGGGAGCATTGTGGGGAAATGGGTCATGGGGCATTGTGATGACAGGGGTTATGGAGCATTGTGATGAAAGCGGCCATGGAACATTGTGATGAAAGGGGTCAAGGATCATTGTGATTACAGGGATCATGGAGCATTGTGATGACAAGTGCCAAGGATCACTCTGAGGAAAGGGGTAATGGAGAATTGTTATCAAAGGGGTCATGGATCATGGTGATTCCAGTGGTCATGGAGCCTTGTGATGACAAGCGCCATGGAGCTTTGTGATGACAAGAGCCATGGAGCATTGTAAGGAAAGGGGTCCTGGAGCATTGTGATGAACGTGGTCATGGATCTTTGTTATGACAATGTTCATGGCGCATTTTGATGAAAAGGGTCATGGAGCATTGTGATGGAAGTGGTCATCGGGCATTGTGATGAGAAGGGCCATGGAGCATTGTGATGAAAGGGTTCATGGAGCACTGTGATGATAAGGGCATGAAGCCTTGTGATCAAAATGGTCATGGAGCATTGTGATGAAAAGGGGTCATGGAGCATTGTGATGAACAGGGCACATGGAGCATTGTGATGAAAGTGGTCATGGAGCATTGTGATGAAAGGGGCCATGGGGCATTGTGATGACAAGGGGTCATGGAGCATTGTGATGACAAGCGCCATGGGGCATTGTGATGGCAAGAGCCATGGAATATTGTGATGAAAAGGGTCATGGACCACTGTGCTGAATGTGGTCATGGAGCATTGTGATGCACAGCGCCATGGAGCATTGTGATGACAAGCGTCATGGAGCTTTGTGATGAAATGTCTCATGGAACATTGTGATGACAGGGGTCGTGGAGCACTGTGATTACATTGAACATGGAGCATTGTGATGACAAAGGCCATGGAGCATTGTGATGAGAAGGGCATGGAGCATTGTGATGACAAAAGTCATAGAGCAGTGCGATGAAAGGATTAATGGAGCATTGTGATGAAAGGGTTCATGGAGCATTGTGATGACAGGGGGCATGGAGCACTGTGATGAAAGGGGTTATGGATCACTGTGATTACAGGGGTAATTGTGATGCATTGTGAAGAACGGGGACATGAGACAGGGGTAATGGAGCATTCTGATGAAAGTTTTCATGGCTCATTGTGATGAAAAGGGGCATTGAGCATTGTAAGGAAAAGGGTTATGGAGCACTGTGATTACAGGAGTAATTTAGAGCATTGTGATAAACGGGGACATGGAGCAATTTGATGACAGGGGTCATGGGGCATTGTGAGGACAAGGGCCATGAAGCATTGTGATGACAGGGGTCATTTGGCTTTGTGAATGACAGGGGACCTGGAGCTTTGTGATGACAATGGTAATGGAGCATTGTGATGACCGGGGTCATGGAGCATTGTGATGACAGGGGGCATGGAGCATTGTGATCACAAGAGCATGGAACATTGTGAGACAAGGGTCATGGGCCAATGTGATGACATGGGGTATGGAGCATTGTGATGACAATGGTATGTAGCATTGCGATGACAAGGGTCATGAAGCATTGCAATGAGAGTGGTCATGGAGCTTTGGGATGCCAGGGGTCATGGAGCATTGTGATGACAATGGTCATGGTGCATTTTGATGAAAGGGGTCACGGAGCATTGTGATGGAAGGGGTCATGGAGCATTGTGATGACAGGGGTCATGGGGCATTGTGATGATAAGGGCGTGGAGCATTGTGATGACAGTGGTCACGGGACATTGTGACGATAAGGTCATGGAGCTTAGTGAGGGACAGTCTAGCGGTCTTGGGACTAAATTCAGTGCCTGAGGTAGACACAGCATAAGGTCTTTAGTTAGCATAAGACGTAGGATAGTAGCTCGGGACAGGGTTAGGGTGAAGGCTAGGAATCGTGTCAGGAAATGACCTAAGGATAGTGTGAAGACCTTTGTTACTGAGAATATCAGGGCCTTATTCAGAACCAATGTTAGTGCTTCAGGTACGGACAGTATCAGGGCCTGACTTAGGGAGAGCGACAGGGTCTGAGTGAGGCCTAATGTCAGGCCCTCAGCTGGGGACACTGTCAGGGAGTGACTTAGGAGCAGCATCAGTGCCTTTGTTGGATCAGCTTTAGGCTCTTAGTTAAAGATGACCAGAGCCCTCGTTAGTCACAACGTCAAGGCCTCAGTTAGGGAAAGCTTCAGGGCCTGAGTTACAGACAGCCTCAGGTCTTCACTTAAAGACAGCGACAGGGCTTTCTTAGGGAGAGTGTCAAGACCTTGGTTAGAAATGGGTCAGGATATTATCTCAGGAGAGTGTCAGGATTTTAGTTATTGCTGGCAGCAGGGCCTATATTAGGGACAGATTCTGGGCCTTTGTTAGAGACAGTGTCATGGCCTTAGTTAGGAGTAGTCAGGGCCTTAGTTAGGGAGAGCATTAGGGTTTCAGTCAGCATAAGATGCAGGAGATTATCTCGGGACAGAGTCAGGTTCCAGGCCAGAGAGAGTGAAAGGAAATGACCAAGGGATAACGAGAAGACCTTAGTCATTGAGAGCATCAGGGCCTTAGTTAGCAGCAGCGTGAGGGCCTTAATCAGGACCAGTGCCAGGGCTTGATGTACGGACAGCGTCAGAGCCTAACTAAGGTACAGCAACAGGGCCTAAGTGAGGCCTACCTTTGGGGCCAGAGTAAGGGACAGTATCAGGGCATGACTTAGGAGCAGCATAAAGGCCTCTGTAGGATCAGCATTAGGGTCTTCATTAAAGATATTATCAGGGCCTCTGTTAGGGACAGCCTCAAGGTCTCACTTAGGGACAGCGTCAGGGCTTACTTTGGGAAAGTTTCAGGACCTTGGTAAGACATGGGTCAGGATATTAGCTCAGGATAATGTCAGGTGTTCAGATATTGACGGCAGCAGGGCCTTAGTTAGAGGCAGTGTCAGGCCTAAGTTAGGACTAACCACGGAGCCTTTGTTAGGTACAGTGTCAGTGACGGAGTTAGGTGTAGTGTCAGGGCCTTAGTTCGAGACAGTGTCAGCACTTGCGTTAGGACGCGCCTCCAGGTCTCAGTTAGGGACAGGTTCACGGCCTCGGACCTAAATTCAGGGCCTCATTTAGGGACAGAATCACAGATTTAGCTAGCATAAGAGGATCTACAGCTGAAAGCAACTTGAACACCACCACAAGCAGATGCAGAAGTGAACCATGCACGCTCCTATGAAGGACTATTCCACAGCAGTTGAGTACATTTTGTTTAAAGTTAGTAACACTATAAAAATTATGTTTTTAAGAAAACCATATTCAGAAGATGAAAGAATCTCGTTCTAAAGAATCTCTTTAGCTAATCTCGACATTAGCTAAAGAGAAGGTTAGGTTAAGATCTAGGGAGAGTGTCAGAAAATGACCTAGGGATAGTGTCAAGACCTTGGTTACTTAGAGCATCAGGGCCTAATTAAGGACCAGTGAGTGTCAGGGCTTCGGGTAGGGACAGCGTCAGAGCCTGACTTAGGGAGAGCGACAGGGCCTGAGTGAGGCCTAGCGTCAGGGCCTTAGCTAGGGACAGTGTCAGGGCATGACTTAGGAGCAACATAAGAGCCACGGTAGGATCAGCCTCAGGGGCTATGTTAAAGATATTATCAGGGCCTCTGTTAGGGACAGCCTCAAGGCCTCACTTAGGGAGAGCATCAGGGCTTCCTTAGGGAGAGTTTCAGGACCTTGGTAAGAGATGAGTTAGGATATTAGCTCAGGATAATGTCAGGACTTTAGATATTGATGGTAGCAGGGCCTAAGTAAGGGACAGTGTCAAGGCGTTAGTTAGGAGTAGCGGGCCCCTGATAGGTCCAGTGTCAGGTCCTCAGTTAGCAATAGTGTTAGGGCCTTAGTTAGGGACAGTGTCAGGGCCAGATGTAGGACGAGCATCTAGGCCTTAGTTCGGGACAGTTTCACAGTCTTGGGACTAAATTCAGTGCCTGAGGCAGGCACAACCTAAGGGCTTCAGTTAGCATAAGAGGCAGGACATTAGCTAGTGACAGTGTCAGTTTAACATGTAGGGATAGTGTCAGGAAATGACCTAAGGATAGTGTGAAGACCTTTGTTACTGAGACTCTCAGGGCCTTATTCAGAACCAGTGTTAGGGCTTCAGGTAGGGACAGCATCAGAGCCTGACTTAGGGAGAGCGATAGGGTCTGAGTGAGGCCTAGCGTCAGACCCTTAGCTGGGGACACTGTCAGGGCATGACTTAGGAGCAGCATCCCGGCCTCTGTTGGATCAGCCTTAGGGTCTTAGTTAAAGACATGATCAGTGTTTGAGTTAGTCACAGCATCAAGGCCTGAGTTAGTTAGGGAAAGCTGCAGGGCCTCACTTAGGGACAGCGTCAGGGCTTACTTTGGGACAGTTTCAGGACCTTGGTAAGACATAGGTCAGGATATTAGCTCCCGATAATATCAGGACTTTAGATATTGATGGCAGCAGCCCTTAGTTAGAGACAGTGTCAGGCCCTGAGTTACGACTAGCATCAGAGCCTTTGTTAGGTACACTTTACGGGACTGAGTTAGGAGTAGAGTCAGGGCCTTAGTTAGTGACAGTGTCAGGGCCTGACTTCGGGAGAGCGACAGGGCCTGAGTGAGGTCTAGCATCAGGCCCTTTGCTGGGCACACTGTCAGGGCATGACTTTGGAGCAGCATCAGCGTCTTTGCTGGATCAGCATTAAGGTCTTCGTGAAATACATGATCAGGGCCTGAGTTAGTCACACTTTCAAGGCTTCAGTTAAGGAAAGCTTCAGGGCCTGAGTTAGGGACAGACTCAGGTCTTCACTTACGGACAGCGTCAGGGCTTACTTTGGGACAGTTTCAGGACCTTGGAAAGACATAGGTCAGGATATTAGCTCAGGATAATGTCAGGACTTTACATACTGATGGCAGCAGGGCCTTAGTTACAGACCGTTTCAGGGCCTGAGTTAGGCCTAGCATCAGTGACTTTGTTAGGTACAGTGTAAGGGACTGAGTTAGGAGTAGTGTCAGGGCCTTGCTTAGGGACAGTGTCAGGGTCTGAGTTAGGTGTACTGTCAGAGACCTAGTTAGGGACAGTGCTAGGGCCTGAGTTACGATTCGTGTCAAGGCCTTATTTAGGACCAATTTCAGGGCCTTAGTTTGGGCTAGCATCAGAGCCATTGTTAGGAATCGTACGAGGGCCTGAGTTAGGCGTACTGTCAGGGCCTTAGCTAGGGACAGTGTTAGGGCCTGAGTTAGGATTAGTGTCAAGGCCTCATTTAAGACCAATTTTAGGGCTTTAGTTTGGACTAGCAACAGAGCCTTTGTTAGGTATCATTTCGGGGCCGAAGTTAGGTGTAGTGTCAGGGCGATTTTTAGGGATAGTATCAGGGCCTGACTTAGGAGAAGTTCAGGGCCTTAGCCAGGGAAAGGGTCAGGGCCTTAGTAAGGGATATTATCAGGACCTGAATTAGCAGTAGTGTCAAAAATCCTTAGTGAGGAAAGTTAGGAATAAGTCAGGACTCAGGCCCTGACACTGTCCTTAACTAAGGCCCTGACACTACTCGTAACACAGGCCCTGATCTGATTCCTATCATAGGCCCTGACACTACTCGTAACACAGGCCCTGATCTGATTCCTATCATAAGCCCTGACACTGGTCTTAACTAAGGCCCTGACACTGGCCCTAACTAAAGCTGTGACGTTACTCTTAACTCAGGCACTGACACTGTCCCTAACAAAGCCTCTGACACTACTCCTAACTCAGGCCCTGACACTGTCTCTAACTAAGGCCCTGATACTACTACGAACTCAGCACTGGCACTGTCCCTAACTTAGGCCCTGACTCTACTCCTAACTCAGGAACTGACACTGTCACTAACTAAGGCCCTGACACTGTTCATAACTCACACCCTAACACTCCTCCTAAATCATGCCCTGGCAATGTCCCTAACTAAGGCCTTGACACTATTCCTAACTCAGGCACTGATACAATACCTAAGGAAGGCCCTGACATTACTCCTAACTCAGGCCCTGAAAAGGTCCCTAACTAAGGCTGACAAAACTCCTAACTCAGGCACTGACACTGTCCCAAAATAAGGCCCTGAATCTATTCCTAACTGAGGCGCTGATACAATACCTAACGAAGGCACTGATGCTACTCCTAACTAAGGCCCTGACACTACTCCTAACTCAGGCAATGACACAGTCCATAACTAAGGCCCTGACACTATTCCCAACTCAGGCACTGACAGTGTATGTAATAAAACCCTGACACTACACCTAACTCAGGCACTGACAGTGTCCCTAACAAGGGCCCTCACACTACTCCCAACTCAGTCACTGACATTTTCCCTAATTGAGGCAATGATACTACTCCCAACTCAGGAACTAAGGCTCTGGATCATTGTGATGACAAGCGCCATGGAGCACTGTGATGACAAGGGTCATGGAGAATTGTGATGACAAGTGCATGGAGCATTGTGATGACAAGGGCCATGGAGATTTGTGATGACAAGGGTCATGGAGAATTGTGATGACAAGGGCCATGGAGCATTGTGATGACAGAGTTCATGGGGCATTGTGATGAAAGTGGTCATGGAGCATTGTGATGAAAATGGTCATGGAGCATTGTGATGCAAGTGGTCATGGAGGATTGTGATGAAAAGCGCTATGGAGGATTGTGATGACAGGGGTCATGGAGCATTGTGAGGACAAGTGCCATGGAGCATTGTGATGATAGGCGTCATGGGGCATTGTGATGACAGGGATCTTGGAGCTTTGTGGTGAAAGGTGTCATGGTACATTGTGATTACAACGACCTGGAGCATTGTGATGACAAGGGTCATGGAGCATTGTGATGACAATCACCATGGATCATTGTGATTAGTGGGGTAATGGAGCATTGTCATGAAAGGGGTCATGGATCATTGTGATTACAGGGAATCGAGGAGCATTGTTTTGACAAGCTCCAGGGATCATCGTGATGAAAGGGGAAAAGGAGAATTGTGATGAAAGGAATCATGGATCATTGTGATGACAGCGATCATGGAGCATTGTTATGACAAGAGCGAAGGAGCACTGTGATGAGAAGGGCCATGGATCATGGTGATGACAGGGGTCAGGGAGCTTTGTAATGACAGGGCTCATGGAGCATTGTGATGACAATGGTCATGGAGAATTTTGATGAAAGGGGTCATGGAGCATTGTGCTGAAAGTGGTCATGGATCTTTGTGATGACATGCACCAGGGAGCATTGTGATGACAAGGGCCATGGATCATTGTGATGACAGTGGTTATGGAGCATTGTGATGAAAGGTGTCATGGCTCATTGTGATGACAGGGGGCCTGGAGCATTGTGATGACAGGGTTCATGGGGCATTGTGATGACAAGGGTCTTGGAGCATTGTGATGAAAGTGGTCATATGGCGTTTTGAATGATAGGGGCCATGGAACATTGTGATGACAAGTGTCATGGAGCCTTGTAATGACAGGGTGCATGGAACATTGTGATGTCACCGCCATGTAGCATTTTAGACAAGGGTCAAGGAGTATTGTGATGATAAGTGCGTGGAACATTGCGAAGACAGGTGTCATGGAGCATTGTGATGATAAGGGCATGGAACCTTGTGATGACAGGGGGCATGGAACATTGTAATGAAAGGGGGCATGGAGCATTGTGATGACAGGGGGAATGGAGCATTGTGATGAAAAGGGCATGGAGCCTTGTGAGACAAGTCTCATGGAGCATTGTGTTGAGAGTGGGCTTGGAGCATTGTGGTGACAGGGGGCATGAAACTTTGTGATGACAATGGCATGGAGCATTGTGAGAAAAGTGTTAAGGAGAGCTGTGATGAAAGGGGTCATGGAAGACTCTGATTACAGGGGACATGGAGCATTGTATTGACAAAGACAAGTAGCATTGTGATGACATGGCTCAGGGAGCATTGTGGGGAAATGGGTCATGGGGCATTGTGATGACAGGGGTTATGGAGCATTGTGATGAAAGCGGCCATGGAACATTGTGATGAAAGGGGTCAAGGATCATTGTGATTACAGGGATCATGGAGCATTGTGATGACAAGTGCCAAGGATCACTCTGAGGAAAGGGGTAATGGAGAATTGTTATCAAAGGGGTCATGGATCATGGTGATTCCAGTGGTCATGGAGCCTTGTGATGACAAGCGCCATGGAGCTTTGTGATGACAAGAGCCATGGAGCATTGTAAGGAAAGGGGTCCTGGAGCATTGTGATGAACGTGGTCATGGATCTTTGTTATGACAATGTTCATGGCGCATTTTGATGAAAAGGGTCATGGAGCATTGTGATGGAAGTGGTCATCGGGCATTGTGATGAGAAGGGCCATGGAGCATTGTGATGAAAGGGTTCATGGAGCACTGTGATGATAAGGGCATGAAGCCTTGTGATCAAAATGGTCATGGAGCATTGTGATGAAAAGGGGTCATGGAGCATTGTGATGAACAGGGCACATGGAGCATTGTGATGAAAGTGGTCATGGAGCATTGTGATGAAAGGGGCCATGGGGCATTGTGATGAGAAGGGGTCATGGAGCATTGTGATGACAAGCGCCATGGGGCATTGTGATGGCAAGAGCCATGGAATATTGTGATGAAAAGGGTCATGGACCACTGTGCTGAATGTGGTCATCGAGCATTGTGATGCACAGCGCCATGGAGCATTGTGATGACAAGCGTCATGGAGCTTTGTGATGAAATGTCTCATGGAACATTGTGATGACAGGGGTCGTGGAGCACTGTGATTACATTGAACATGGAGCATTGTGATGACAAAGGCTATGGAGCATTGTGATGAGAAGGGCATGGAGCATTGTGATGACAAAAGTCATAGAGCAGTGCGATGAAAGGATTAATGGAGCATTGTGATGAAAGGGTTCATGGAGCATTGTGATGACAGGGGGCATGGAGCACTGTGATGAAAGGGGTTATGGAGCACTGTGATTACAGGGGTAATTGTGATGCATTGTGAAGAACGGGGACATGAGACAGGGGTAATGGAGCATTCTGATGAAAGTTTTCATGGCTCATTGTGATGAAAAGGGGCATTGAGCATTGTAAGGAAAAGGGTTATGGAGCACTGTGATTACAGGGGTAATTTAGAGCATTGTGATAAACGGGGACATGGAGCAATTTGATGACAGGGGTCATGGGGCATTGTGAGGACAAGGGCCATGAAGCATTGTGATGACAGGGGTCATTTGGCTTTGTGAATGACAGGGGACCTGGAGCTTTGTGATGACAAGGGTAATGGAGCATTGTGATGACCGGGGTCATGGAGCATTGTGATGACAGGGGTCATGGGGCATTGTGATGATAAGGGCGTGGAGCATTGTGATGACAGTGGTCACGGGACATTGTGACGATAAGGTCATGGAGCTTAGTGAGGGACAGTCTAGCGGTCTTGGGACTAAATTCAGTGCCTGAGGTAGACACAGCATAAGGTCTTTAGTTAGCATAAGACGTAGGATAGTAGCTCGGGACAGGGTTAGGGTGAAGGCTAGGAATCGTGTCAGGAAATGACCTAAGGATAGTGTGAAGACCTTTGTTACTGAGAATATCAGGGCCTTATTCAGAACCAATGTTAGTGCTTCAGGTACGGACAGTATCAGGGCCTGACTTAGGGAGAGCGACAGGGTCTGAGTGAGGCCTAATGTCAGACCCTCAGCTGGGGACACTGTCAGGGAGTGACTTAGGAGCAGCATCAGTGCCTTTGTTGGATCAGCTTTAGGCTCTTAGTTAAAGATGACCAGAGCCCTCGTTAGTCACAACGTCAAGGCCTCAGTTAGGGAAAGCTTCAGGGCCTGAGTTACAGACAGCCTCAGGTCTTCACTTAAAGACAGCGACAGGGCTTTCTTAGGGAGAGTGTCAAGACCTTGGTTAGAAATGGGTCAGGATATTATCTCAGGAGAGTGTCAGGATTTTAGTTATTGCTGGCAGCAGGGCCTATATTAGGGACAGATTCTGGGCCTTTGTTAGAGACAGTGTCATGGCCTTAGTTAGGAGTAGTCAGGGCCTTAGTTAGGGAGAGCATTAGGGTTTCAGTCAGCATAAGATGCAGGAGATTATCTCGGGACAGAGTCAGGTTCCAGGCCAGAGAGAGTGAAAGGAAATGACCAAGGGATAACGAGAAGACCTTAGTCATTGAGAGCATCAGGGCCTTAGTTAGCAGCAGCGTGAGGGCCTTAATCAGGACCAGTGCCAGGGCTTGATGTACGGACAGCGTCAGAGCCTAACTAAGGTACAGCAACAGGGCCTAAGTGAGGCCTACCTTTGGGGCCAGAGTAAGGGACAGTATCAGGGCATGACTTAGGAGCAGCATAAAGGCCTCTGTAGGATCAGCATTAGGGTCTTCATTAAAGATATTATCAGGGCCTCTGTTAGGGACAGCCTCAAGGTCTCACTTAGGGACAGCGTCAGGGCTTACTTTGGGAAAGTTTCAGGACCTTGGTAAGACATGGGTCAGGATATTAGCTCAGGATAATGTCAGGTGTTCAGATATTGACGGCAGCAGGGCCTTAGTTAGAGGCAGTGTCAGGCCTAAGTTAGGACTAACCACGGAGCCTTTGTTAGGTACAGTGTCAGTGACGGAGTTAGGTGTAGTGTCAGGGCCTTAGTTCGAGACAGTGTCAGCACTTACGTTAGGACGCGCCTCCAGGTCTCAGTTAGGGACAGGTTCACGGCCTCGGACCTAAATTCAGGGCCTCATTTAGGGACAGAATCACAGATTTAGCTAGCATAAGAGGATCTACAGCTGAAAGCAACTTGAACACCACCACAAGCAGATGCAGAAGTGAACCATGCACGCTCCTATGAAGGACTATTCCACAGCAGTTGAGTACATTTTGTTTAAAGTTAGTAACACTATAAAAATTATGTTTTTAAGAAAACCATATTCAGAAGATGAAAGAATCTCGTTCTAAAGAATCTCTTTAGCTAATCTCGACATTAGCTAAAGAGAAGGTTAGGTTAAGATCTAGGGAGAGTGTCAGAAAATGACCTAGGGATAGTGTCAAGACCTTGGTTACTTAGAGCATCAGGGCCTAATTAAGGACCAGTGAGTGTCAGGGCTCGGGTAGGGACAGCGTCAGAGCCTGACTTAGGGAGAGCGACAGGGCCTGAGTGAGGCCTAGCGTCAGGGCCTTAGCTAGGGACAGTGTCAGGGCATGACTTAGGAGCAACATAAGAGCCACGGTAGGATCAGCCTCAGGGGCTATGTTAAAGATATTATCAGGGCCTCTGTTAGGGACAGCCTCAAGGCCTCACTTAGGGAGAGCATCAGGGCTTCCTTAGGGAGAGTTTCAGGACCTTGGTAAGAGATGAGTTAGGATATTAGCTCAGGATAATGTCAGGACTTTAGATATTGATGGTAGCAGGGCCTAAGTAAGGGACAGTGTCAAGGCGTTAGTTAGGAGTAGCGGGCCCCTGATAGGTCCAGTGTCAGGTCCTAAGTTAGCAATAGTGTTAGGGCCTTAGTTAGGGACAGTGTCAGGGCCAGATGTAGGACGAGCATCTAGGCCTTAGTTCGGGACAGTTTCACAGTCTTGGGACTAAATTCAGTGCCTGAGGCAGGCACAACCTAAGGGCTTCAGTTAGCATAAGAGGCAGGACATTAGCTAGTGACAGTGTCAGTTTAACATGTAGGGATAGTGTCAGGAAATGACCTAAGGATAGTGTGAAGACCTTTGTTACTGAGACTCTCAGGGCCTTATTCAGAACCAGTGTTAGGGCTTCAGGTAGGGACAGCATCAGAGCCTGACTTAGGGAGAGCGATAGGGTCTGAGTGAGGCCTAGCGTCAGACCCTTAGCTGGGGACACTGTCAGGGCATGACTTAGGAGCAGCATCCCGGCCTCTGTTGGATCAGCCTTAGGGTCTTAGTTAAAGACATGATCAGTGTTTGAGTTAGTCACAGCATCAAGGCCTGAGTTAGTTAGGGAAAGCTGCAGGGCCTCACTTAGGGACAGCGTCAGGGCTTACTTTGGGACAGTTTCAGGACCTTGGTAAGACATAGGTCAGGATATTAGCTCCCGATAATATCAGGACTTTAGATATTGATGGCAGCAGCCCTTAGTTAGAGACAGTGTCAGGCCCTGAGTTACGACTAGCATCAGAGCCTTTGTTAGGTACACTTTACGGGACTGAGTTAGGAGTAGAGTCAGGGCCTTAGTTAGTGACAGTGTCAGGGCCTGACTTCGGGAGAGCGACAGGGCCTGAGTGAGGTCTAGCATCAGGCCCTTTGCTGGGCACACTGTCAGGGCATGACTTTGGAGCAGCATCAGCGTCTTTGCTGGATCAGCATTAAGGTCTTCGTGAAATACATGATCAGGGCCTGAGTTAGTCACACTTTCAAGGCTTCAGTTAAGGAAAGCTTCAGGGCCTGAGTTAGGGACAGACTCAGGTCTTCACTTACGGACAGCGTCAGGGCTTACTTTGGGACAGTTTCAGGACCTTGGAAAGACATAGGTCAGGATATTAGCTCAGGATAATGTCAGGACTTTACATACTGATGGCAGCAGGGCCTTAGTTACAGACCGTTTCAGGGCCTGAGTTAGGCCTAGCATCAGTGACTTTGTTAGGTACAGTGTAAGGGACTGAGTTAGGAGTAGTGTCAGGGCCTTGCTTAGGGACAGTGTCAGGGTCTGAGTTAGGTGTACTGTCAGAGACCTAGTTAGGGACAGTGCTAGGGCCTGAGTTACGATTCGTGTCAAGGCCTTATTTAGGACCAATTTCAGGGCCTTAGTTTGGGCTAGCATCAGAGCCATTGTTAGGAATCGTACGAGGGCCTGAGTTAGGCGTACTGTCAGGGCCTTAGCTAGGGACAGTGTTAGGGCCTGAGTTAGGATTAGTGTCAAGGCCTTATTTAAGACCAATTTTAGGGCTTTAGTTTGGACTAGCAAGAGAGCCTTTGTTAGGTATCATTTCGGGGCCGAAGTTAGGTGTAGTGTCAGGGCCATTGTTAGGGACAGTATCAGGGCCTGACTTAGGAGAAGTTCAGGGCATTAGCCAGGGAAAGGGTCAGGGCCTTAGTAAGGGATATTATCAGGACCTGAATTAGCAGTAGTGTCAAAAATCCTTAGTGAGGAAAGTTAGGAATAAGTCAGGACTCAGGCCCTGACACTGTCCTTAACTAAGGCCCTGACACTACTCGTAACACAGGCCCTGATCTGATTCCTATCATAGGCCCTGACACTACTCGTAACACAGGCCCTGATCTGATTCCTATCATAGGCCCTGACACTGGTCTTAACTAAGGCCCTGACACTGGCCCTAACTAAAGCTGTGACGTTACTCTTAACTCAGGCACTGACACTGTCCCTAACAAAGCCTCTGACACTACTCCTAACTCAGGCCCTGACACTGTCTCTAACTAAGGCCCTGATACTACTACGAACTCAGCACTGGCACTGTCCCTAACTTAGGCCCTGACTCTACTCCTAACTCAGGAACTGACACTGTCACTAACTAAGGCCCTGACACTGTTCATAACTCACACCCTAACACTCCTCCTAAATCATGCCCTGGCAATGTCCCTAACTAAGGCCTTGACACTATTCCTAACTGAGGCACTGATACAATACCTAAGGAAAGCCCTGACATTACTCCGAACTCAGGCCCTGAAAAGGTCCCTAACTAAGGCTGACTAAACTCCTAACTCAGGCACTGACACTGTCCCAAAATAAGGCCCTGAATCTATTCCTAACTGAGGCGCTGATACAATACCTAATGAAGGCACTGATGCTACTCCTAACTAAGGCCCTGACACTACTCCTAACTCAGTCAATGACACAGTCCATAACTAAGGCCCTGACACTATTCCCAGCTCAGGCACTGACAGTGTATGTAATAAAACCCTGACACTACACCTAACTCAGGCACTGACAGTGTCCCTAACAAGGGCCCTCACACTACTCCCAACTCAGTCACTGACATTTTCCCTAATTGAGGCAATGATACTACTCCCAACTCAGGAACTAAGGCTCTGGATCATTGTGATGACAAGCGCCATGGAGCACTGTGATGACAAGGGTCATGGAGAATTGTGATGACAAGTGCATGGAGCATTGTGATGACAAGGGCCATGGAGAATTGTGATGACAGGGGTCATGGAGAATTGTGATGACAAGGGCCATGGAGCATTGTGATGACAGAGTTCATGGGGCATTGTGATGAAAGTGGTCATGGAGCATTGTGATGAAAATGGTCATGGAGCATTGTGATGAAAGTGGTCATGGAGGATTGTGATGAAAAGCGCTATGGAGGATTGTGATGACAGGGGTCATGGAGCATTGTGAGGACAAGTGCCATGGAGCATTGTGATGATAGGCGTCATGGGGCATTGTGATGACAGGGATCTTGGAGCTTTGTGGTGAAAGGTGTCATGGTACATTGTGATTACAACGACCTGGAGCATTGTGATGACAAGGGTCATGGAGCATTGTGATGACAATCACCATGGATCATTGTGATTAGTGGGGTAATGGAGCATTGTCATGAAAGGGGTCATGGATCATTGTGATTACAGGGAATCGAGGAGCATTGTTTTGACAAGCTCCAGGGATCATCGTGATGAAAGGGGAAAAGGAGAATTGTGATGAAAGGAATCATGGATCATTGTGATGACAGCGATCATGGAGCATTGTTATGACAAGAGCGAAGGAGCACTGTGATGAGAAGGGCCATGGATCATGGTGATGACAGGGGTCAGGGAGCATTGTAATGACAGGGCTCATGGAGCATTGTGATGACAATGGTCATGGAGAATTTTGATGAAAGGGGTCATGGAGCATTGTGCTGAAAGTGGTCATGGATCTTTGTGATGACATGCACCAGGGAGCATTGTGATGACAAGGGCCATGGATCATTGTGATGACAGTGGTTATGGAGCATTGTGATGAAAGGTGTCATGGCTCATTGTGATGACAGGGGGCCTGGAGCATTGTGATGACAGGGTTCATGGGGCATTGTGATGACAAGGGCCTTGGAGCATTGTGATGAAAGTGGTCATATGGCATTTTGAATGATAGGGGCCATGGAACATTGTGATGACAAGTGTCATGGAGCCTTGTAATGACAGGGTGCATGGAACATTGTGATGTCACCGCCATGTAGCATTTTAGACAAGGGTCAAGGAGTATTGTGATGATAAGTGCGTGGAACATTGCGAAGACAGGTGTCATGGAGCATTGTGATGATAAGGGCATGGAACCTTGTGATGACAGGGGGCATGGAACATTGTAATGAAAGGGGGCATGGAGCATTGTGATGACAGGGGGAATGGAGCATTGTGATGAAAAGGGCATGGAGCCTTGTGAGACAAGTCTCATGGAGCATTGTGTTGAGAGTGGGCTTGGAGCATTGTGGTGACAGGGGGCATGAAACTTTGTGATGACAATGGCATGGAGCATTGTGAGAAAAGTGTTAAGGAGAGCTGTGATGAAAGGGGTCATGGAAGACTCTGATTACAGGGGACATGGAGCATTGTATTGACAAAGACAAGTAGCATTGTGATGACATGGCTCAGGGAGCATTGTGGGGAAATGGGTCATGGGGCATTGTGATGACAGGGGTTATGGAGCATTGTGATGAAAGCGGCCATGGAACATTGTGATGAAAGGGGTCAAGGATCATTGTGATTACAGGGATCATGGAGCATTGTGATGACAAGTGCCAAGGATCACTCTGAGGAAAGGGGTAATGGAGAATTGTTATCAAAGGGGTCATGGATCATGGTGATTCCAGTGGTCATGGAGCCTTGTGATGACAAGCGCCATGGAGCTTTGTGATGACAAGAGCCATGGAGCATTGTAAGGAAAGGGGTCCTGGAGCATTGTGATGAACGTGGTCATGGATCTTTGTTATGACAATGTTCATGGCGCATTTTGATGAAAAGGGTCATGGAGCATTGTGATGGAAGTGGTCATCGGGCATTGTGATGAGAAGGGCCATGGAGCATTGTGATGAAAGGGTTCATGGAGCACTGTGATGATAAGGGCATGAAGCCTTGTGATCAAAATGGTCATGGAGCATTGTGATGAAAAGGGGTCATGGAGCATTGTGATGAACAGGGCACATGGAGCATTGTGATGAAAGTGGTCATGGAGCATTGTGATGAAAGGGGCCATGGGGCATTGTGATGACAAGGGGTCATGGAGCATTGTGATGACAAGCGCCATGGGGCATTGTGATGGCAAGAGCCATGGAATATTGTGATGAAAAGGGTCATGGACCACTGTGCTGAATGTGGTCATGGAGCATTGTGATGCACAGCGCCATGGAGCATTGTGATGACAAGCGTCATGGAGCTTTGTGATGAAATGTCTCATGGAACATTGTGATGACAGGGGTCGTGGAGCACTGTGATTACATTGAACATGGAGCATTGTGATGACAAAGGCCATGGAGCATTGTGATGAGAAGGGCATGGAGCATTGTGATGACAAAAGTCATAGAGCAGTGCGATGAAAGGATTAATGGAGCATTGTGATGAAAGGGTTCATGGAGCATTGTGATGACAGGGGGCATGGAGCACTGTGATGAAAGGGGTTATGGATCACTGTGATTACAGGGGTAATTGTGATGCATTGTGAAGAACGGGGACATGAGACAGGGGTAATGGAGCATTCTGATGAAAGTTTTCATGGCTCATTGTGATGAAAAGGGGCATTGAGCATTGTAAGGAAAAGGGTTATGGAGCACTGTGATTACAGGGGTAATTTAGAGCATTGTGATAAACGGGGACATGGAGCAATTTGATGACAGGGGTCATGGGGCATTGTGAGGACAAGGGCCATGAAGCATTGTGATGACAGGGGTCATTTGGCTTTGTGAATGACAGGGGACCTGGAGCTTTGTGATGACAATGGTAATGGAGCATTGTGATGACCGGGGTCATGGAGCATTGTGATGACAGGGGGCATGGAGCATTGTGATCACAAGAGCATGGAACATTGTGAGACAAGGGTCATGGGCCAATGTGATGACATGGGGTATGGAGCATTGTGATGACAATGGTATGTAGCATTGCGATGACAAGGGTCATGAAGCATTGCAATGAGAGTGGTCATGGAGCTTTGGGATGCCAGGGGTCATGGAGCATTGTGATGACAATGGTCATGGTGCATTTTGATGAAAGGGGTCACGGAGCATTGTGATGGAAGGGGTCATGGAGCATTGTGATGACAGGGGTCATGGGGCATTGTGATGATAAGGGCGTGGAGCATTGTGATGACAGTGGTCACGGGACATTGTGACGATAAGGTCATGGAGCTTAGTGAGGGACAGTCTAGCGGTCTTGGGACTAAATTCAGTGCCTGAGGTAGACACAGCATAAGGTCTTTAGTTAGCATAAGACGTAGGATAGTAGCTCGGGACAGGGTTAGGGTGAAGGCTAGGAATCGTGTCAGGAAATGACCTAAGGATAGTGTGAAGACCTTTGTTACTGAGAATATCAGGGCCTTATTCAGAACCAATGTTAGTGCTTCAGGTACGGACAGTATCAGGGCCTGACTTAGGGAGAGCGACAGGGTCTGAGTGAGGCCTAATGTCAGGCCCTCAGCTGGGGACACTGTCAGGGAGTGACTTAGGAGCAGCATCAGTGCCTTTGTTGGATCAGCTTTAGGCTCTTAGTTAAAGATGACCAGAGCCCTCGTTAGTCACAACGTCAAGGCCTCAGTTAGGGAAAGCTTCAGGGCCTGAGTTACAGACAGCCTCAGGTCTTCACTTAAAGACAGCGACAGGGCTTTCTTAGGGAGAGTGTCAAGACCTTGGTTAGAAATGGGTCAGGATATTATCTCAGGAGAGTGTCAGGATTTTAGTTATTGCTGGCAGCAGGGCCTATATTAGGGACAGATTCTGGGCCTTTGTTAGAGACAGTGTCATGGCCTTAGTTAGGAGTAGTCAGGGCCTTAGTTAGGGAGAGCATTAGGGTTTCAGTCAGCATAAGATGCAGGAGATTATCTCGGGACAGAGTCAGGTTCCAGGCCAGAGAGAGTGAAAGGAAATGACCAAGGGATAACGAGAAGACCTTAGTCATTGAGAGCATCAGGGCCTTAGTTAGCAGCAGCGTGAGGGCCTTAATCAGGACCAGTGCCAGGGCTTGATGTACGGACAGCGTCAGAGCCTAACTAAGGTACAGCAACAGGGCCTAAGTGAGGCCTACCTTTGGGGCCAGAGTAAGGGACAGTATCAGGGCATGACTTAGGAGCAGCATAAAGGCCTCTGTAGGATCAGCATTAGGGTCTTCATTAAAGATATTATCAGGGCCTCTGTTAGGGACAGCCTCAAGGTCTCACTTAGGGACAGCGTCAGGGCTTACTTTGGGAAAGTTTCAGGACCTTGGTAAGACATGGGTCAGGATATTAGCTCAGGATAATGTCAGGTGTTCAGATATTGACGGCAGCAGGGCCTTAGTTAGAGGCAGTGTCAGGCCTAAGTTAGGACTAACCACGGAGCCTTTGTTAGGTACAGTGTCAGTGACGGAGTTAGGTGTAGTGTCAGGGCCTTAGTTCGAGACAGTGTCAGCACTTGCGTTAGGACGCGCCTCCAGGTCTCAGTTAGGGACAGGTTCACGGCCTCGGACCTAAATTCAGGGCCTCATTTAGGGACAGAATCACAGATTTAGCTAGCATAAGAGGATCTACAGCTGAAAGCAACTTGAACACCACCACAAGCAGATGCAGAAGTGAACCATGCACGCTCCTATGAAGGACTATTCCACAGCAGTTGAGTACATTTTGTTTAAAGTTAGTAACACTATAAAAATTATGTTTTTAAGAAAACCATATTCAGAAGATGAAAGAATCTCGTTCTAAAGAATCTCTTTAGCTAATCTCGACATTAGCTAAAGAGAAGGTTAGGTTAAGATCTAGGGAGAGTGTCAGAAAATGACCTAGGGATAGTGTCAAGACCTTGGTTACTTAGAGCATCAGGGCCTAATTAAGGACCAGTGAGTGTCAGGGCTTCGGGTAGGGACAGCGTCAGAGCCTGACTTAGGGAGAGCGACAGGGCCTGAGTGAGGCCTAGCGTCAGGGCCTTAGCTAGGGACAGTGTCAGGGCATGACTTAGGAGCAACATAAGAGCCACGGTAGGATCAGCCTCAGGGGCTATGTTAAAGATATTATCAGGGCCTCTGTTAGGGACAGCCTCAAGGCCTCACTTAGGGAGAGCATCAGGGCTTCCTTAGGGAGAGTTTCAGGACCTTGGTAAGAGATGAGTTAGGATATTAGCTCAGGATAATGTCAGGACTTTAGATATTGATGGTAGCAGGGCCTAAGTAAGGGACAGTGTCAAGGCGTTAGTTAGGAGTAGCGGGCCCCTGATAGGTCCAGTGTCAGGTCCTCAGTTAGCAATAGTGTTAGGGCCTTAGTTAGGGACAGTGTCAGGGCCAGATGTAGGACGAGCATCTAGGCCTTAGTTCGGGACAGTTTCACAGTCTTGGGACTAAATTCAGTGCCTGAGGCAGGCACAACCTAAGGGCTTCAGTTAGCATAAGAGGCAGGACATTAGCTAGTGACAGTGTCAGTTTAACATGTAGGGATAGTGTCAGGAAATGACCTAAGGATAGTGTGAAGACCTTTGTTACTGAGACTCTCAGGGCCTTATTCAGAACCAGTGTTAGGGCTTCAGGTAGGGACAGCATCAGAGCCTGACTTAGGGAGAGCGATAGGGTCTGAGTGAGGCCTAGCGTCAGACCCTTAGCTGGGGACACTGTCAGGGCATGACTTAGGAGCAGCATCCCGGCCTCTGTTGGATCAGCCTTAGGGTCTTAGTTAAAGACATGATCAGTGTTTGAGTTAGTCACAGCATCAAGGCCTGAGTTAGTTAGGGAAAGCTGCAGGGCCTCACTTAGGGACAGCGTCAGGGCTTACTTTGGGACAGTTTCAGGACCTTGGTAAGACATAGGTCAGGATATTAGCTCCCGATAATATCAGGACTTTAGATATTGATGGCAGCAGCCCTTAGTTAGAGACAGTGTCAGGCCCTGAGTTACGACTAGCATCAGAGCCTTTGTTAGGTACACTTTACGGGACTGAGTTAGGAGTAGAGTCAGGGCCTTAGTTAGTGACAGTGTCAGGGCCTGACTTCGGGAGAGCGACAGGGCCTGAGTGAGGTCTAGCATCAGGCCCTTTGCTGGGCACACTGTCAGGGCATGACTTTGGAGCAGCATCAGCGTCTTTGCTGGATCAGCATTAAGGTCTTCGTGAAATACATGATCAGGGCCTGAGTTAGTCACACTTTCAAGGCTTCAGTTAAGGAAAGCTTCAGGGCCTGAGTTAGGGACAGACTCAGGTCTTCACTTACGGACAGCGTCAGGGCTTACTTTGGGACAGTTTCAGGACCTTGGAAAGACATAGGTCAGGATATTAGCTCAGGATAATGTCAGGACTTTACATACTGATGGCAGCAGGGCCTTAGTTACAGACCGTTTCAGGGCCTGAGTTAGGCCTAGCATCAGTGACTTTGTTAGGTACAGTGTAAGGGACTGAGTTAGGAGTAGTGTCAGGGCCTTGCTTAGGGACAGTGTCAGGGTCTGAGTTAGGTGTACTGTCAGAGACCTAGTTAGGGACAGTGCTAGGGCCTGAGTTACGATTCGTGTCAAGGCCTTATTTAGGACCAATTTCAGGGCCTTAGTTTGGGCTAGCATCAGAGCCATTGTTAGGAATCGTACGAGGGCCTGAGTTAGGCGTACTGTCAGGGCCTTAGCTAGGGACAGTGTTAGGGCCTGAGTTAGGATTAGTGTCAAGGCCTCATTTAAGACCAATTTTAGGGCTTTAGTTTGGACTAGCAACAGAGCCTTTGTTAGGTATCATTTCGGGGCCGAAGTTAGGTGTAGTGTCAGGGCGATTTTTAGGGATAGTATCAGGGCCTGACTTAGGAGAAGTTCAGGGCCTTAGCCAGGGAAAGGGTCAGGGCCTTAGTAAGGGATATTATCAGGACCTGAATTAGCAGTAGTGTCAAAAATCCTTAGTGAGGAAAGTTAGGAATAAGTCAGGACTCAGGCCCTGACACTGTCCTTAACTAAGGCCCTGACACTACTCGTAACACAGGCCCTGATCTGATTCCTATCATAGGCCCTGACACTACTCGTAACACAGGCCCTGATCTGATTCCTATCATAAGCCCTGACACTGGTCTTAACTAAGGCCCTGACACTGGCCCTAACTAAAGCTGTGACGTTACTCTTAACTCAGGCACTGACACTGTCCCTAACAAAGCCTCTGACACTACTCCTAACTCAGGCCCTGACACTGTCTCTAACTAAGGCCCTGATACTACTACGAACTCAGCACTGGCACTGTCCCTAACTTAGGCCCTGACTCTACTCCTAACTCAGGAACTGACACTGTCACTAACTAAGGCCCTGACACTGTTCATAACTCACACCCTAACACTCCTCCTAAATCATGCCCTGGCAATGTCCCTAACTAAGGCCTTGACACTATTCCTAACTCAGGCACTGATACAATACCTAAGGAAGGCCCTGACATTACTCCTAACTCAGGCCCTGAAAAGGTCCCTAACTAAGGCTGACAAAACTCCTAACTCAGGCACTGACACTGTCCCAAAATAAGGCCCTGAATCTATTCCTAACTGAGGCGCTGATACAATACCTAACGAAGGCACTGATGCTACTCCTAACTAAGGCCCTGACACTACTCCTAACTCAGGCAATGACACAGTCCATAACTAAGGCCCTGACACTATTCCCAACTCAGGCACTGACAGTGTATGTAATAAAACCCTGACACTACACCTAACTCAGGCACTGACAGTGTCCCTAACAAGGGCCCTCACACTACTCCCAACTCAGTCACTGACATTTTCCCTAATTGAGGCAATGATACTACTCCCAACTCAGGAACTAAGGCTCTGGATCATTGTGATGACAAGCGCCATGGAGCACTGTGATGACAAGGGTCATGGAGAATTGTGATGACAAGTGCATGGAGCATTGTGATGACAAGGGCCATGGAGATTTGTGATGACAAGGGTCATGGAGAATTGTGATGACAAGGGCCATGGAGCATTGTGATGACAGAGTTCATGGGGCATTGTGATGAAAGTGGTCATGGAGCATTGTGATGAAAATGGTCATGGAGCATTGTGATGCAAGTGGTCATGGAGGATTGTGATGAAAAGCACTATGGAGGATTGTGATGACAGGGGTCATGGAGCATTGTGAGGACAAGTGCCATGGAGCATTGTGATGATAGGCGTCATGGGGCATTGTGATGACAGGGATCTTGGAGCTTTGTGGTGAAAGGTGTCATGGTACATTGTGATTACAACGACCTGGAGCATTGTGATGACAAGGGTCATGGAGCATTGTGATGACAATCACCATGGATCATTGTGATTAGTGGGGTAATGGAGCATTGTCATGAAAGGGGTCATGGATCATTGTGATTACAGGGAATCGAGGAGCATTGTTTTGACAAGCTCCAGGGATCATCGTGATGAAAGGGGAAAAGGAGAATTGTGATGAAAGGAATCATGGATCATTGTGATGACAGCGATCATGGAGCATTGTTATGACAAGAGCGAAGGAGCACTGTGATGAGAAGGGCCATGGATCATGGTGATGACAGGGGTCAGGGAGCTTTGTAATGACAGGGCTCATGGAGCATTGTGATGACAATGGTCATGGAGAATTTTGATGAAAGGGGTCATGGAGCATTGTGCTGAAAGTGGTCATGGATCTTTGTGATGACATGCACTAGGGAGCATTGTGATGACAAGGGCCATGGATCATTGTGATGACAGTGGTTATGGAGCATTGTGATGAAAGGTGTCATGGCTCATTGTGATGACAGGTGGCCTGGAGCATTGTGATGACAGGGTTCATGGGGCATTGTGATGACAAGGGCCTTGGAGCATTGTGATGAAAGTGGTCATATGGCATTTTGAATGATAGGGGCCATGGAACATTGTGATGACAAGTGTCATGGAGCCTTGTAATGACAGGGTGCATGGAACATTGTGATGTCACCGCCATGTAGCATTTTAGACAAGGGTCAAGGAGTATTGTGATGATAAGTGCGTGGAACATTGCGAAGACAGGTGTCATGGAGCATTGTGATGATAAGGGCATGGAACCTTGTGATGACAGGGGGCATGGAACATTGTAATGAAAGGGGGCATGGAGCATTGTGATGACAGGGGGAATGGAGCATTGTGATGAAAAGGGCATGGAGCCTTGTGAGACAAGTCTCATGGAGCATTGTGTTGAGAGTGGGCTTGGAGCATTGTGGTGACAGGGGGCATGAAACTTTGTGATGACAATGGCATGGAGCATTGTGAGAAAAGTGTTAAGGAGAGCTGTGATGAAAGGGGTCATGGAAGACTCTGATTACAGGGGACATGGAGCATTGTATTGACAAAGACAAGTAGCATTGTGATGACATGGCTCAGGGAGCATTGTGGGGAAATGGGTCATGGGGCATTGTGATGACAGGGGTTATGGAGCATTGTGATGAAAGCGGCCATGGAACATTGTGATGAAAGGGGTCAAGGATCATTGTGATTACAGGGATCATGGAGCATTGTGATGACAAGTGCCAAGGATCACTCTGAGGAAAGGGGTAATGGAGAATTGTTATCAAAGGGGTCATGGATCATGGTGATTCCAGTGGTCATGGAGCCTTGTGATGACAAGCGCCATGGAGCTTTGTGATGACAAGAGCCATGGAGCATTGTAAGGAAAGGGGTCCTGGAGCATTGTGATGAACGTGGTCATGGATCTTTGTTATGACAATGTTCATGGCGCATTTTGATGAAAAGGGTCATGGAGCATTGTGATGGAAGTGGTCATCGGGCATTGTGATGAGAAGGGCCATGGAGCATTGTGATGAAAGGGTTCATGGAGCACTGTGATGATAAGGGCATGAAGCCTTGTGATCAAAATGGTCATGGAGCATTGTGATGAAAAGGGGTCATGGAGCATTGTGATGAACAGGGCACATGGAGCATTGTGATGAAAGTGGTCATGGAGCATTGTGATGAAAGGGGCCATGGGGCATTGTGATGACAAGGGGTCATGGAGCATTGTGATGACAAGCGCCATGGGGCATTGTGATGGCAAGAGCCATGGAATATTGTGATGAAAAGGGTCATGGACCACTGTGCTGAATGTGGTCATGGAGCATTGTGATGCACAGCGCCATGGAGCATTGTGATGACAAGCGTCATGGAGCTTTGTGATGAAATGTCTCATGGAACATTGTGATGACAGGGGTCGTGGAGCACTGTGATTACATTGAACATGGAGCATTGTGATGACAAAGGCCATGGAGCATTGTGATGAGAAGGGCATGGAGCATTGTGATGACAAAAGTCATAGAGCAGTGCGATGAAAGGATTAATGGAGCATTGTGATGAAAGGGTTCATGGAGCATTGTGATGACAGGGGGCATGGAGCACTGTGATGAAAGGGGTTATGGATCACTGTGATTACAGGGGTAATTGTGATGCATTGTGAAGAACGGGGACATGAGACAGGGGTAATGGAGCATTCTGATGAAAGTTTTCATGGCTCATTGTGATGAAAAGGGGCATTGAGCATTGTAAGGAAAAGGGTTATGGAGCACTGTGATTACAGGAGTAATTTAGAGCATTGTGATAAACGGGGACATGGAGCAATTTGATGACAGGGGTCATGGGGCATTGTGAGGACAAGGGCCATGAAGCATTGTGATGACAGGGGTCATTTGGCTTTGTGAATGACAGGGGACCTGGAGCTTTGTGATGACAATGGTAATGGAGCATTGTGATGACCGGGGTCATGGAGCATTGTGATGACAGGGGGCATGGAGCATTGTGATCACAAGAGCATGGAACATTGTGAGACAAGGTCATGGGCCAATGTGATGACATGGGGTATGGAGCATTGTGATGACAATGGTATGTAGCATTGCGATGACAAGGGTCATGAAGCATTGCAATGAGAGTGGTCATGGAGCTTTGGGATGCCAGGGGTCATGGAGCATTGTGATGACAATGGTCATGGTGCATTTTGATGAAAGGGGTCACGGAGCATTGTGATGGAAGGGGTCATGGAGCATTGTGATGACAGGGGTCATGGGGCATTGTGATGATAAGGGCGTGGAGCATTGTGATGACAGTGGTCACGGGACATTGTGACGATAAGGTCATGGAGCTTAGTGAGGGACAGTCTAGCGGTCTTGGGACTAAATTCAGTGCCTGAGGTAGACACAGCATAAGGTCTTTAGTTAGCATAAGACGTAGGATAGTAGCTCGGGACAGGGTTAGGGTGAAGGCTAGGAATCGTGTCAGGAAATGACCTAAGGATAGTGTGAAGACCTTTGTTACTGAGAATATCAGGGCCTTATTCAGAACCAATGTTAGTGCTTCAGGTACGGACAGTATCAGGGCCTGACTTAGGGAGAGCGACAGGGTCTGAGTGAGGCCTAATGTCAGGCCCTCAGCTGGGGACACTGTCAGGGAGTGACTTAGGAGCAGCATCAGTGCCTTTGTTGGATCAGCTTTAGGCTCTTAGTTAAAGATGACCAGAGCCCTCGTTAGTCACAACGTCAAGGCCTCAGTTAGGGAAAGCTTCAGGGCCTGAGTTACAGACAGCCTCAGGTCTTCACTTAAAGACAGCGACAGGGCTTTCTTAGGGAGAGTGTCAAGACCTTGGTTAGAAATGGGTCAGGATATTATCTCAGGAGAGTGTCAGGATTTTAGTTATTGCTGGCAGCAGGGCCTATATTAGGGACAGATTCTGGGCCTTTGTTAGAGACAGTGTCATGGCCTTAGTTAGGAGTAGTCAGGGCCTTAGTTAGGGAGAGCATTAGGGTTTCAGTCAGCATAAGATGCAGGAGATTATCTCGGGACAGAGTCAGGTTCCAGGCCAGAGAGAGTGAAAGGAAATGACCAAGGGATAACGAGAAGACCTTAGTCATTGAGAGCATCAGGGCCTTAGTTAGCAGCAGCGTGAGGGCCTTAATCAGGACCAGTGCCAGGGCTTGATGTACGGACAGCGTCAGAGCCTAACTAAGGTACAGCAACAGGGCCTAAGTGAGGCCTACCTTTGGGGCCAGAGTAAGGGACAGTATCAGGGCATGACTTAGGAGCAGCATAAAGGCCTCTGTAGGATCAGCATTAGGGTCTTCATTAAAGATATTATCAGGGCCTCTGTTAGGGACAGCCTCAAGGTCTCACTTAGGGACAGCGTCAGGGCTTACTTTGGGAAAGTTTCAGGACCTTGGTAAGACATGGGTCAGGATATTAGCTCAGGATAATGTCAGGTGTTCAGATATTGACGGCAGCAGGGCCTTAGTTAGAGGCAGTGTCAGGCCTAAGTTAGGACTAACCACGGAGCCTTTGTTAGGTACAGTGTCAGTGACGGAGTTAGGTGTAGTGTCAGGGCCTTAGTTCGAGACAGTGTCAGCACTTGCGTTAGGACGCGCCTCCAGGTCTCAGTTAGGGACAGGTTCACGGCCTCGGACCTAAATTCAGGGCCTCATTTAGGGACAGAATCACAGATTTAGCTAGCATAAGAGGATCTACAGCTGAAAGCAACTTGAACACCACCACAAGCAGATGCAGAAGTGAACCATGCACGCTCCTATGAAGGACTATTCCACAGCAGTTGAGTACATTTTGTTTAAAGTTAGTAACACTATAAAAATTATGTTTTTAAGAAAACCATATTCAGAAGATGAAAGAATCTCGTTCTAAAGAATCTCTTTAGCTAATCTCGACATTAGCTAAAGAGAAGGTTAGGTTAAGATCTAGGGAGAGTGTCAGAAAATGACCTAGGGATAGTGTCAAGACCTTGGTTACTTAGAGCATCAGGGCCTAATTAAGGACCAGTGAGTGTCAGGGCTTCGGGTAGGGACAGCGTCAGAGCCTGACTTAGGGAGAGCGACAGGGCCTGAGTGAGGCCTAGCGTCAGGGCCTTAGCTAGGGACAGTGTCAGGGCATGACTTAGGAGCAACATAAGAGCCACGGTAGGATCAGCCTCAGGGGCTATGTTAAAGATATTATCAGGGCCTCTGTTAGGGACAGCCTCAAGGCCTCACTTAGGGAGAGCATCAGGGCTTCCTTAGGGAGAGTTTCAGGACCTTGGTAAGAGATGAGTTAGGATATTAGCTCAGGATAATGTCAGGACTTTAGATATTGATGGTAGCAGGGCCTAAGTAAGGGACAGTGTCAAGGCGTTAGTTAGGAGTAGCGGGCCCCTGATAGGTCCAGTGTCAGGTCCTCAGTTAGCAATAGTGTTAGGGCCTTAGTTAGGGACAGTGTCAGGGCCAGATGTAGGACGAGCATCTAGGCCTTAGTTCGGGACAGTTTCACAGTCTTGGGACTAAATTCAGTGCCTGAGGCAGGCACAACCTAAGGGCTTCAGTTAGCATAAGAGGCAGGACATTAGCTAGTGACAGTGTCAGTTTAACATGTAGGGATAGTGTCAGGAAATGACCTAAGGATAGTGTGAAGACCTTTGTTACTGAGACTCTCAGGGCCTTATTCAGAACCAGTGTTAGGGCTTCAGGTAGGGACAGCATCAGAGCCTGACTTAGGGAGAGCGATAGGGTCTGAGTGAGGCCTAGCGTCAGACCCTTAGCTGGGGACACTGTCAGGGCATGACTTAGGAGCAGCATCCCGGCCTCTGTTGGATCAGCCTTAGGGTCTTAGTTAAAGACATGATCAGTGTTTGAGTTAGTCACAGCATCAAGGCCTGAGTTAGTTAGGGAAAGCTGCAGGGCCTCACTTAGGGACAGCGTCAGGGCTTACTTTGGGACAGTTTCAGGACCTTGGTAAGACATAGGTCAGGATATTAGCTCCCGATAATATCAGGACTTTAGATATTGATGGCAGCAGCCCTTAGTTAGAGACAGTGTCAGGCCCTGAGTTACGACTAGCATCAGAGCCTTTGTTAGGTACACTTTACGGGACTGAGTTAGGAGTAGAGTCAGGGCCTTAGTTAGTGACAGTGTCAGGGCCTGACTTCGGGAGAGCGACAGGGCCTGAGTGAGGTCTAGCATCAGGCCCTTTGCTGGGCACACTGTCAGGGCATGACTTTGGAGCAGCATCAGCGTCTTTGCTGGATCAGCATTAAGGTCTTCGTGAAATACATGATCAGGGCCTGAGTTAGTCACACTTTCAAGGCTTCAGTTAAGGAAAGCTTCAGGGCCTGAGTTAGGGACAGACTCAGGTCTTCACTTACGGACAGCGTCAGGGCTTACTTTGGGACAGTTTCAGGACCTTGGAAAGACATAGGTCAGGATATTAGCTCAGGAAAATGTCAGGACTTTACATACTGATGGCAGCAGGGCCTTAGTTACAGACCGTTTCAGGGCCTGAGTTAGGCCTAGCATCAGTGACTTTGTTAGGTACAGTGTAAGGGACTGAGTTAGGAGTAGTGTCAGGGCCTTGCTTAGGGACAGTGTCAGGGTCTGAGTTAGGTGTACTGTCAGAGACCTAGTTAGGGACAGTGCTAGGGCCTGAGTTACGATTCGTGTCAAGGCCTTATTTAGGACCAATTTCAGGGCCTTAGTTTGGGCTAGCATCAGAGCCATTGTTAGGAATCGTACGAGGGCCTGAGTTAGGCGTACTGTCAGGGCCTTAGCTAGGGACAGTGTTAGGGCCTGAGTTAGGATTAGTGTCAAGGCCTCATTTAAGACCAATTTTAGGGCTTTAGTTTGGACTAGCAACAGAGCCTTTGTTAGGTATCATTTCGGGGCCGAAGTTAGGTGTAGTGTCAGGGCGATTTTTAGGGATAGTATCAGGGCCTGACTTAGGAGAAGTTCAGGGCCTTAGCCAGGGAAAGGGTCAGGGCCTTAGTAAGGGATATTATCAGGACCTGAATTAGCAGTAGTGTCAAAAATCCTTAGTGAGGAAAGTTAGGAATAAGTCAGGACTCAGGCCCTGACACTGTCCTTAACTAAGGCCCTGACACTACTCGTAACACAGGCCCTGATCTGATTCCTATCATAGGCCCTGACACTACTCGTAACACAGGCCCTGATCTGATTCCTATCATAAGCCCTGACACTGGTCTTAACTAAGGCCCTGACACTGGCCCTAACTAAAGCTGTGACGTTACTCTTAACTCAGGCACTGACACTGTCCCTAACAAAGCCTCTGACACTACTCCTAACTCAGGCCCTGACACTGTCTCTAACTAAGGCCCTGATACTACTACGAACTCAGCACTGGCACTGTCCCTAACTTAGGCCCTGACTCTACTCCTAACTCAGGAACTGACACTGTCACTAACTAAGGCCCTGACACTGTTCATAACTCACACCCTAACACTCCTCCTAAATCATGCCCTGGCAATGTCCCTAACTAAGTCCTTGACACTATTCCTAACTCAGGCACTGATACAATACCTAAGGAAGGCCCTGACATTACTCCTAACTCAGGCCCTGAAAAGGTCCCTAACTAAGGCTGACAAAACTCCTAACTCAGGCACTGACACTGTCCCAAAATAAGGCCCTGAATCTATTCCTAACTGAGGCGCTGATACAATACCTAACGAAGGCACTGATGCTACTCCTAACTAAGGCCCTGACACTACTCCTAACTCAGGCAATGACACAGTCCATAACTAAGGCCCTGACACTATTCCCAACTCAGGCACTGACAGTGTATGTAATAAAACCCTGACACTACACCTAACTCAGGCACTGACAGTGTCCCTAACAAGGGCCCTCACACTACTCCCAACTCAGTCACTGACATTTTCCCTAATTGAGGCAATGATACTACTCCCAACTCAGGAACTAAGGCTCTGGATCATTGTGATGACAAGCGCCATGGAGCACTGTGATGACAAGGGTCATGGAGAATTGTGATGACAAGTGCATGGAGCATTGTGATGACAAGGGCCATGGAGATTTGTGATGACAAGGGTCATGGAGAATTGTGATGACAAGGGCCATGGAGCATTGTGATGACAGAGTTCATGGGGCATTGTGATGAAAGTGGTCATGGAGCATTGTGATGAAAATGGTCATGGAGCATTGTGATGCAAGTGGTCATGGAGGATTGTGATGAAAAGCGCTATGGAGGATTGTGATGACAGGGGTCATGGAGCATTGTGAGGACAAGTGCCATGGAGCATTGTGATGATAGGCGTCATGGGGCATTGTGATGACAGGGATCTTGGAGCTTTGTGGTGAAAGGTGTCATGGTACATTGTGATTACAACGACCTGGAGCATTGTGATGACAAGGGTCATGGAGCATTGTGATGACAATCACCATGGATCATTGTGATTAGTGGGGTAATGGAGCATTGTCATGAAAGGGGTCATGGATCATTGTGATTACAGGGAATCGAGGAGCATTGTTTTGACAAGCTCCAGGGATCATCGTGATGAAAGGGGAAAAGGAGAATTGTGATGAAAGGAATCATGGATCATTGTGATGACAGCGATCATGGAGCATTGTTATGACAAGAGCGAAGGAGCACTGTGATGAGAAGGGCCATGGATCATGGTGATGACAGGGGTCAGGGAGCTTTGTAATGACAGGGCTCATGGAGCATTGTGATGACAATGGTCATGGAGAATTTTGATGAAAGGGGTCATGGAGCATTGTGCTGAAAGTGGTCATGGATCTTTGTGATGACATGCACCAGGGAGCATTGTGATGACAAGGGCCATGGATCATTGTGATGACAGTGGTTATGGAGCATTGTGATGAAAGGTGTCATGGCTCATTGTGATGACAGGGGGCCTGGAGCATTGTGATGACAGGGTTCATGGGGCATTGTGATGACAAGGGTCTTGGAGCATTGTGATGAAAGTGGTCATATGGCGTTTTGAATGATAGGGGCCATGGAACATTGTGATGACAAGTGTCATGGAGCCTTGTAATGACAGGGTGCATGGAACATTGTGATGTCACCGCCATGTAGCATTTTAGACAAGGGTCAAGGAGTATTGTGATGATAAGTGCGTGGAACATTGTGAAGACAGGTGTCATGGAGCATTGTGATGATAAGGGCATGGAACCTTGTGATGACAGGGGGCATGGAACATTGTAATGAAAGGGGGCATGGAGCATTGTGATGACAGGGGGAATGGAGCATTGTGATGAAAAGGGCATGGAGCCTTGTGAGACAAGTCTCATGGAGCATTGTGTTGAGAGTGGGCTTGGAGCATTGTGGTGACAGGGGGCATGAAACTTTGTGATGACAATGGCATGGAGCATTGTGAGAAAAGTGTTAAGGAGAGCTGTGATGAAAGGGGTCATGGAAGACTCTGATTACAGGGGACATGGAGCATTGCATTGACAAAGACAAGTAGCATTGTGATGACATGGCTCAGGGAGCATTGTGGGGAAATGGGTCATGGGGCATTGTGATGACAGGGGTTATGGAGCATTGTGATGAAAGCGGCCATGGAACATTGTGATGAAAGGGGTCAAGGATCATTGTGATTACAGGGATCATGGAGCATTGTGATGACAAGTGCCAAGGATCACTCTGAGGAAAGGGGTAATGGAGAATTGTTATCAAAGGGGTCATGGATCATGGTGATTCCAGTGGTCATGGAGCCTTGTGATGACAAGCGCCATGGAGCTTTGTGATGACAAGAGCCATGGAGCATTGTAAGGAAAGGGGTCCTGGAGCATTGTGATGAACGTGGTCATGGAGCTTTGTTATGACAATGTTCATGGTGCATTTTGATGAAAAGGGTCATGGAGCATTGTGATGGAAGTGGTCATCGGGCATTGTGATGAGAAGGGCCATGGAGCATTGTGATGAAAGGGTTCATGGAGCACTGTGATGATAAGGGCATGAAGCCTTGTGATCAAAATGGTCATGGAGCATTGTGATGAAAAGGGGTCATGGAGCATTGTGATGAACAGGGCACATGGAGCATTGTGATGAAAGTGGTCATGGAGCATTGTGATGAAAGGGGCCATGGGGCATTGTGATGACAAGGGGTCATGGAGCATTGTGATGACAAACGCCATGGGGCATTGTGATGGCAAGAGCCATGGAATATTGTGATGAAAAGGGTCATGGACCACTGTGCTGAATGTGGTCATGGAGCATTGTGATGCACAGCGCCATGGAGCATTGTGATGACAAGCGTCATGGAGCTTTGTGATGAAATGTCTCATGGAACATTGTGATGACAGGGGTCGTGGAGCACTGTGATTACATTGAACATGGAGCATTGTGATGATAAAGGCCATGGAGCATTGTGATGAGAAGGGCATGGAGCACTGTGATGACAAAAGTCATAGAGCAGTGAGATGAAAGGATTAATGGAGCATTGTGATGAAAGGGTTCATGGAGCATTGTGATGACAGGGGGCATGGAGCACTGTGATGAAAGGGGTTATGGAGCACTGTGATTACAGGGGTAATTGTGATGCATTGTGAAGAACGGGGACATGAGACAGGGGTAATGGAGCATTCTGATGAAAGTTTTCATGGCTCATTGTGATGAAAAGGGGCATTGAGCATTGTAAGGAAAAGGGTTATGGAGCACTGTGATTACAGGGGTAATTTAGAGCATTGTGATAAACGGGGTCATGGAGCAATTTGATGACAGGGGTCATGGGGCATTGTGAGGACAAGGGCCATGAAGCATTGTGATGACAGGGGTCATTTGGCTTTGTGAATGACAGGGGACCTGGAGCTTTGTGATGACAAGGGTAATGGAGCATTGTGATGACCGGGGTCATGGAGCATTGTGATGACAGGGGGCATGGAGCATTGTGATCACAAGAGCATGGAACATTGTGAGACAAGGGTCATGGGCCAATGTGATGACATGGGGTATGGAGCATTGTGATGACAATGGTATGTAGCATTGCGATGACAAGGGTCATGAAGCATTGCAATGAGAGTGGTCATGGAGCTTTGGGATGCCAGGGGTCATGGAGCATTGTGATGACAATGGTCATGGCGCATTTTGATGAAAGGGGTCACGGAGCATTGTGATGGAAGGGGTCATGGAGCATTGTGATGACAGGGGTCATGGGGCATTGTGATGATAAGTGCGTGGAGCATTGTGATGACAGTGGTCACGGAACATTGTGACGATAAGGTCATGGAGCTTAGTGAGGGACAGTCTAGCGGTCTTGGGACTAAATTCAGTGCCTGAGGTAGGCACAGCATAAGGTCTTTAGTTAGCATAAGACGTAGGATAGTAGCTCGGGACAGGGTTAGGGTGAAGGCTAGGAATCGTGTCAGGAAATGACCTAAGGATAGTGTGAAGACCTTTGTTACTGAGAATATCAGGGCCTTATTCAGAACCAATGTTAGTGCTTCAGGTAGGGACAGTATCAGGGCCTGACTTAGGGAGAGCGACAGGGTCTGAGTGAGGCCTAATGTCAGGCGCTCAGCTGGGGACACTGTCAGGGAGTGACTTAGGAGCAGCATCAGTGCCTTTGTTGGATCAGCTTTAGGCTCTTAGTTAAAGATGACCAGAGCCCTAGTTAGTCACAGCGTCAAGGCCTCAGTTAGGGAAAGCTTCAGGGCCTGAGTTACGGACAGCCTCAGGTCTTCACTTAAAGACAGCGACAGGGCTTTCTTAGGGAGAGTGTCAAGACCTTGGTTAGAAATGGGTCAGGATATTATCTCAGGAGAGTGTCAGGATTTTAGTTATTGCTGGCAGCAGGGCCTATATTAGGGACAGATTCTGGGCCTTTGTTAGAGACAGTGTCATGGCCTTAGTTAGGAGTAGTCAGGGCCTTAGTTAGGGAGAGCATTAGGGTTTCAGTCAGCATAAGATGCAGGAGATTATCTCGGGACAGAGTCAGGTTCCAGGCTAGAGATGGTGAAAGGAAATGACCAAGGGATAACGAGAAGACCTTAGTCATTGAGAGCATCAGGGCCTTAGTTAGCAGCAGCGTGAGGGCCTTAATCAGGACCAGTGCCAGGGCTTGATGTACGGACAGCGTCAGAGCCTAACTAAGGTACAGCAACAGGGCCTAAGTGAGGCCTATCTTTGGGGCCTGAGTAAGGGACAGTATCAGGGCATGACTTAGGAGCAGCATAAAGGCCTCTGTAGGATCAGCATTAGGGTCTTCATTAAAGATATTATCAGGGCCTCTGTTAGGGACAGCCTCAAGGTCTCACTTAGGGACAGCGTCAGGGCTTACTTTGGGAAAGTTTCAGGACCTTGGTAAGACATGGGTCAGGATATTAGCTCAGGATAATGTCAGGTGTTCAGATATTGACGGCAGCAGGGCCTTAGTTAGAGGCAGTGTCAGGCCTAAGTTAGGACTAGCATCAGAGCCTTTGTTAGGTACAGTGTCAGTGACTGAGTTAGGTGTAGTGTCAGGGCCTTAGTTCGAGATAGTGTCAGCACTTGCGTTAGGACGCGCCTCCAGGCCTCAGTTAGGGACAGGTTCACGGCTTCGGACCTAAATTCAGGGCCTCATTTAGGGACAGAATCACAGATTTAGCTAGCATAAGAGGATCTACAGCTGAAAGCAACTTGAACACCACCACAAGCAGATGCAGAAGTGAACCATGCACGCTCCTATGAAGGACTATTCCACAGCAGTTGAGTACATTTTGTTTAAAGTTAGTAACACTATAAAAATTATGTTTTTAAGAAAACCATATTCAGAAGATGAAGGAATCTCGTTCTAAAGTATCTCTTTAGCTAATCTCGACATTAGCTAAAGAGAAGGTTAGGTTAAGATCTAGGGAGAGTGTCAGGAAATGACCTAGGGATAGTGTCAAGACCTTGGTTACTTAGAGCATCAGGGCCTAATTAAGGACCAGTGAGTGTCAGGGCTTCGGGTAGGGACAGCGTCAGAGCCTGACTTAGGGAGAGCGACAGGGCCTGAGTGAGGCCCAGCGTCAGGGCCTTAGCTAGGGACAGTGTCAGGGCATGACTTAGGAGCAACATAAGAGCCACGGTAGGATCAGCCTCAGGGGCTATGTTAAAGATATTATCAGGGCCTCTGTTAGGGACAGCCTCAAGGCCTCACTTAGGGAGAGCATCAGGGCTTCCTTAGGGAGAGTTTCAGGACCTTGGTAAGAGATGAGTTAGGATATTAGCTCAGGATAACGTCAGGACTTTAGATATTGATGGTAGCAGGGCCTAAGTAAGGGACAGTGTCAAGGCGTTAGTTAGGAGTAGCGGGCCCCTGATAGGTCCAGTGTCAGGTCCTCAGTTAGCAATAGTGTTAGGGCCTTAGTTAGGGACAGTGCCAGGGCCAGATGTAGGACGAGCATCTAGGCCTTAGTTCGGGACAGTTTCACAGTCTTGGGACTAAATTCAGTGACTGAGGCAGGCACAACCTAAGGGCTTCAGTTAGCATAAGAGGCAGGACATTAGCTAGTGACAGTGTCAGTTTAACATGTAGGGATAGTGTCAGGAAATGACCTAAGGATAGTGTGAAGACCTTTGTTACTGAGACTCTCAGGGCCTTATTCAGAACCAGTGTTAGGGCTTCAGGTAGGGACAGCATCAGAGCCTGACTTAGGGAGAGCGATAGGGTCTGAGTGAGGCCTAGCGTCAGACCCTTAGCTGGGGACACTGTCAGGGCATGACTTAGGAGCAGCATCCCGGCCTCTGTTGGATCAGCCTTAGGGTCTTAGTTAAAGACATGATCAGTGTCTGAGTTAGTCACAGCATCAAGGCCTGAGTTAGTTAGGGAAAGCTGCAGGGCCTCACTTAGGGACAGCGTCAGGGCTTACTTTGGGACAGTTTCAGGAACTTGGTAAGACATAGGTCAGGATATTAGCTCCCGATAATATCAGGACTTTAGATATTGATGGCAGCAGCCCTTAGTTAGAGACAGTGTCAGGCCCTGAGTTACGACTAGCATCAGAGCCTTTGTTAGGTACACTTTACGGGACTGAGTTAGGAGTAGTGTCAGGGCCTTAGTTAGTGACAGTGTCAGGGCCTGACTTCGGGAGAGCGACAGGGCCTGAGTGAGGCCTAGCATCAGGCCCTTTGCTGGGCACACTGTCAGGGCATGACTTTGGAGCAGCATCAGCGTCTTTGCTGGATCAGCATTAAGGTCTTCGTGAAATACATGATCAGGGCCTGAGTTAGTCACAGCTTCAAGGCTTCAGTTAAGGAAAGCTTCAGGGCCTGAGTTAGGGACAGCCTCAGGTCTTCACTTACGGACAGCGTCAGGGCTTACTTTGGGACAGTTTCAGGACCTTGGAAAGACATAGGTCAGGATATTAGCTCAGGATAATGTCAGGACTTTACATACTGATGGCAGCAGGGCCTTAGTTACAGACCGTTTCAGGGCCTGAGTTAGGCCTAGCATCAGTGACTTTGTTAGGTACAGTGTAAGGGACTGAGTTAGGAGTAGTGTCAGGGCCTTGCTTAGGGACAGTGTCAGGGTCTGAGTTAGGTGTACTGTCAGAGACCTAGTTAGGGACAGTGCTAGGGCCTGAGTTACAATTCGTGTCAAGGCCTTATTTAGGACCAATTTCAGGGCCTTAGTTTGGGCTAGCATCAGAGCCATTGTTAGGAATCGTACGAGGGCCTGAGTTAGGCGTACTGTCAGGGCCTTAGCTAGGGACAGTGTTAGGGCCTGAGTTAGGATTAGTGTCAAGGCCTTATTTAAGACCAATTTTAGGGCTTTAGTTTGGACTAGCAAGAGAGCCTTTGTTAGGTATCATTTCGGGGCCGAAGTTAGGTGTAGTGTCAGGGCCATTGTTAGGGACAGTATCAGGGCCTGACTTAGGAGAAGTTCAGGGCCTTAGCCAGGGAAAGGGTCAGGGCCTTAGTAAGGGATATTATCAGGACCTGAATTAGCAGTAGTGTCAAAAATCCTTAGTGAGGAAAGTTAGGAATAAGTCAGGACTCAGGCCCTGACACTGTCCTTAACTAAGGCCCTGACACTACTCGTAACACAGGCCCTGATCTGATTCCTATCATAGGCCCTGACACTACTCGTAACACAGGCCCTGATCTGATTCCTATCATAGGCCCTGACACTGGTCTTAACTAAGGCCCTGACACTGGCCCTAACTAAAGCTGTGACGTTACTCTTAACTCAGGCACTGACACTGTCCCTAACAAAGCCTCTGACACTACTCCTAACTCAGGCCCTGACACTGTCTCTAACTAAGGCCCTGATACTACTACGAACTCAGCACTGGCACTGTCCCTAACTTAGGCCCTGACTCTACTCCTAACTCAGGAACTGACACTGTCACTAACTAAGGCCCTGACACTGTTCATAACTCACACCCTAACACTCCTCCTAAATCATGCCCTGGCAATGTCCCTAACTAAGGCCTTGACACTATTCCTAACTCAGGCACTGATACAATACCTAAGGAAGGCCCTGACATTACTCCGAACTCAGGCTCTGAAAAGGTCCCTAACTAAGGCTGACAAAACTCCTAACTCAGGCACTGACACTGTCCCAAAATAAGGCCCTGAATCTATTCCTAACTGAGGAGCTGATACAATACCTAACGAAGGCACTGATGCTACTCCTAACTAAGGCCCTGACACTACTCCTAACTCAGGCAATGACACAGTCCATAACTAAGGCCCTGACACTATTCCCAACTCAGGCACTGACAGTGTATGTAATAAAACCCTGACACTACACCTAACTCAGGCACTGACAGTGTCCCTAACAAGGGCCCTCACACTACTCCCAACTCAGTCACTGACATTTTCCCTAATTGAGGCAATGATACTACTCCCAACTCAGGAACTAAGGCTCTGGATCATTGTGATGACAAGCGCCATGGAGCACTGTGATGACAAGGGTCATGGATGATTGTGATGACAAGGGCCATGGAGCATTGTGATGACAGAGTTCATGGGGCATTGTGATGAAAGTGGTCATGGAGCATTGTGATGAAAATGGTCATGGAGCATTGTGATGCAAGTGGTCATGGAGGATTGTGATGAAAAGCGCTATGGAGGATTGTGATGACAGGGGTCATGGAGCATTGTGAGGACAAGTGCCATGGAGCATTGTGATGATAGGCGTCATGGGGCATTGTGATGACAGGGATCTTGGAGCTTTGTGGTGAAAGGTGTCATGGTACATTGTGATTACAACGACCTGGAGCATTGTGATGACAAGGGTCATGGAGCATTGTGATGACAATCACCATGGATCATTGTGATTAGTGGGGTAATGGAGCATTGTCATGAAAGGGGTCATGGATCATTGTGATTACAGGGAATCGAGGAGCATTGTTTTGACAAGCTCCAGGGATCATCGTGATGAAAGGGGAAAAGGAGAATTGTGATGAAAGGAATCATGGATCATTGTGATGACAGCGATCATGGAGCATTGTTATGACAAGAGCGAAGGAGCACTGTGATGAGAAGGGCCATGGATCATGGTGATGACAGGGGTCAGGGAGCTTTGTAATGACAGGGCTCATGGAGCATTGTGATGACAATGGTCATGGAGAATTTTGATGAAAGGGGTCATGGAGCATTGTGCTGAAAGTGGTCATGGATCTTTGTGATGACATGCACCAGGGAGCATTGTGATGACAAGGGCCATGGATCATTGTGATGACAGTGGTTATGGAGCATTGTGATGAAAGGTGTCATGGCTCATTGTGATGACAGGGGGCCTGGAGCATTGTGATGACAGGGTTCATGGGGCATTGTGATGACAAGGGTCTTGGAGCATTGTGATGAAAGTGGTCATATGGCGTTTTGAATGATAGGGGCCATGGAACATTGTGATGACAAGTGTCATGGAGCCTTGTAATGACAGGGTGCATGGAACATTGTGATGTCACCGCCATGTAGCATTTTAGACAAGGGTCAAGGAGTATTGTGATGATAAGTGCGTGGAACATTGCGAAGACAGGTGTCATGGAGCATTGTGATGATAAGGGCATGGAACCTTGTGATGACAGGGGGCATGGAACATTGTAATGAAAGGGGGCATGGAGCATTGTGATGACAGGGGGAATGGAGCATTGTGATGAAAAGGGCATGGAGCCTTGTGAGACAAGTCTCATGGAGCATTGTGTTGAGAGTGGGCTTGGAGCATTGTGGTGACAGGGGGCATGAAACTTTGTGATGACAATGGCATGGAGCATTGTGAGAAAAGTGTTAAGGAGAGCTGTGATGAAAGGGGTCATGGAAGACTCTGATTACAGGGGACATGGAGCATTGTATTGACAAAGACAAGTAGCATTGTGATGACATGGCTCAGGGAGCATTGTGGGGAAATGGGTCATGGGGCATTGTGATGACAGGGGTTATGGAGCATTGTGATGAAAGCGGCCATGGAACATTGTGATGAAAGGGGTCAAGGATCATTGTGATTACAGGGATCATGGAGCATTTTGATGACAAGTGCCAAGGATCACTCTGAGGAAAGGGGTAATGGAGAATTGTTATCAAAGGGGTCATGGATCATGGTGATTCCAGTGGTCATGGAGCCTTGTGATGACAAGCGCCATGGAGCTTTGTGATGACAAGAGCCATGGAGCATTGTAAGGAAAGGGGTCCTGGAGCATTGTGATGAACGTGGTCATGGAGCTTTGTTATGACAATGTTCATGGTGCATTTTGATGAAAAGGGTCATGGAGCATTGTGATGGAAGTGGTCATCGGGCATTGTGATGAGAAGGGCCATGGAGCATTGTGATGAAAGGGTTCATGGAGCACTGTGATGATAAGGGCATGAAGCCTTGTGATCAAAATGGTCATGGAGCATTGTGATGAAAAGGGGTCATGGAGCATTGTGATGAACAGGGCACATGGAGCATTGTGATGAAAGTGGTCATGGAGCATTGTGATGAAAGGGGCCATGGGGCATTGTGATGACAAGGGGTCATGGAGCATTGTGATGACAAACGCCATGGGGCATTGTGATGGCAAGAGCCATGGAATATTGTGATGAAAAGGGTCATGGACCACTGTGCTGAATGTGGTCATGGAGCATTGTGATGCACAGCGCCATGGAGCATTGTGATGACAAGCGTCATGGAGCTTTGTGATGAAATGTCTCATGGAACATTGTGATGACAGGGGTCGTGGAGCACTGTGATTACATTGAACATGGAGCATTGTGATGATAAAGGCCATGGAGCATTGTGATGAGAAGGGCATGGAGCACTGTGATGACAAAAGTCATAGAGCAGTGAGATGAAAGGATTAATGGAGCATTGTGATGAAAGGGTTCATGGAGCATTGTGATGACAGGGGGCATGGAGCACTGTGATGAAAGGGGTTATGGAGCACTGTGATTACAGGGGTAATTGTGATGCATTGTGAAGAACGGGGACATGAGACAGGGGTAATGGAGCATTCTGATGAAAGTTTTCATGGCTCATTGTGATGAAAAGGGGCATTGAGCATTGTAAGGAAAAGGGTTATGGAGCACTGTGATTACAGGGGTAATTTAGAGCATTGTGATAAACGGGGACATGGAGCAATTTGATGACAGGGGTCATGGGGCATTGTGAGGACAAGGGCCATGAAGCATTGTGATGACAGGGGTCATTTGGCTTTGTGAATGACAGGGGACCTGGAGCTTTGTGATGACAAGGGTAATGGAGCATTGTGATGACCGGGGTCATGGAGCATTGTGATGACAGGGGGCATGGAGCATTGTGATCACAAGACCATGGAACATAGTGAGACAAGGGTCATGGGCCAATGTGATGACATGGGGTATGGAGCATTGTGATGACAATGGTATGTAGCATTGCGATGACAAGGGTCATGAAGCATTGCAATGAGAGTGGTCATGGAGCTTTGGGATGCCAGGGGTCATGGAGCATTGTGATGACAATGGTCATGGCGCATTTTGATGAAAGGGGTCACGGAGCATTGTGATGGAAGGGGTCATGGAGCATTGTGATGACAGGGGTCATGGGGCATTGTGATGATAAGGGCGTGGAGCATTGTGATGACAGTGGTCACGGAACATTGTGACGATAAGGTCATGGAGCTTAGTGAGGGACAGTCTAGCGGTCTTGGGACTAAATTCAGTGCCTGAGGTAGGCACAGCATAAGGTCTTTAGTTAGCATAAGACGTAGGATAGTAGCTCGGGACAGGGTTAGGGTGAAGGCTAGGAATCGTGTCAGGAAATGACCTAAGGATAGTGTGAAGACCTTTGTTACTGAGAATATCAGGGCCTTATTCAGAACCAATGTTAGTGCTTCAGGTAGGGACAGTATCAGGGCCTGACTTAGGGAGAGCGACAGGGTCTGAGTGAGGCCTAATGTCAGGCGCTCAGCTGGGGACACTGTCAGGGAGTGACTTAGGAGCAGCATCAGTGCCTTTGTTGGATCAGCTTTAGGCTCTTAGTTAAAGATGACCAGAGCCCTCGTTAGTCACAGCGTCAAGGCCTCAGTTAGGGAAAGCTTCAGGGCCTGAGTTACGGACAGCCTCAGGTCTTCACTTAAAGACAGCGACAGGGCTTTCTTAGGGAGAGTGTCAAGACCTTGGTTAGAAATGGGTCAGGATATTATCTCAGGAGAGTGTCAGGATTTTAGTTATTGCTGGCAGCAGGGCCTATATTAGGGACAGATTCTGGGCCTTTGTTAGAGACAGTGTCATGGCCTTAGTTAGGAGTAGTCAGGGCCTTAGTTAGGGAGAGCATTAGGGTTTCAGTCAGCATAAGATGCAGGAGATTATCTCGGGACAGAGTCAGGTTCCAGGCCAGAGATAGTGAAAGGAAATGACCAAGGGATAACGAGAAGACCTTAGTCATTGAGAGCATCAGGGCCTTAGTTAGCAGCAGCGTGAGGGCCTTAATCAGGACCAGTGCCAGGGCTTGATGAACGGACAGCGTCAGAGCCTAACTAAGGTACAGCAACAGGGCCTAAGTGAGGCCTATCTTTGGGGCCTGAGTAAGGGACAGTATCAGGGCATGACTTAGGAGCAGCATAAAGGCCTCTGTAGGATCAGCATTAGGGTCTTCATTAAAGATATTATCAGGGCCTCTGTTAGGGACAGCCTCAAGGTCTCACTTAGGGACAGCGTCAGGGCTTACTTTGGGAAAGTTTCAGGACCTTGGTAAGACATGGGTCAGGATATTAGCTCAGGATAATGTCAGGTGTTCAGATATTGACGGCAGCAGGGCCTTAGTTAGAGGCAGTGTCAGGCCTAAGTTAGGACTAGCATCAGAGCCTTTGTTAGGTACAGTGTCAGTGACTGAGTTAGGTGTAGTGTCAGGGCCTTAGTTCGAGACAGTGTCAGCACTTGCGTTAGGACGCGCCTCCAGGCCTCAGTTAGGGACAGGTTCATGGCTTCGGACCTAAATTCAGGGCCTCATTTAGGGACAGAATCACAGATTTAGCTAGCATAAGAGGATCTACAGCTGAAAGCAACTTGAACACCACCACAAGCAGATGCAGAAGTGAACCATGCACGCTCCTATGAAGGACTATTCCACAGCAGTTGAGTACATTTTGTTTAAAGTTAGTAACACTATAAAAATTATGTTTTTAAGAAAACCATATTCAGAAGATGAAAGAATCTCGTTCTAAAGTATCTCTTTAGCTAATCTCGACATTAGCTAAAGAGAAGGTTAGGTTAAGATCTAGGGAGAGTTTCAGGAAATGACCTAGGGATAGTGTCAAGACCTTGGTTACTTAGAGCATCAGGGCCTAATTAAGGACCAGTGAGTGTCAGGGCTTCGGGTAGGGACAGCGTCAGAGCCTGACTTAGGGAGAGCGACAGGGCCTGAGTGAGGCCTAGCGTCAGGGCCTTAGCTAGGGACAGTGTCAGGGCATGACTTAGGAGCAACATAAGAGCCACGGTAGGATCAGCCTCAGGGGCTATGTTAAAGATATTATCAGGGCCTCTGTTAGGGACAGCCTCAAGGCCTCACTTAGGGAGAGCATCAGGGCTTCCTTAGGGAGAGTTTCAGGACCTTGGTAAGAGATGAGTTAGGATATTAGCTCAGGATAATGTCAGGACTTTAGATATTGATGGTAGCAGGGCCTAAGTAAGGGACAGTGTCAAGGCGTTAGTTAGGAGTAGCGGGCCCCTGATAGGTCCAGTGTCAGGTCCTCAGTTAGCAATAGTGTTAGGGCCTTAGTTAGGGACAGTGTCAGGGCCAGATGTAGGACGAGCATCTAGGCCTTAGTTCGGGACAGTTTCACAGTCTTGGGACTAAATTCAGTGCCTGAGGCAGGCACAACCTAAGGGCTTCAGTTAGCATAAGAGGCAGGACATTAGCTAGTGACAGTGTCAGTTTAACATGTAGGGATAGTGTCAGGAAATGACCTAAGGATAGTGTGAAGACCTTTGTTACTGAGACTCTCAGGGCCTTATTCAGAACCAGTGTTAGGGCTTCAGGTAGGGACAGCATCAGAGCCTGACTTAGGGAGAGCGATAGGGTCTGAGTGAGGCCTAGCGTCAGACCCTTAGCTGGGGACACTGTCAGGGCATGACTTAGGAGCAGCATCCCGGCCTCTGTTGGATCAGCCTTAGGGTCTTAGTTAAAGACATGATCAGTGTTTGAGTTAGTCACAGCATCAAGGCCTGAGTTAGTTAGGGAAAGCTGCAGGGCCTCACTTAGGGACAGCGTCAGGGCTTACTTTGGGACAGTTTCAGGACCTTGGTAAGACATAGGTCAGGATATTAGCTCCCGATAATATCAGGACTTTAGATATTGATGGCAGCAGCCCTTAGTTAGAGACAGTGTCAGGCCCTGAGTTACGACTAGCATCAGAGCCTTTGTTAGGTACACTTTACGGGACTGAGTTAGGAGTAGTGTCAGGGCCTTAGTTAGTGACAGTGTCAGGGCCTGACTTCGGGAGAGCGACAGGGCCTGAGTGAGGCCTAGCATCAGGCCCTTTGCTGGGCACACTGTCAGGGCATGACTTTGGAGCAGCATCAGCGTCTTTGCTGGATCAGCATTAAGGTCTTCGTGAAATACATGATCAGGGCCTGAGTTAGTCACAGCTTCAAGGCTTCAGTTAAGGAAAGCTTCAGGGCCTGAGTTAGGGACAGCCTCAGGTCTTCACTTACGGACAGCGTCAGGGCTTACTTTGGGACAGTTTCAGGACCTTGGAAAGACATAGGTCAGGATATTAGCTCAGGATAATGTCAGGACTTTACATACTGATGGCAGCAGGGCCTTAGTTACAGACCGTTTCAGGGCCTGAGTTAGGCCTAGCATCAGTGACTTTGTTAGGTACAGTGTAAGGGACTGAGTTAGGAGTAGTGTCAGGGCCTTGCTTAGGGACAGTGTCAGGGTCTGAGTTAGGTGTACTGTCAGAGACCTAGTTAGGGACAGTGCTAGGGCCTGAGTTACGATTCGTGTCAAGGCCTTATTTAGGACCAATTTCAGGGCCTTAGTTTGGGCTAGCATCAGAGCCATTGTTAGGAATCGTACGAGGGCCTGAGTTAGGCGTACTGTCAGGGCCTTAGCTAGGGACAGTGTTAGGGCCTGAGTTAGGATTAGTGTCAAGGCCTTATTTAAGACCAATTTTAGGGCTTTAGTTTGGACTAGCAACAGAGCCTTTGTTAGGTATCATTTCGGGGCCGAAGTTAGGTGTAGTGTCAGGGCCATTGTTAGGGACAGTATCAGGGCCTGACTTAGGAGAAGTTCAGGGCCTTAGCCAGGGAAAGGGTCAGGGCCTTAGTAAGGGATATTATCAGGACCTGAATTAGCAGTAGTGTCAAAAATCCTTAGTGAGGAAAGTTAGGAATAAGTCAGGACTCAGGCCCTGACACTGTCCTTAACTAAGGCCCTGACACTACTCGTAACACAGGCCCTGATCTGATTCCTATCATAGGCCCTGACACTACTCGTAACACAGGCCCTGATCTGATTCTTATCATAGGCCCTGACACTGGTCTTAACTAAGGCCCTGACACTGGCCCTAACTAAAGCTGTGACGTTACTCTTAACTCAGGCACTGACACTGTCCCTAACAAAGCCTCTGACACCACTCCTAACTCAGGCCCTGACACTGTCTCTAACTAAGGCCCTGATACTACTACGAACTCAGCACTGGCACTGTCCCTAACTTAGGCCCTGACTCCACTCCTAACTCAGGAACTGACACTGTCACTAACTAAGGCCCTGACACTGTTCATAACTCACACCCTAACACTCCTCCTATATCATGCCCTGGCAATGTCCCTAACTAAGGCCTTGACACTATTCATAACTCAGGCACTGATACAATACCTAAGGAAGGCCCTGACATTACTCCGAACTCAGGCTCTGAAAAGGTCCCTAACTAAGGCTGACAAAACTCCTAACTCAGGCACTGACACTGTCCCAAAATAAGGCCCTGAATCTATTCCTAACTGAGGCGCTGATACAATACCTAACGAAGGCACTGATGCTACTCCTAACTAAGGCCCTGACACTACTCCTAACTCAGGCAATGACACAGTCCATAACTAAGGCCCTGACACTATTCCCAACTCAGGCACTGACAGTGTATGTAATAAAACCCTGACACTACACCTAACTCAGGCACTGACAGTGTCCCTAACAAGGGCCCTCACACTACTCCCAACTCAGTCACTGACATTTTCCCTAATTGAGGCAATGATACTACTCCCAACTCAGGAACTAAGGCTCTGGATCATTGTGATGACAAGCGCCATGGAGCACTGTGATGACAAGGGTCATGGAGAATTGTGATGACAAGGGCCATGGAGCATTGTGATGACAGAGTTCATGGGGCATTGTGATGAAAGTGGTCATGGAGCATTGTGATGAAAATGGTCATGGAGCATTGTGATGCAAGTGGTCATGGAGGATTGTGATGAAAAGCGCTATGGAGGATTGTGATGACAGGGGTCATGGAGCATTGTGAGGACAAGTGCCATGGAGCATTGTGATGATAGGCGTCATGGGGCATTGTGATGACAGGGATCTTGGAGCTTTGTGGTGAAAGGTGTCATGGTACATTGTGATTACAACGACCTGGAGCATTGTGATGACAAGGGTCATGGAGCATTGTGATGACAATCACCATGGATCATTGTGATTAGTGGGGTAATGGAGCATTGTCATGAAAGGGGTCATGGATCATTGTGATTACAGGGAATCGAGGAGCATTGTTTTGACAAGCTCCAGGGATCATCGTGATGAAAGGGGAAAAGGAGAATTGTGATGAAAGGAATCATGGATCATTGTGATGACAGCGATCATGGAGCATTGTTATGACAAGAGCGAAGGAGCACTGTGATGAGAAGGGCCATGGATCATGGTGATGACAGGGGTCAGGGAGCTTTGTAATGACAGGGCTCATGGAGCATTGTGATGACAATGGTCATGGAGAATTTTGATGAAAGGGGTCATGGAGCATTGTGCTGAAAGTGGTCATGGATCTTTGTGATGACATGCACCAGGGAGCATTGTGATGACAAGGGCCATGGATCATTGTGATGACAGTGGTTATGGAGCATTGTGATGAAAGGTGTCATGGCTCATTGTGATGACAGGGGGCCTGGAGCATTGTGATGACAGGGTTCATGGGGCATTGTGATGACAAGGGTCTTGGAGCATTGTGATGAAAGTGGTCATATGGCGTTTTGAATGATAGGGGCCATGGAACATTGTGATGACAAGTGTCATGGAGCCTTGTAATGACAGGGTGCATGGAACATTGTGATGTCACCGCCATGTAGCATTTTAGACAAGGGTCAAGGAGTATTGTGATGATAAGTGCGTGGAACATTGCGAAGACAGGTGTCATGGAGCATTGTGATGATAAGGGCATGGAACCTTGTGATGACAGGGGGAATGGAGCATTGTGATGAAAAGGGCATGGAGCCTTGTGAGACAAGTCTCATGGAGCATTGTGTTGAGAGTGGGCTTGGAGCATTGTGGTGACAGGGGGCATGAAACTTTGTGATGACAATGGCATGGAGCATTGTGAGAAAAGTGTTAAGGAGAGCTGTGATGAAAGGGGTCATGGAAGACTCTGATTACAGGGGACATGGAGCATTGTATTGACAAAGACAAGTAGCATTGTGATGACATGGCTCAGGGAGCATTGTGGGGAAATGGGTCATGGGGCATTGTGATGACAGGGGTTATGGAGCATTGTGATGAAAGCGGCCATGGAACATTGTGATGAAAGGGGTCAAGGATCATTGTGATTACAGGGATCATGGAGCATTGTGATGACAAGTGCCAAGGATCACTCTGAGGAAAGGGGTAATGGAGAATTGTTATCAAAGGGGTCATGGATCATGGTGATTCCAGTGGTCATGGAGCCTTGTGATGACAAGCGCCATGGAGCTTTGTGATGACAAGAGCCATGGAGCATTGTAAGGAAAGGGGTCCTGGAGCATTGTGATGAACGTGGTCATGGATCTTTGTTATGACAATGTTCATGGCGCATTTTGATGAAAAGGGTCATGGAGCATTGTGATGGAAGTGGTCATCGGGCATTGTGATGAGAAGGGCCATGGAGCATTGTGATGAAAGGGTTCATGGAGCACTGTGATGATAAGGGCATGAAGACTTGTGATCAAAATGGTCATGGAGCATTGTGATGAAAAGGGGTCATGGAGCATTGTGATGAACAGGGCACATGGAGCATTGTGATGAAAGTGGTCATGGAGCATTGTGATGAAAGGGGCCATGGGGCATTGTGATGACAAGGGGTCATGGAGCATTGTGATGACAAGCGCCATGGGGCATTGTGATGGCAAGAGCCATGGAATATTGTGATGAAAAGGGTCATGGACCACTGTGCTGAATGTGGTCATGGAGCATTGTGATGCACAGCGCCATGGAGCATTGTGATGACAAGCGTCATGGAGCTTTGTGATGAAATGTCTCATGGAACATTGTGATGACAGGGGTCGTGGAGCACTGTGATTACATTGAACATGGAGCATTGTGATGACAAAGGCCATGGAGCATTGTGATGAGAAGGGCATGGAGCATTGTGATGACAAAAGTCATAGAGCAGTGCGATGAAAGGATTAATGGAGCATTGTGATGAAATGGTTCATGGAGCATTGTGATGACAGGGGGCATGGAGCACTGTGATTACAGGGGTAATTGTGATGCATTGTGAAGAACGGGGACATGAGACAGGGGTAATGGAGCATTCTGATGAAAGTTTTCATGGCTCATTGTGATGAAAAGGGGCATTGAGCATTGTAAGGAAAAGGGTTATGGAGCACTGTGATTACAGGGGTAATTTAGAGCATTGTGATAAACGGGGACATGGAGCAATTTGATGACAGGGGTCATGGGGCATTGTGAGGACAAGGGCCATGAAGCATTGTGATGACAGGGGTCATTTGGCTTTGTGAATGACAGGGGACCTGGAGCTTTGTGATGACAAGGGTAATGGAGCATTGTGATGACCGGGGTCATGGAGCATTGTGATGACAGGGGGCATGGAGCATTGTGATCACAAGAGCATGGAACATTGTGAGACAAGGGTCATGGGCCAATGTGATGACATGGGGTATGGAGCATTGTGATGACAATGGTATGTAGCATTGCGATGACAAGGGTCATGAAGCATTGCAATGAGAGTGGTCATGGAGCTTTGGGATGCCAGGGGTCATGGAGCATTGTGATGACAATGGTCATGGCGCATTTTGATGAAAGGGGTCACGGAGCATTGTGATGGAAAGGGTCATGGAGCATTGTGATGACAGGGGTCATGGGGCATTGTGATGATAAGGGCGTGGAGCATTGTGATGACAGTGGTCACGGAACATTGTGACGATAAGGTCATGGAGCTTAGTGAGGGACAGTCTAGCGGTCTTGGGACTAAATTCAGTGCCTGAGGTAGGCACAGCATAAGGTCTTTAGTTAGCATAAGACGTAGGATAGTAGCTCGGGACAGGGTTAGGGTGAAGGCTAGGAATCGTGTCAGGAAATGACCTAAGGATAGTGTGAAGACCTTTGTTACTGAGAATATCAGGGCCTTATTCAGAACCAATGTTAGTGCTTCAGGTAGGGACAGTATCAGGGCCTGACTTAGGGAGAGCGACAGGGTCTGAGTGAGGCCTAATGTCAGGCGCTCAGCTGGGGACACTGTCAGGGAGTGACTTAGGAGCAGCATCAGTGCCTTTGTTGGATCAGCTTTAGGCTCTTAGTTAAAGATGACCAGAGCCCTCGTTAGTCACAGCGTCAAGGCCTCAGTTAGGGAAAGCTTCAGGGCCTGAGTTACGGACAGCCTCAGGTCTTCACTTAAAGACAGCGACAGGGCTTTCTTAGGGAGAGTGTCAAGACCTTGGTTAGAAATGGGTCAGGATATTATCTCAGGAGAGTGTCAGGATTTTAGTTATTGCTGGCAGCAGGGCCTATATTAGGGACAGATTCTGGGCCTTTGTTAGAGACAGTGTCATGGCCTTAGTTAGGAGTAGTCAGGGCCTTAGTTAGGGAGAGCATTAGGGTTTCAGTCAGCATAAGATGCAGGAGATTATCTCGGGACAGAGTCAGGTTCCAGGCCAGAGATAGTGAAAGGAAATGACCAAGGGATAACGAGAAGACCTTAGTCATTGAGAGCATCAGGGCCTTAGTTAGCAGCAGCGTGAGGGCCTTAATCAGGACCAGTGCCAGGGCTTGATGTACGGACAGCGTCAGAGCCTAACTAAGGTACAGCAACAGGGCCTAAGTGAGGCCTATCTTTGGGGCCAGAGTAAGGGACAGTATCAGGGCATGACTTAGGAGCAGCATAAAGGCCTCTGTAGGATCAGCATTAGGGTCTTCATTAAAGATATTATCAGGGCCTCTGTTAGGGACAGCCTCAAGGTCTCACTTAGGGACAGCGTCAGGGCTTACTTTGGGAAAGTTTCAGGACCTTGGTAAGACATGGGTCAGGATATTAGCTCAGGATAATGTCAGGTGTTCAGATATTGACGGCAGCAGGGCCTTAGTTAGAGGCAGTGTCAGGCCTAAGTTAGGACTAGCATCAGAGCCTTTGTTAGGTACAGTGTCAGTGACTGAGTTAGGTGTAGTGTCAGGGCCTTAGTTCGAGACAGTGTCAGCACTTGCGTTAGGACGCGCCTCCAGGCCTCAGTTAGGGACAGGTTCACGGCTTCGGACCTAAATTCAGGGCCTCATTTAGGGACAGAATCACAGATTTAGCTAGCATAAGAGGATCTACAGCTGAAAGCAACTTGAACACCACCACAAGCAGATGCAGAAGTGAACCATGCACGCTCCTATGAAGGACTATTCCACAGCAGTTGAGTACATTTTGTTTAAAGTTAGTAACACTATAAAAATTATGTTTTTAAGAAAACCATATTCAGAAGATGAAAGAATCTCGTTCTAAAGAATCTCTTTAGCTAATCTCGACATTAGCTAAAGAGAAGGTTAGGTTAAGTTCTAGGGAGAGTGTCAGGAAATGACCTAGGGATAGTGTCAAGACCTTGGTTACTTAGAGCATCAGGGCCTAATTAAGGACCAGTGAGTGTCAGGGCTTCGGGTAGGGACAGCGTCAGAGCCTGACTTAGGGAGAGCGACAGGGCCTGAGTGAGGCCTAGCGTCAGGGCCTTAGCTAGGGACAGTGTCAGGGCATGACTTAGGAGCAACATAAGAGCCACGGTAGGATCAGCCTCAGGGGCTATGTTAAAGATATTATCAGGGCCTCTGTTAGGGACAGCCTCAAGGCCTCACTTAGGGAGAGCATCAGGGCTTCCTTAGGGAGAGTTTCAGGACCTTGGTAAGAGATGAGTTAGGATATTAGCTCAGGATAATGTCAGGACTTTAGATATTGATGGTAGCAGGGCCTAAGTAAGGGACAGTGTCAAGGCGTTAGTTAGGAGTAGCGGGCCCCTGATAGGTCCAGTGTCAGGTCCTCAGTTAGCAATAGTGTTAGGGCCTTAGTTAGGGACAGTGTCAGGGCCAGATGTAGGACGAGCATCTAGGCCTTAGTTCGGGACAATTTCACGGTCTTGGGACTAAATTCAGTGCCTGAGGCAGGCACAACCTAAGGGCTTCAGTTAGCATAAGAGGCAGGACATTAGCTAGTGACAGTGTCAGTTTAGCATGTAGGGATAGTGTCAGGAAATGACCTAAGGATAGTGTGAAGACCTTTGTTACTGAGACTCTCAGGGCCTTATTCAGAACCAGTGTTAGGGCTTCAGGTAGGGACAGCATCAGAGCCTGACTTAGGGAGAGCGATAGGGTCTGAGTGAGGCCTAGCGTCAGACCCTTAGCTGGGGACACTGTCAGGGCATGACTTAGGAGCAGCATCCCGGCCTCTGTTGGATCAGCCTTAGGGTCTTAGTTAAAGACATGATCAGTGTCTGAGTTAGTCACAGCATCAAGGCCTGGGTTAGTTAGGGAAAGCTGCAGGGCCTCACTTATGGACAGCGTCAGGGCTTACTTTGGGACAGTTTCAGGACCTTGGTAAGACATGGGTCAGGATATTAGCTCCGGATAATGTCAGGACTTTAGATATTGATGGCAGCAGCCCTTAGTTAGAGACAGTGTCAGGCCCTGAGTTACGACTAGCATCAGAGCCTTTGTTAGGTACACTTTACGGGACTGAGTTAGGAGTAGAGTCAGGGCCTTAGTTAGTGACATTGTCAGGGCCTGACTTCGGGAGAGCGACAGGGCCTGAGTGAGGCCTAGCATCAGGCCCTTTGCTGGGCACACTGTCAGGGCATGACTTTGGAGCAGCATCAGCGTCTTTGCTGGATCAGCATTAAGGTCTTCGTGAAATACATGATCAGGGCCTGAGTTAGTCACAGCTTCAAGGCTTCAGTTAAGGAAAGCTTCAGGGCCTGAGTTAGGGACAGCCTCAGGTCTTCACTTACGGACAGCGTCAGGGCTTACTTTGGGACAGTTTCAGGACCTTGGAAAGACATAGGTCAGGATATTAGCTCAGGATAATGTCAGGACTTTACATACTGATGGCAGCAGGGCCTTAGTTACAGACCGTTTCAGGGCCTGAGTTAGGCCTAGCATCAGTGACTTTGTTAGGTACAGTGTAAGGGACTGAGTTAGGAGTAGTGTCAGGGCCTTGCTTAGGGACAGTGTCAGGGTCTGAGTTAGGTGTACTGTCAGAGACCTAGTTAGGGACAGTGCTAGGGCCTGAGTTACGATTCGTGTCAAGGCCTTATTTAGGACCAATTTCAGGGCCTTAGTTTGGGCTAGCATCAGAGCCATTGTTAGGAATCGTACGAGGGCCTGAGTTAGGCGTACTGTCAGGGCCTTAGCTAGGGACAGTGTTAGGGCCTGAGTTAGGATTAGTGTCAAGGCCTTATTTAAGACCAATTTTAGGGCTTTAGTTTGGACTAGCAACAGAGCCTTTGTTAGGTATCATTTCGGGGCCGAAGTTAGGTGTAGTGTCAGGGCCATTGTTAGGGACAGTATCAGGGCCTGACTTAGGAAAAGTTCAGGGCCTTAGCCAGGGAAAGGGTCAGGGCCTTAGTAAGGGATATTATCAGGACCTGAATTAGCAGTAGTGTCAAAAATCCTTAGTGAGGAAAGTTAGGAATAAGTCAGGACTCAGGCCCTGACACTGTCCTTAACTAAGGCCCTGACACTACTCGTAACACAGGCCCTGATCTGATTCCTATCATAGGCCCTGACACTACTCGTAACACAGGCCCTGATCTGATTCCTATCATAGGCCCTGACACTGGTCTTAACTAAGGCCCTGACACTGGCCCTAACTAAAGCTGTGACGTTACTCTTAACTCAGGCACTGACACTGTCCCTAAAAAAGCCTCTGACACCACACCTAACTCAGGCCCTGACACTGTCTCTAACTAAGGCCCTGATACTACTACGAACTCAGCACTGGCACTGTCCCTAACTTAGGCCCTGACTCTACTCCTAACTCAGGAACTGACACTGTCACTAACTAAGGCCCTGACACTGCTGATAACTCACACCCTAACACTCCTCCTAAATCATGCCCTGGCAATGTCCCTAACTAAGGCCTTGACACTATTCCTAACTCAGGCACTGATACAATACCTAAGGAAGGCCCTGACATTACTCCGAACTCAGGCTCTGAAAAGGTCCCTAACTAAGGCTGACAAAACTCCTAACTCAGGCACTGACACTGTCCCAAAATAAGGCCCTGAATCTATTCCTAACTGAGGCGCTGATACAATACCTAACGAAGGCACTGATGCTACTCCTAACTAAGGCCCTGACACTACTCCTAACTCAGGCAATGACACAGTCCATTACTAAGGCCCTGACACTATTCCCAACTCAGGCACTGACAGTGTATGTAATAAAACCCTGACACTACACCTAACTCAGGCACTGACAGTGTCCCTAACAAGGGCCCTCACACTACTCCCAACTCAGTCACTGACATTTTCCCTAATTGAGGCAATGATACTACTCCCAACTCAGGAACTAAGGCTCTGGATCATTGTGATGACAAGCGCCATGGAGCACTGTGATGACAAGGGTCATGGAGAATTGTGATGACAAGTGCATGGAGCATTGTGATGACAGAGTTCATGGGGCTTTGTGATGAAAGTGGTCATGGAGCATTGTGATGAAAATGGTCATGGAGCATTGTGATGAAAGTGGTCATGGAGGATTGTGATGAAAAGCGCTATGGAGGATTGTGATGACAGGGGTCATGGAGCATTGTGATGACAGGGATCTTGGAGCTTTGTGGTGAAAGGTGTCATGGTACATTGTGATTACAACGACCTGGAGCATAGTGATGACAAGGGTCATGGAGCATTGTGATGACAATCACCATGGATCATTGTGATTAGTGGGGTAATGGAGCACTGTCATGAAAGGGGTCATGGATCATTGTGATTACAGGGAATCGAGGAGCATTGTTTTGACAAGCTCCAGGGATCATCGTGATGAAAGGGGAAAAGGAGAATTGTGATGAAAGGAATCATGGATCATTGTGATGACAGCGATCATGGAGCATTGTTATGACAAGAGCGAAGGAGCACTGTGATGAGAAGGGCCATGGATCATGGTGATGACAGGGGTCAGGGAGCATTGTAATGACAGGGCTCATGGAGCATTGTGATGACAATGGTCATGGAGAATTTTGATGAAAGGGGTCATGGAGCATTGTGCTGAAAGTGGTCATGGATCTTTGTGATGACATGCACCAGGGAGCATTGTGATGACAAGGGCCATGGATCATTGTGATGACAGTGGTTATGGAGCATTGTGATGAAAGGTGTCATGGCTCATTGTGATGACAGGGGGCCTGGAGCATTGTGATGACAGGGTTCATGGGGCATTGTGATGACAAGGGCCTTGGAGCATTGTGATGAAAGTGGTCATATGGCATTTTGAATGATACGGGCCATGGAACATTGTGATGACAAGTGTCATGGAGCCTTGTAATGACAGGGTGCATGGAACATTGTGATGTCACCGCCATGTAGCATTTTAGACAAGGGTCAAGGAGTATTGTGATGATAAGTGCGTGGAACATTGCGAAGACAGGTGTCATGGAGCATTGTGATGATAAGGGCATGGAACCTTGTGATGACAGGGGGCATGGAACATTGTAATGAAAGGGGGCATGGAGCATTGTGATGACAGGGGGAATGGAGCATTGTGATGAAAAGGGCATGGAGCCTTGTGAGACAAGTCTCATGGAGCATTGTGTTGAGAGTGGGCTTGGAGCATTGTGGTGACAGGGGGCATGAAACTTTGTGATGACAATGGCATGGAGCATTGTGAGAAAAGTGTTAAGGAGAGCTGTGATGAAAGGGGTCATGGAAGACTCTGATTACAGGGGACATGGAGCATTGTATTGACAAAGACAAGTAGCATTGTGATGACATGGCTCAGGGAGCATTGTGGGGAAATGGGTCATGGGGCATTGTGATGACAGGGGTTATGGAGCATTGTGATGAAAGCGGCCATGGAACATTGTGATGAAAGGGGTCAAGGATCATTGTGATTACAGGGATCATGGAGCATTGTGATGACAAGTGCCAAGGATCACTCTGAGGAAAGGGGTAATGGAGAATTGTTATCAAAGGGGTCATGGATCATGGTGATTCCAGTGGTCATGGAGCCTTGTGATGACAAGCGCCATGGAGCTTTGTGATGACAAGAGCCATGGAGCATTGTAAGGAAAGGGGTCCTGGAGCATTGTGATGAACGTGGTCATGGATCTTTGTTATGACAATGTTCATGGCGCATTTGATGAAAAGGGTCATGGAGCATTGTGATGGAAGTGGTCATCGGGCATTGTGATGAGAAGGGCCATGGAGCATTGTGATGAAAGGGTTCATGGAGCACTGTGATGATAAGGGCATGAAGCCTTGTGATCAAAATGGTCATGGAGCATTGTGATGAAAAGGGGTCATGGAGCATTGTGATGAACAGGGCACATGGAGCATTGTGATGAAAGTGGTCATGGAGCATTGTGATGAAAGGGGCCATGGGGCATTGAGATGACAAGCGCCATGGGGCATTGTGATGGCAAGAGCCATGGAATATTGTGATGAAAAGGGTCATGGACCACTGTGCTGAATGTGGTCATGGAGCATTGTGATGCACAGCGCCATGGAGCATTGTGATGACAAGCGTCATGGAGCTTTGTGATGAAATGTCTCATGGAACATTGTGATGACAGGGGTCGTGGAGCACTGTGATTACATTGAACATGGAGCATTGTGATGACAAAGGCCATGGAGCATTGTGATGAGAAGGGCATGGAGCATTGTGATGACAAAAGTCATAGAGCAGTGCGATGAAAGGATTAATGGAGCATTGTGATGAAAGGGTTCATGGAGCATTGTGATGACAGGGGGCATGGAGCACTGTGATGAAAGGGGTTATGGAGCACTGTGATTACAGGGGTAATTGTGATGCATTGTGAAGAACGGGGACATGAGACAGGGGTAATGGAGCATTCTGATGAAAGTTTTCATGGCTCATTGTGATGAAAAGGGGCATTGAGCATTGTAAGGAAAAGGGTTATGGAGCACCGTGATTACAGGGGTAATTTAGAGCATTGTGATAAACGGGGACATGGAGCAATTTGATGACAGGGGTCATGGGGCATTGTGAGGACAAGGGCCATGAAGCATTGTGATGACAGGGGTCATTTGGCTTTGTGAATGACAGGGGACCTGGAGCTTTGTGATGACAATGGTAATGGAGCATTGTGATGACCGGGGTCATGGAGCATTGTGATGACAGGGGGCATGGAGCATTGTGATCACAAGAGCATGGAACATTGTGAGACAAGGGTCATGGGCCAATGTGATGACATGGGGTATGGAGCATTGTGATGACAATGGTATGTAGCATTGCGATGACAAGGGTCATGAAGCATTGCAATGAGAGTGGTCATGGAGCTTTGGGATGCCAGGGGTCATGGAGCATTGTGATGACAATGGTCATGGTGCATTTTGATGAAAGGGGTCACGGAGCATTGTGATGGAAGGGGTCATGGAGCATTGTGATGACAGGGGTCATGGGGCATTGTGATGATAAGGGCGTGGAGCATTGTGATGACAGTGGTCACGGAAGATTGTGACGATAAGGTCATGGAGCTTAGTGAGGGACAGTCTAGCGGTCTTGGGACTAAATTCAGTGCCTGAGGTAGGCACAGCATAAGGTCTTTAGTTAGCATAAGACGTAGGATAGTAGCTCGGGACAGGGTTAGGGTGAAGGCTAGGAATCGTGTCAGGAAATGACCTAAGGATAGTGTGAAGACCTTTGTTACTGAGAATATCAGGGCCTTATTCAGAACCAATGTTAGTGCTTCAGGTAGGGACAGTATCAGGGCCTGACTTAGGGAGAGCGACAGGGTCTGAGTGAGGCCTAATGTCAGGCCCTCAGCTGGGGACACTGTCAGGGAGTGACTTAGGAGCAGCATCAGTGCCTTTGTTGGATCAGCTTTAGGCTCTTAGTTAAAGATGACCAGAGCCCTCGTTAGTCACAACGTCAAGGCCTCAGTTAGGGAAAGCTTCAGGGCCTGAGTTACGGACAGCCTCAGGTCTTCACTTAAAGACAGCGACAGGGCTTTCTTAGGGAGAGTGTCAAGACCTTGGTTAGAAATGGGTCAGGATATTATCTCAGGAGAGTGTCAGGATTTTAGTTATTGCTGGCAGCAGGGCCTATATTAGGGACAGATTCTGGGCCTTTGTTAGAGACAGTGTCATGGCCTTAGTTAGGAGTAGTCAGGGCCTTAGTTAGGGAGAGCATTAGGGTTTCAGTCAGCATAAGATGCAGGAGATTATCTCGGGACAGAGTCAGGTTCCAGGCCAGAGATAGTGAAAGGAAATGACCAAGGGATAACGAGAAGACCTTAGTCATTGAGAGCATCAGGGCCTTAGTTAGCAGCAGCGTGAGGGCCTTAATCAGGACCAGTGCCAGGGCTTGATGAACGGACAGCGTCAGAGCCTAACTAAGGTACAGCAACAGGGCCTAAGTGAGGCCTATCTTTGGGGCCTGAGTAAGGGACAGTATCAGGGCATGACTTAGGAGCAGCATAAAGGCCTCTGTAGGATCAGCATTAGGGTCTTCATTAAAGATATTATCAGGGCCTCTGTTAGGGACAGCCTCAAGGTCTCACTTAGGGACAGCGTCAGGGCTTACTTTGGGAAAGTTTCAGGACCTTGGTAAGACATGGGTCAGGATATTAGCTCAGGATAATGTCAGGTGTTCAGATATTGACGGCAGCAGGGCCTTAGTTAGAGGCAGTGTCAGGCCTAAGTTAGGACTAGCATCAGAGCCTTTGTTAGGTACAGTGTCAGTGACTGAGTTAGGTGTAGTGTCAGGGCCTTAGTTCGAGACAGTGTCAGCACTTGCGTTAGGACGCGCCTCCAGGCCTCAGTTAGGGACAGGTTCATGGCTTCGGACCTAAATTCAGGGCCTCATTTAGGGACAGAATCACAGATTTAGCTAGCATAAGAGGATCTACAGCTGAAAGCAACTTGAACACCACCACAAGCAGATGCAGAAGTGAACCATGCACGCTCCTATGAAGGACTATTCCACAGCAGTTGAGTACATTTTGTTTAAAGTTAGTAACACTATAAAAATTATGTTTTTAAGAAAACCATATTCAGAAGATGAAAGAATCTTGTTCTAAAGTATCTCTTTAGCTAATCTCGACATTAGCTAAAGAGAAGGTTAGGTTAAGATCTAGGGAGAGTTTCAGGAAATGACCTAGGGATAGTGTCAAGACCTTGGTTACTTAGAGCATCAGGGCCTAATTAAGGACCAGTGAGTGTCAGGGCTTCGGGTAGGGACAGCGTCAGAGCCTGACTTAGGGAGAGCGACAGGGCCTGAGTGAGGCCTAGCGTCAGGGCCTTAGCTAGGGACAGTGTCAGGGCATGACTTAGGAGCAACATAAGAGCCACGGTAGGATCAGCCTCAGGGGCTATGTTAAAGATATTATCAGGGCCTCTGTTAGGGACAGCCTCAAGGCCTCACTTAGGGAGAGCATCAGGGCTTCCTTAGGGAGAGTTTCAGGACCTTGGTAAGAGATGAGTTAGGATATTAGCTCAGGATAATGTCAGGACTTTAGATATTGATGGTAGCAGGGCCTAAGTAAGGGACAGTGTCAAGGCGTTAGTTAGGAGTAGCGGGCCCCTGATAGGTCCAGTGTCAGGTCCTCAGTTAGCAATAGTGTTAGGGCCTTAGTTAGGGACAGTGTCAGGGCCAGATGTAGGACGAGCATCTAGGCCTTAGTTCGGGACAGTTTCACAGTCTTGGGACTAAATTCAGTGCCTGAGGCAGGCACAACCTAAGGGCTTCAGTTAGCATAAGAGGCAGGACATTAGCTAGTGACAGTGTCAGTTTAACATGTAGGGATAGTGTCAGGAAATGACCTAAGGATAGTGTGAAGACCTTTGTTACTGAGACTCTCAGGGCCTTATTCAGAACCAGTGTTAGGGCTTCAGGTAGGGACAGCATCAGAGCCTGACTTAGGGAGAGCGATAGGGTCTGAGTGAGGCCTAGCGTCAGACCCTTAGCTGGGGACACTGTCAGGGCATGACTTAGGAGCAGCATCCCGGCCTCTGTTGGATCAGCCTTAGGGTCTTAGTTAAAGACATGATCAGTGTTTGAGTTAGTCACAGCATCAAGGCCTGAGTTAGTTAGGGAAAGCTGCAGGGCCTCACTTAGGGACAGCGTCAGGGCTTACTTTGGGACAGTTTCAGGACCTTGGTAAGACATAGGTCAGGATATTAGCTCCCGATAATATCAGGACTTTAGATATTGATGGCAGCAGCCCTTAGTTAGAGACAGTGTCAGGCCCTGAGTTACGACTAGCATCAGAGCCTTTGTTAGGTACACTTTACGGGACTGAGTTAGGAGTAGTGTCAGGGCCTTAGTTAGTGACAGTGTCAGGGCCTGACTTCGGGAGAGCGACAGGGCCTGAGTGAGGCCTAGCATCAGGCCCTTTGCTGGGCACACTGTCAGGGCATGACTTTGGAGCAGCATCAGCGTCTTTGCTGGATCAGCATTAAGGTCTTCGTGAAATACATGATCAGGGCCTGAGTTAGTCACAGCTTCAAGGCTTCAGTTAAGGAAAGCTTCAGGGCCTGAGTTAGGGACAGCCTCAGGTCTTCACTTACGGACAGCGTCAGGGCTTACTTTGGGACAGTTTCAGGACCTTGGAAAGACATAGGTCAGGATATTAGCTCAGGATAATGTCAGGACTTTACATACTGATGGCAGCAGGGCCTTAGTTACAGACCGTTTCAGGGCCTGAGTTAGGCCTAGCATCAGTGACTTTGTTAGGTACAGTGTAAGGGACTGAGTTAGGAGTAGTGTCAGGGCCTTGCTTAGGGACAGTGTCAGGGTCTGAGTTAGGTGTACTGTCAGAGACCTAGTTAGGGACAGTGCTAGGGCCTGAGTTACGATTCGTGTCAAGGCCTTATTTAGGACCAATTTCAGGGCCTTAGTTTGGGCTAGCATCAGAGCCATTGTTAGGAATCGTACGAGGGCCTGAGTTAGGCGTACTGTCAGGGCCTTAGCTAGGGACAGTGTTAGGGCCTGAGTTAGGATTAGTGTCAAGGCCTTATTTAAGACCAATTTTAGGGCTTTAGTTTGGACTAGCAACAGAGCCTTTGTTAGGTATCATTTCGGGGCCGAAGTTAGGTGTAGTGTCAGGGCCATTGTTAGGGACAGTATCAGGGCCTGACTTAGGAGAAGTTCAGGGCCTTAGCCAGGGAAAGGGTCAGGGCCTTAGTAAGGGATATTATCAGGACCTGAATTAGCAGTAGTGTCAAAAATCCTTAGTGAGGAAAGTTAGGAATAAGTCAGGACTCAGGCCCTGACACTGTCCTTAACTAAGGCCCTGACACTACTCGTAACACAGGCCCTGATCTGATTCCTATCATAGGCCCTGACACTACTCGTAACACAGGCCCTGATCTGATTCTTATCATAGGCCCTGACACTGGTCTTAACTAAGGCCCTGACACTGGCCCTAACTAAAGCTGTGACGTTACTCTTAACTCAGGCACTGACACTGTCCCTAACAAAGCCTCTGACACCACTCCTAACTCAGGCCCTGACACTGTCTCTAACTAAGGCCCTGATACTACTACGAACTCAGCACTGGCACTGTCCCTAACTTAGGCCCTGACTCCACTCCTAACTCAGGAACTGACACTGTCACTAACTAAGGCCCTGACACTGTTCATAACTCACACCCTAACACTCCTCCTAAATCATGCCCTGGCAATGTCCCTAACTAAGGCCTTGACACTATTCATAACTCAGGCACTGATACAATACCTAAGGAAGGCCCTGACATTACTCTGAACTCAGGCTCTGAAAAGGTCCCTAACTAAGGCTGACAAAACTCCTAACTCAGGCACTGACACTGTCCCAAAATAAGGCCCTGAATCTATTCCTAACTGAGGCGCTGATACAATACCTAACGAAGGCACTGATGCTACTCCTAACTAAGGCCCTGACACTACTCCTAACTCAGGCAATGACACAGTCCATAACTAAGGCCCTGACACTATTCCCAACTCAGGCACTGACAGTGTATGTAATAAAACCCTGACACTACACCTAACTCAGGCACTGACAGTGTCCCTAACAAGGGCCCTCACACTACTCCCAACTCAGTCACTGACATTTTCCCTAATTGAGGCAATGATACTACTCCCAACTCAGGAACTAAGGCTCTGGATCATTGTGATGACAAGCGCCATGGAGCACTGTGATGACAAGGGTCATGGAGAATTGTGATGACAAGGGCCATGGAGCATTGTGATGACAGAGTTCATGGGGCATTGTGATGAAAGTGGTCATGGAGCATTGTGATGAAAATGGTCATGGAGCATTGTGATGCAAGTGGTCATGGAGGATTGTGATGAAAAGCGCTATGGAGGATTGTGATGACAGGGGTCATGGAGCATTGTGGGGACAAGTGCCATGGAGCATTGTGATGATAGGCGTCATGGGGCATTGTGATGACAGGGATCTTGGAGCTTTGTGGTGAAAGGTGTCATGGTACATTGTGATTACAACGACCTGGAGCATTGTGATGACAAGGGTCATGGAGCATTGTGATGACAATCACCATGGATCATTGTGATTAGTGGGGTAATGGAGCATTGTCATGAAAGGGGTCATGGATCATTGTGATTACAGGGAATCGAGGAGCATTGTTTTGACAAGCTCCAGGGATCATCGTGATGAAAGGGGAAAAGGAGAATTGTGATGAAAGGAATCATGGATCATTGTGATGACAGCGATCATGGAGCATTGTTATGACAAGAGCGAAGGAGCACTGTGATGAGAAGGGCCATGGATCATGGTGATGACAGGGGTCAGGGAGCTTTGTAATGACAGGGCTCATGGAGCATTGTGATGACAATGGTCATGGAGAATTTTGATGAAAGGGGTCATGGAGCATTGTGCTGAAAGTGGTCATGGATCTTTGTGATGACATGCACCAGGGAGCATTGTGATGACAAGGGCCATGGATCATTGTGATGACAGTGGTTATGGAGCATTGTGATGAAAGGTGTCATGGCTCATTGTGATGACAGGGGGCCTGGAGCATTGTGATGACAGGGTTCATGGGGCATTGTGATGACAAGGGTCTTGGAGCATTGTGATGAAAGTGGTCATATGGCGTTTTGAATGATAGGGGCCATGGAACATTGTGATGACAAGTGTCATGGAGCCTTGTAATGACAGGGTGCATGGAACATTGTGATGTCACCGCCATGTAGCATTTTAGACAAGGGTCAAGGAGTATTGTGATGATAAGTGCGTGGAACATTGCGAAGACAGGTGTCATGGAGCATTGTGATGATAAGGGCATGGAACCTTGTGATGACAGGGGGAATGGAGCATTGTGATGAAAAGGGCATGGAGCCTTGTGAGACAAGTCTCATGGAGCATTGTGTTGAGAGTGGGCTTGGAGCATTGTGGTGACAGGGGGCATGAAACTTTGTGATGACAATGGCATGGAGCATTGTGAGAAAAGTGTTAAGGAGAGCTGTGATGAAAGGGGTCATGGAAGACTCTGATTACAGGGGACATGGAGCATTGTATTGACAAAGACAAGTAGCATTGTGATGACATGGCTCAGGGAGCATTGTGGGGAAATGGGTCATGGGGCATTGTGATGACAGGGGTTATGGAGCATTGTGATGAAAGCGGCCATGGAACATTTTGATGAAAGGGGTCAAGGATCATTGTGATTACAGGGATCATGGAGCATTGTGATGACAAGTGCCAAGGATCACTCTGAGGAAAGGGGTAATGGAGAATTGTTATCAAAGGGGTCATGGATCATGGTGATTCCAGTGGTCATGGAGCCTTGTGATGACAAGCGCCATGGAGCTTTGTGATGACAAGAGCCATGGAGCATTGTAAGGAAAGGGGTCCTGGAGCATTGTGATGAACGTGGTCATGGATCTTTGTTATGACAATGTTCATGGCGCATTTTGATGAAAAGGGTCATGGAGCATTGTGATGGAAGTGGTCATCGGGCATTGTGATGAGAAGGGCCATGGAGCATTGTGATGAAAGGGTTCATGGAGCACTGTGATGATAAGGGCATGAAGCCTTGTGATCAAAATGGTCATGGAGCATTGTGATGAAAAGGGGTCATGGAGCATTGTGATGAACAGGGCACATGGAGCATTGTGATGAAAGTGGTCATGGAGCATTGTGATGAAAGGGGCCATGGGGCATTGTGATGACAAGGGGTCATGGAGCATTGTGATGACAAGCGCCATGGGGCATTGTGATGGCAAGAGCCATGGAATATTGTGATGAAAAGGGTCATGGACCACTGTGCTGAATGTGGTCATGGAGCATTGTGATGCACAGCGCCATGGAGCATTGTGATGACAAGCGTCATGGAGCTTTGTGATGAAATGTCTCATGGAACATTGTGATGACAGGGGTCGTGGAGCACTGTGATTACATTGAACATGGAGCATTGTGATGATAAAGGCCATGGAGCATTGTGATGAGAAGGGCATGGAGCATTGTGATGACAAAAGTCATAGAGCAGTGCGATGAAAGGATTAATGGAGCATTGTGATGAAATGGTTCATGGAGCATTGTGATGACAGGGGGCATGGAGCACTGTGATTACAGGGGTAATTGTGATGCATTGTGAAGAACGGGGACATGAGACAGGGGTAATGGAGCATTCTGATGAAAGTTTTCATGGCTCATTGTGATGAAAAGGGGCATTGAGCATTGTAAGGAAAAGGGTTATGGAGCACTGTGATTACAGGGGTAATTTAGAGCATTGTGATAAACGGGGACATGGAGCAATTTGATGACAGGGGTCATGGGGCATTGTGAGGACAAGGGCCATGAAGCATTGTGATGACAGGGGTCATTTGGCTTTGTGAATGACAGGGGACCTGGAGCTTTGTGATGACAAGGGTAATGGAGCATTGTGATGACCGGGGTCATGGAGCATTGTGATGACAGGGGGCATGGAGCATTGTGATCACAAGAGCATGGAACATTGTGAGACAAGGGTCATGGGCCAATGTGATGACATGGGGTATGGAGCATTGTGATGACAATGGTATGTAGCATTGCGATGACAAGGGTCATGAAGCATTGCAATGAGAGTGGTCATGGAGCTTTGGGATGCCAGGGGTCATGGAGCATTGTGATGACAATGGTCATGGCGCATTTTGATGAAAGGGGTCACGGAGCATTGTGATGGAAGGGGTCATGGAGCATTGTGATGACAGGGGTCATGGGGCATTGTGATGATAAGGGCGTGGAGCATTGTGATGACAGTGGTCACGGAACATTGTGACGATAAGGTCATGGAGCTTAGTGAGGGACAGTCTAGCGGTCTTGGGACTAAATTCAGTGCCTGAGGTAGGCACAGCATAAGGTCTTTAGTTAGCATAAGACGTAGGATAGTAGCTCGGGACAGGGTTAGGGTGAAGGCTAGGAATCGTGTCAGGAAATGACCTAAGGATAGTGTGAAGACCTTTGTTACTGAGAATATCAGGGCCTTATTCAGAACCAATGTTAGTGCTTCAGGTAGGGACAGTATCAGGGCCTGACTTAGGGAGAGCGACAGGGTCTGAGTGAGGCCTAATGTCAGGCGCTCAGCTGGGGACACTGTCAGGGAGTGACTTAGGAGCAGCATCAGTGCCTTTGTTGGATCAGCTTTAGGCTCTTAGTTAAAGATGACCAGAGCCCTCGTTAGTCACAGCGTCAAGGCCTCAGTTAGGGAAAGCTTCAGGGCCTGAGTTACGGACAGCCTCAGGTCTTCACTTAAAGACAGCGACAGGGCTTTCTTAGGGAGAGTGTCAAGACCTTGGTTAGAAATGGGTCAGGATATTATCTCAGGAGAGTGTCAGGATTTTAGTTATTGCTGGCAGCAGGGCCTATATTAGGGACAGATTCTGGGCCTTTGTTAGAGACAGTGTCATGGCCTTAGTTAGGAGTAGTCAGGGCCTTAGTTAGGGAGAGCATTAGGGTTTCAGTCAGCATAAGATGCAGGAGATTATCTCGGGACAGAGTCAGGTTCCAGGCCAGAGATAGTGAAAGGAAATGACCAAGGGATAACGAGAAGACCTTAGTCATTGAGAGCATCAGGGCCTTAGTTAGCAGCAGCGTGAGGGCCTTAATCAGGACCAGTGCCAGGGCTTGATGTACGGACAGCGTCAGAGCCTAACTAAGGTACAGCAACAGGGCCTAAGTGAGGCCTATCTTTGGGGCCAGAGTAAGGGACAGTATCAGGGCATGACTTAGGAGCAGCATAAAGGCCTCTGTAGGATCAGCATTAGGGTCTTCATTAAAGATATTATCAGGGCCTCTGTTAGGGACAGCCTCAAGGTCTCACTTAGGGACAGCGTCAGGGCTTACTTTGGGAAAGTTTCAGGACCTTGGTAAGACATGGGTCAGGATATTAGCTCAGGATAATGTCAGGTGTTCAGATATTGACGGCAGCAGGGCCTTAGTTAGAGGCAGTGTCAGGCCTAAGTTAGGACTAGCATCAGAGCCTTTGTTAGGTACAGTGTCAGTGACTGAGTTAGGTGTAGTGTCAGGGCCTTAGTTCGAGACAGTGTCAGCACTTGCGTTAGGACGCGCCTCCAGGCCTCAGTTAGGGACAGGTTCACGGCTTCGGACCTAAATTCAGGGCCTCATTTAGGGACAGAATCACAGATTTAGCTAGCATAAGAGGATCTACAGCTGAAAGCAACTTGAACACCACCACAAGCAGATGCAGAAGTGAACCATGCACGCTCCTATGAAGGACTATTCCACAGCAGTTGAGTACATTTTGTTTAAAGTTAGTAACACTATAAAAATTATGTTTTTAAGAAAACCATATTCAGAAGATGAAAGAATCTCGTTCTAAAGAATCTCTTTAGCTAATCTCGACATTAGCTAAAGAGAAGGTTAGGTTAAGTTCTAGGGAGAGTGTCAGGAAATGACCTAGGGATAGTGTCAAGACCTTGGTTACTTAGAGCATCAGGGCCTAATTAAGGACCAGTGAGTGTCAGGGCTTCGGGTAGGGACAGCGTCAGAGCCTGACTTAGGGAGAGCGACAGGGCCTGAGTGAGGCCTAGCGTCAGGGCCTTAGCTAGGGACAGTGTCAGGGCATGACTTAGGAGCAACATAAGAGCCACGGTAGGATCAGCCTCAGGGGCTATGTTAAAGATATTATCAGGGCCTCTGTTAGGGACAGCCTCAAGGCCTCACTTAGGGAGAGCATCAGGGCTTCCTTAGGGAGAGTTTCAGGACCTTGGTAAGAGATGAGTTAGGATATTAGCTCAGGATAATGTCAGGACTTTAGATATTGATGGTAGCAGGGCCTAAGTAAGGGACAGTGTCAAGGCGTTAGTTAGGAGTAGCGGGCCCCTGATAGGTCCAGTGTCAGGTCCTCAGTTAGCAATAGTGTTAGGGCCTTAGTTAGGGACAGTGTCAGGGCCAGATGTAGGACGAGCATCTAGGCCTTAGTTCGGGACAATTTCACGGTCTTGGGACTAAATTCAGTGCCTGAGGCAGGCACAACCTAAGGGCTTCAGTTAGCATAAGAGGCAGGACATTAGCTAGTGACAGTGTCAGTTTAGCATGTAGGGATAGTGTCAGGAAATGACCTAAGGATAGTGTGAAGACCTTTGTTACTGAGACTCTCAGGGCCTTATTCAGAACCAGTGTTAGGGCTTCAGGTAGGGACAGCATCAGAGCCTGACTTAGGGAGAGCGATAGGGTCTGAGTGAGGCCTAGCGTCAGACCCTTAGCTGGGGACACTGTCAGGGCATGACTTAGGAGCAGCATCCCGGCCTCTGTTGGATCAGCCTTAGGGTCTTAGTTAAAGACATGATCAGTGTCTGAGTTAGTCACAGCATCAAGGCCTGGGTTAGTTAGGGAAAGCTGCAGGGCCTCACTTATGGACAGCGTCAGGGCTTACTTTGGGACAGTTTCAGGACCTTGGTAAGACATGGGTCAGGATATTAGCTCCGGATAATGTCAGGACTTTAGATATTGATGGCAGCAGCCCTTAGTTAGAGACAGTGTCAGGCCCTGAGTTACGACTAGCATCAGAGCCTTTGTTAGGTACACTTTACGGGACTGAGTTAGGAGTAGAGTCAGGGCCTTAGTTAGTGACATTGTCAGGGCCTGACTTCGGGAGAGCGACAGGGCCTGAGTGAGGCCTAGCATCAGGCCCTTTGCTGGGCACACTGTCAGGGCATGACTTTGGAGCAGCATCAGCGTCTTTGCTGGATCAGCATTAAGGTCTTCGTGAAATACATGATCAGGGCCTGAGTTAGTCACAGCTTCAAGGCTTCAGTTAAGGAAAGCTTCAGGGCCTGAGTTAGGGACAGCCTCAGGTCTTCACTTACGGACAGCGTCAGGGCTTACTTTGGGACAGTTTCAGGACCTTGGAAAGACATAGGTCAGGATATTAGCTCAGGATAATGTCAGGACTTTACATACTGATGGCAGCAGGGCCTTAGTTACAGACCGTTTCAGGGCCTGAGTTAGGCCTAGCATCAGTGACTTTGTTAGGTACAGTGTAAGGGACTGAGTTAGGAGTAGTGTCAGGGCCTTGCTTAGGGACAGTGTCAGGGTCTGAGTTAGGTGTACTGTCAGAGACCTAGTTAGGGACAGTGCTAGGGCCTGAGTTACGATTCGTGTCAAGGCCTTATTTAGGACCAATTTCAGGGCCTTAGTTTGGGCTAGCATCAGAGCCATTGTTAGGAATCGTACGAGGGCCTGAGTTAGGCGTACTGTCAGGGCCTTAGCTAGGGACAGTGTTAGGGCCTGAGTTAGGATTAGTGTCAAGGCCTTATTTAAGACCAATTTTAGGGCTTTAGTTTGGACTAGCAACAGAGCCTTTGTTAGGTATCATTTCGGGGCCGAAGTTAGGTGTAGTGTCAGGGCCATTGTTAGGGACAGTATCAGGGCCTGACTTAGGAAAAGTTCAGGGCCTTAGCCAGGGAAAGGGTCAGGGCCTTAGTAAGGGATATTATCAGGACCTGAATTAGCAGTAGTGTCAAAAATCCTTAGTGAGGAAAGTTAGGAATAAGTCAGGACTCAGGCCCTGACACTGTCCTTAACTAAGGCCCTGACACTACTCGTAACACAGGCCCTGATCTGATTCCTATCATAGGCCCTGACACTACTCGTAACACAGGCCCTGATCTGATTCCTATCATAGGCCCTGACACTGGTCTTAACTAAGGCCCTGACACTGGCCCTAACTAAAGCTGTGACGTTACTCTTAACTCAGGCACTGACACTGTCCCTAACAAAGCCTCTGACACCACTCCTAACTCAGGCCCTGACACTGTCTCTAACTAAGGCCCTGATACTACTACGAACTCAGCACTGGCACTGTCCCTAACTTAGGCCCTGACTCTACTCCTAACTCAGGAACTGACACTGTCACTAACTAAGGCCCTGACACTGCTGATAACTCACACCCTAACACTCCTCCTAAATCATGCCCTGGCAATGTCCCTAACTAAGGCCTTGACACTATTCCTAACTCAGGCACTGATACAATACCTAAGGAAGGCCCTGACATTACTCCGAACTCAGGCTCTGAAAAGGTCCCTAACTAAGGCTGACAAAACTCCTAACTCAGGCACTGACACTGTCCCAAAATAAGGCCCTGAATCTATTCCTAACTGAGGCGCTGATACAATACCTAACGAAGGCACTGATGCTACTCCTAACTAAGGCCCTGACACTACTCCTAACTCAGGCAATGACACAGTCCATTACTAAGGCCCTGACACTATTCCCAACTCAGGCACTGACAGTGTATGTAATAAAACCCTGACACTACACCTAACTCAGGCACTGACAGTGTCCCTAACAAGGGCCCTCACACTACTCCCAACTCAGTCACTGACATTTTCCCTAATTGAGGCAATGATACTACTCCCAACTCAGGAACTAAGGCTCTGGATCATTGTGATGACAAGCGCCATGGAGCACTGTGATGACAAGGGTCATGGAGAATTGTGATGACAAGTGCATGGAGCATTGTGATGACAGAGTTCATGGGGCATTGTGATGAAAGTGGTCATGGAGCATTGTGATGAAAATGGTCATGGAGCATTGTGATGAAAGTGGTCATGGAGGATTGTGATGAAAAGCGCTATGGAGGATTGTGATGACAGGGGTCATGGAGCATTGTGAGGACAGGGATCTTGGAGCTTTGTGGTGAAAGGTGTCATGGTACATTGTGATTACAACGACCTGGAGCATAGTGATGACAAGGGTCATGGAGCATTGTGATGACAATCACCATGGATCATTGTGATTAGTGGGGTAATGGAGCACTGTCATGAAAGGGGTCATGGATCATTGTGATTACAGGGAATCGAGGAGCATTGTTTTGACAAGCTCCAGGGATCATCGTGATGAAAGGGGAAAAGGAGAATTGTGATGAAAGGAATCATGGATCATTGTGATGACAGCGATCATGGAGCATTGTTATGACAAGAGCGAAGGAGCACTGTGATGAGAAGGGCCATGGATCATGGTGATGACAGGGGTCAGGGAGCATTGTAATGACAGGGCTCATGGAGCATTGTGATGACAATGGTCATGGAGAATTTTGATGAAAGGGGTCATGGAGCATTGTGCTGAAAGTGGTCATGGATCTTTGTGATGACATGCACCAGGGAGCATTGTGATGACAAGGGCCATGGATCATTGTGATGACAGTGGTTATGGAGCATTGTGATGAAAGGTGTCATGGCTCATTGTGATGACAGGGGGCCTGGAGCATTGTGATGACAGGGTTCATGGGGCATTGTGATGACAAGGGCCTTGGAGCATTGTGATGAAAGTGGTCATATGGCATTTTGAATGATAGCTGCCATGGTACATTGTGATTACAACGACCTGGAGCATAGTGATGACAAGGGTCATGGAGCATTGTGATGACAATCACCATGGATCATTGGGATTAGTGGGGTAATGGAGCACTGTCATGAAAGGGGTCATGGATCATTGTGATTACAGGGAATCGAGGAGCATTGTTTTGACAAGCTCCAGGGATCATCGTGATGAAAGGGGAAAAGGAGAATTGTGATGAAAGGAATCATGGATCATTGTGATGACAGCGATCATGGAGCATTTTTATGACAAGAGCGAAGGAGCACTGTGATGAGAAGGGCCATGGATCATGGTGATGACAGGGGTCAGGGAGCATTGTAATGACAGGGCTCATGGAGCATTGTGATGACAATGGTCATGGAGAATTTTGATGAAAGGGGTCATGGAGCATTGTGCTGAAAGTGGTCATGGATCTTTGTGATGACATGCACCAGGGAGCATTGTGATGACAAGGGCCATGGATCATTGTGATGACAGTGGTTATGGAGCATTGTGATGAAAGGTGTCATGGCTCATTGTGATGACAGGGGGCCTGGAGCATTGTGATGACAGGGTTCATGGGGCATTGTGATGACAAGGGCCTTGGAGCATTGTGATGAAAGTGGTCATATGGCATTTTGAATGATAGCTGCCATGGAACATTGTGATGACAAGTGTCATGGAGCCTTGTAATGACAGGGTTCATGGAACATTGTGATGTCACCACCATGTAGCATTTTAGACAAGGGTCAAGGAGTATTGTGATGATAAGTGCGTGGAACATTGCGAAGACAGGTGTCATGGAGCATTGTGATGATAAGGGCATGGAACCTTGTGATGACAGGGGGCATGGAACATTGTAATGAAAGGGGGCATGGAGCATTGTGATGACAGGGGGAATGGAGCATTGTGATGAAAAGGGCATGGAGCCTTGTGAGACAAGTCTCATGGAGCATTGTGTTGAGAGTGGGCTTGGAGCATTGTGGTGACAGGGGGCATGAAACTTTGTGATGACAATGGCATGGAGCATTGTGAGAAAAGTGTTAAGGAGAGCTGTGATGAAAGGGGTCATGGAAGACTCTGATTACAGGGGACATGGAGCATTGTATTGACAAAGACAAGTAGCATTGTGATGACATGGCTCAGGGAGCATTGTGGGGAAATGGGTCATGGGGCATTGTGATGACAGGGGTTATGGAGCATTGTGATGAAAGCGGCCATGGAACATTGTGATGAAAGGGGTCAAGGATCATTGTGATTACAGGGATCATGGAGCATTGTGATGACAAGTGCCAAGGATCACTCTGAGGAAAGGGGTAATGGAGAATTGTTATCAAAGGGGTCATGGATCATGGTGATTCCAGTGGTCATGGAGCCTTGTGATGACAAGCGCCATGGAGCTTTGTGATGACAAGAGCCATGGAGCATTGTAAGGAAAGGGGTCCTGGAGCATTGTGATGAACGTGGTCATGGATCTTTGTTATGACAATGTTCATGGCGCATTTGATGAAAAGGGTCATGGAGCATTGTGATGGAAGTGGTCATCGGGCATTGTGATGAGAAGGGCCATGGAGCATTGTGATGAAAGGGTTCATGGAGCACTGTGATGATAAGGGCATGAAGCCTTGTGATCAAAATGGTCATGGAGCATTGTGATGAAAAGGGGTCATGGAGCATTGTGATGAACAGGGCACATGGAGCATTGTGATGAAAGTGGTCATGGAGCATTGTGATGAAAGGGGCCATGGGGCATTGAGATGACAAGCGCCATGGGGCATTGTGATGGCAAGAGCCATGGAATATTGTGATGAAAAGGGTCATGGACCACTGTGCTGAATGTGGTCATGGAGCATTGTGATGCACAGCGCCATGGAGCATTGTGATGACAAGCGTCATGGAGCTTTGTGATGAAATGTCTCATGGAACATTGTGATGACAGGGGTCGTGGAGCACTGTGATTACATTGAACATGGAGCATTGTGATGACAAAGGCCATGGAGCATTGTGATGAGAAGGGCATGGAGCATTGTGATGACAAAAGTCATAGAGCAGTGCGATGAAAGGATTAATGGAGCATTGTGATGAAAGGGTTCATGGAGCATTGTGATGACAGGGGGCATGGAGCACTGTGATGAAAGGGGTTATGGAGCACTGTGATTACAGGGGTAATTGTGATGCATTGTGAAGAACGGGGACATGAGACAGGGGTAATGGAGCATTCTGATGAAAGTTTTCATGGCTCATTGTGATGAAAAGGGGCATTGAGCATTGTAAGGAAAAGGGTTATGGAGCACCGTGATTACAGGGGTAATTTAGAGCATTGTGATAAACGGGGACATGGAGCAATTTGATGACAGGGGTCATGGGGCATTGTGAGGACAAGGGCCATGAAGCATTGTGATGACAGGGGTCATTTGGCTTTGTGAATGACAGGGGACCTGGAGCTTTGTGATGACAATGGTAATGGAGCATTGTGATGACCGGGGTCATGGAGCATTGTGATGACAGGGGGCATGGAGCATTGTGATCACAAGAGCATGGAACATTGTGAGACAAGGGTCATGGGCCAATGTGATGACATGGGGTATGGAGCATTGTGATGACAATGGTATGTAACATTGCGATGACAAGGGTCATGAAGCATTGCAATGAGAGTGGTCATGGAGCTTTGGGATGCCAGGGGTCATGGAGCATTGTGATGACAATGGTCATGGTGCATTTTGATGAAAGGGGTCACGGAGCATTGTGATGGAAGGGGTCATGGAGCATTGTGATGACAGGGGTCATGGGGCATTGTGATGATAAGGGCGTGGAGCATTGTGATGACAGTGGTCACGGAACATTGTGACGATAAGGTCATGGAGCTTAGTGAGGGACAGTCTAGCGGTCTTGGGACTAAATTCAGTGCCTGAGGTAGGCACAGCATAAGGTCTTTAGTTAGCATAAGACGTAGGATAGTAGCTCGGGACAGGGTTAGGGTGAAGGCTAGGAATCGTGTCAGGAAATGACCTAAGGATAGTGTGAAGACCTTTGTTACTGAGAATATCAGGGCCTTATTCAGAACCAATGTTAGTGCTTCAGGTAGGGACAGTATCAGGGCCTGACTTAGGGAGAGCGACAGGGTCTGAGTGAGGCCTAATGTCAGGCCCTCAGCTGGGGACACTGTCAGGGAGTGACTTAGGAGCAGCATCAGTGCCTTTGTTGGATCAGCTTTAGGCTCTTAGTTAAAGATGACCAGAGCCCTCGTTAGTCACAACGTCAAGGCCTCAGTTAGGGAAAGCTTCAGGGCCTGAGTTACGGACAGCCTCAGGTCTTCACTTAAAGACAGCGACAGGGCTTTCTTAGGGAGAGTGTCAAGACCTTGGTTAGAAATGGGTCAGGATATTATCTCAGGAGAGTGTCAGGATTTTAGTTATTGCTGGCAGCAGGGCCTATATTAGGGACAGATTCTGGGCCTTTGTTAGAGACAGTGTCATGGCCTTAGTTAGGAGTAGTCAGGGCCTTAGTTAGGGAGAGCATTAGGGTTTCAGTCAGCATAAGATGCAGGAGATTATCTCGGGACAGAGTCAGGTTCCAGGCCAGAGATAGTGAAAGGAAATGACCAAGGGATAACGAGAAGACCTTAGTCATTGAGAGCATCAGGGCCTTAGTTAGCAGCAGCGTGAGGGCCTTAATCAGGACCAGTGCCAGGGCTTGATGTACGGACAGCGTCAGAGCCTAACTAAGGTACAGCAACAGGGCCTAAGTGAGGCCTATCTTTGGGGCCAGAGTAAGGGACAGTATCAGGGCATGACTTAGGAGCAGCATAAAGGCCTCTGTAGGATCAGCATTAGGGTCTTCATTAAAGATATTATCAGGGCCTCTGTTAGGGACAGCCTCAAGGTCTCACTTAGGGACAGCGTCAGGGCTTACTTTGGGAAAGTTTCAGGACCTTGGTAAGACATGGGTCAGGATATTAGCTCAGGATAATGTCAGGTGTTCAGATATTGACGGCAGCAGGGCCTTAGTTAGAGGCAGTGTCAGGCCTAAGTTAGGACTAGCATCAGAGCCTTTGTTAGGTACAGTGTCAGTGACTGAGTTAGGTGTAGTGTCAGGGCCTTAGTTCGAGACAGTGTCAGCACTTGCGTTAGGACGCGCCTCCAGGCCTCAGTTAGGGACAGGTTCACGGCTTCGGACCTAAATTCAGGGCCTCATTTAGGGACAGAATCACAGATTTAGCTAGCATAAGAGGATCTACAGCTGAAAGCAACTTGAACACCACCACAAGCAGATGCAGAAGTGAACCATGCACGCTCCTATGAAGGACTATTCCACAGCAGTTGAGTACATTTTGTTTAAAGTTAGTAACACTATAAAAATTATGTTTTTAAGAAAACCATATTCAGAAGATGAAAGAATCTCGTTCTAAAGTATCTCTTTAGCTAATCTCGACATTAGCTAAAGAGAAGGTTAGGTTAAGATCTAGGGAGAGTGTCAGGAAATGACCTAGGGATAGTGTCAAGACCTTGGTTACTTAGAGCATCAGGGCCTAATTAAGGACCAGTGAGTGTCAGGGCTTCGGGTAGGGACAGCGTCAGAGCCTGACTTAGGGAGAGCGACAGGGCCTGAGTGAGGCCTAGCGTCAGGGCCTTAGCTAGGGACAGTGTCAGGGCATGACTTAGGAGCAACATAAGAGCCACGGTAGGATCAGCCTCAGGGGCTATGTTAAAGATATTATCAGGGCCTCTGTTAGGGACAGCCTCAAGGCCTCACTTAGGGAGAGCATCAGGGCTTCCTTAGGGAGAGTTTCAGGACCTTGGTAAGAGATGAGTTAGGATATTAGCTCAGGATAATGTCAGGACTTTAGATATTGATGGTAGCAGGGCCTAAGTAAGGGACAGTGTCAAGGCGTTAGTTAGGAGTAGCGGGCCCCTGATAGGTCCAGTGTCAGGTCCTCAGTTAGCAATAGTGTTAGGGCCTTAGTTAGGGACAGTGTCAGGGCCAGATGTAGGACGAGCATCTAGGCCTTAGTTCGGGACAGTTTCACAGTCTTGGGACTAAATTCAGTGCCTGAGGCAGGCACAACCTAAGGGCTTCAGTCAGCATAAGAGGCAGGACATTAGCTAGTGACAGTGTCAGTTTAACATGTAGGGATAGTGTCAGGAAATGACCTAAGGATAGTGTGAAGACCTTTGTTACTGAGACTCTCAGGGCCTTATTCAGAACCAGTGTTAGGGCTTCAGGTAGGGACAGCATCAGAGCCTGACTTAGGGAGAGCGATAGGGTCTGAGTGAGGCCTAGCGTCAGACCCTTAGCTGGGGACACTGTCAGGGCATGACTTAGGAGCAGCATCCCGGCCTCTGTTGGATCAGCCTTAGGGTCTTAGTTAAAGACATGATCAGTGTCTGAGTTAGTCACAGCATCAAGGCCTGAGTTAGTTAGGGAAAGCTGCAGGGCCTCACTTAGGGACAGCGTCAGGGCTTACTTTGGGACAGTTTCAGGACCTTGGTAAGACATAGGTCAGGATATTAGCTCCCGATAATATCAGGACTTTAGATATTGATGGCAGCAGCCCTTAGTTAGAGACAGTGTCAGGCCCTGAGTTACGACTAGCATCAGAGCCTTTGTTAGGTACACTTTACGGGACTGAGTTAGGAGTAGTGTCAGGGCCTTAGTTAGTGACAGTGTCAGGGCCTGACTTCGGGAGAGCGACAGGGCCTGAGTGAGGCCTAGCATCAGGCCCTTTGCTGGGCACACTGTCAGGGCATGACTTTGGAGCAGCATCAGCGTCTTTGCTGGATCAGCATTAAGGTCTTCGTGAAATACATGATCAGGGCCTGAGTTAGTCACAGCTTCAAGGCTTCAGTTAAGGAAAGCTTCAGGGCCTGAGTTAGGGACAGCCTCAGGTCTTCACTTACGGACAGCGTCAGGGCTTACTTTGGGACAGTTTCAGGACCTTGGAAAGACATAGGTCAGGATATTAGCTCAGGATAATGTCAGGACTTTACATACTGATGGCAGCAGGGCCTTAGTTACAGACCGTTTCAGGGCCTGAGTTAGGCCTAGCATCAGTGACTTTGTTAGGTACAGTGTAAGGGACTGAGTTAGGAGTAGTGTCAGGGCCTTGCTTAGGGACAGTGTCAGGGTCTGAGTTAGGTGTACTGTCAGAGACCTAGTTAGGGACAGTGCAAGGGCCTGAGTTACAATTCGTGTCAAGGCCTTATTTAGGACCAATTTCAGGGCCTTAGTTTGGGCTAGCATCAGAGCCATTGTTAGGAATCGTACGAGGGCCTGAGTTAGGCGTACTGTCAGGGCCTTAGCTAGGGACAGTGTTAGGGCCTGAGTTAGGATTAGTGTCAAGGCCTTATTTAAGACCAATTTTAGGGCTTTAGTTTGGACTAGCAACAGAGCCTTTGTTAGGTATCATTTCGGGGCCGAAGTTAGGTGTAGTGTCAGGGCCATTGTTAGGGACAGTATCAGGGCCTGACTTAGGAGAAGTTCAGGGCCTTAGCCAGGGAAAGGGTCAGGGCCTTAGTAAGGGATATTATCAGGACCTGAATTAGCAGTAGTGTCAAAAATCCTTAGTGAGGAAAGTTAGGAATAAGTCAGGACTCAGGCCCTGACACTGTCCTTAACTAAGGCCCTGACACTACTCGTAACACAGGCCCTGATCTGATTCCTATCATAGGCCCTGACACTACTCGTAACACAGGCCCTGATCTGATTCCTATCATAGGCCCTGACACTGGTCTTAACTAAGGCCCTGACACTGGCCCTAACTAAAGCTGTGATGTTACTCTTAACTCAGGCACTGACACTGTCCCTAACAAATCCTCTGACACTACTCCTAACTCAGGCCCTGACACTGTCTCTAACTAAGGCCCTGATACTACTACGAACTCAGCACTGGCACTGTCCCTAACTTAGGCCCTGACTCTACTCCTAACTCAGGAACTGACACTGTCACTAACTAAGGCCCTGACACTGTTCATAACTCACACCCTAACACTCCTCCTAAATCATGCCCTGGCAATGTCCCTAACTAAGGCCTTGACACTATTCCTAACTCAGGCACTGATACAATACCTAAGGAAGGCCCTGACATTACTCCGAACTCAGGCTCTGAAAAGGTCCCTAACTAAGGCTGACAAAACTCCTAACTCAGGCACTGACACTGTCCCAAAATAAGGCCCTGAATCTATTCCTAACTGAGGCGCTGATACAATACCTAACGAAGGCACTGATGCTACTCCTAACTAAGGCCCTGACACTACTCCTAACTCAGGCAATGACACAGTCCATAACTAAGGCCCTGACACTATTCCCAACTCAGGCACTGACAGTGTATGTAATAAAACCCTGACACTACACCTAACTCAGGCACTGACAGTGTCCCTAACAAGGGCCCTCACACTACTCCCAACTCAGTCACTGACATTTTCCCTAATTGAGGCAATGATACTACTCCCAACTCAGGAACTAAGGCTCTGGATCATTGTGATGACAAGCGCCATGGAGCACTGTGATGACAAGGGTCATGGAGAATTGTGATGACAAGGGCCATGGAGCATTGTGATGACAGAGTTCATGGGGCATTGTGATGAAAGTGGTCATGGAGCATTGTGATGAAAATGGTCATGGAGCATTGTGATACAAGTGGTCATGGAGGATTGTGATGAAAAGCGCTATGGAGGATTGTGATGACAGGGGTCATGGAGCATTGTGAGGACAAGTGCCATGGAGCATTGTGATGATAGGCGTCATGGGGCATTGTGATGACAGGGATCTTGGAGCTTTGTGGTGAAAGGTGTCATGGTACATTGTGATTACAACGACCTGGAGCATTGTGATGACAAGGGTCATGGAGCATTGTGATGACAATCACCATGGATCATTGTGATTAGTGGGGTAATGGAGCATTGTCATGAAAGGGGTCATGGATCATTGTGATTACAGGGAATCGAGGAGCATTGTTTTGACAAGCTCCAGGGATCATCGTGATGAAAGGGGAAAAGGAGAATTGTGATGAAAGGAATCATGGATCATTGTGATGACAGCGATCATGGAGCATTGTTATGACAAGAGCGAAGGAGCACTGTGATGAGAAGGGCCATGGATCATGGTGATGACAGGGGTCAGGGAGCTTTGTAATGACAGGGCTCATGGAGCATTGTGATGACAATGGTCATGGAGAATTTTGATGAAAGGGGTCATGGAGCATTGTGCTGAAAGTGGTCATGGATCTTTGTGATGACATGCACCAGGGAGCATTGTGATGACAAGGGCCATGGATCATTGTGATGACAGTGGTTATGGAGCATTGTGATGAAAGGTGTCATGGCTCATTGTGATGACAGGGGGCCTGGAGCATTGTGATGACAGGGTTCATGGGGCATTGTGATGACAAGGGTCTTGGAGCATTGTGATGAAAGTGGTCATATGGCGTTTTGAATGATAGGGGCCATGGAACATTGTGATGACAAGTGTCATGGAGCCTTGTAATGACAGGGTGCATGGAACATTGTGATGTCACCGCCATGTAGCATTTTAGACAAGGGTCAAGGAGTATTGTGATGATAAGTGCGTGGAACATTGCGAAGACAGGTGTCATGGAGCATTGTGATGATAAGGGCATGGAACCTTGTGATGACAGGGGGCATGGAACATTGTAATGAAAGGGGGCATGGAGCATTGTGATGACAGGGGGAATGGAGCATTGTGATGAAAAGGGCATGGAGCCTTGTGAGACAAGTCTCATGGAGCATTGTGTTGAGAGTGGGCTTGGAGCATTGTGGTGACAGGGGGCATGAAACTTTGTGATGACAATGGCATGGAGCATTGTGAGAAAAGGGTTAAGGAGAGCTGTGATGAAAGGGGTCATGGAAGACTCTGATTACAGGGGACATGGAGCATTGTATTGACAAAGACAAGTAGCATTGTGATGACATGGCTCAGGGAGCATTGTGGGGAAATGGGTCATGGGGCATTGTGATGACAGGGGTTATGGAGCATTGTGATGAAAGCGGCCATGGAACATTGTGATGAAAGGGGTCAAGGATCATTGTGATTACAGGGATCATGGAGCATTGTGATGACAAGTGCCAAGGATCACTCTGAGGAAAGGGGTAATGGAGAATTGTTATCAAAGGGGTCATGGATCATGGTGATTCCAGTGGTCATGGAGCCTTGTGATGACAAGCGCCATGGAGCTTTGTGATGACAAGAGCCATGGAGCATTGTAAGGAAAGGGGTCCTGGAGCATTGTGATGAACGTGGTCATGGAGCTTTGTTATGACAATGTTCATGGTGCATTTTGATGAAAAGGGTCATGGAGCATTGTGATGGAAGTGGTCATCGGGCATTTTGATGAGAAGGGCCATGGAGCATTGTGATGAAAGGGTTCATGGAGCACTGTGATGATAAGGGCATGAAGCCTTGTGATCAAAATGGTCATGGAGCATTGTGATGAAAAGGGGTCATGGAGCATTGTGATGAACAGGGCACATGGAGCATTGTGATGAAAGTGGTCATGGAGCATTGTGATGAAAGGGGCCATGGGGCATTGTGATGACAAGGGGTCATGGAGCATTGTGATGACAAGCGCCATGGGGCATTGTGATGGCAAGAGCCATGGAATATTGTGATGAAAAGGGTCATGGACCACTGTGCTGAATGTGGTCATGGAGCATTGTGATGAAAGGGTTCATGGAGCATTGTGATGACAGGGTGCATGGAGCACTGTGATGAAAGGGGTTATGGAGCACTGTGATTACAGGGGTAATTGTGATGCATTGTGATGAAAGGGGACATGAGACAGGGGTAATGGAGCATTCTGATGAAAGATTTCATGGCTCATTGTGATGAAAAGGGGCATTGAGCATTGTGAGGAAAAGGGTTATGGAGCACTGTGATTAAAGTGGTAATTTAGAGCATTGTGATAAACGGAGACATGGAGCAATTTGATGACAGGGGTCATGGGGCATTGTTAGGACATGTGCCATGGAGCATTGTGATGATAGGAGTCATGGGGCATTGTGATGACAGGGGACATGGAGCATTGTGATCACAAGAGCATGGATCATTGTGAGGCAAGGGTCATGGGCCAGTGTGATGACATGGGGTATGGAGCATTGTGATGACAATGGTATGTAGCATTGCGATGACAAGGGTCATGAAGCATTGCCATGAGAGTGGTCATGGAGCATTGGGATGCCAGGGGTCATGGAGCACTGTGTTGATAATGGTCATGGCGCATTTTGATGAAACGGGTCACGGAGCACTGTGATGGAAGGGATCATGGAGCATTGTGATGACAGGGGTCATGGGGCATTGTGATGATAAGTGCGTGGAGCATTGTGATGACAGTGGTCACGGAACATTGTGACGATAAGGGCATGGAGCCTAGTGAGGGACAGTCTAGCAGTCTTGGGAGTAAATTCAGTGCCTGAGGTAGGCACAGCATACAGCCTTTAGTTAGCATAAGAGGTAGGATATTAGCTCCGGACAGGGTTAGGGTGAAGGCTAGGAATCGTGTCTGGAAATGACCTAAGGATAGTGTGAAGACCTTTGTTACTGAGAATATCAGGGCCTTATTCAGAACCAGTGTTAGGGCTTCAGGTAGGGACAGTATCAGGGCCTGACTTAGGGAGAGCGACAGGGTCTGAGTGAGGCCTAATGTCAGGCCCTCAGCTGGGGACACTGTCAAGGAGTGACTTAGGAGCAGCATCAGTGCCTTTGTTGGATCAGCTTTAGGCTCTTAGTTAAAGATGACCAGAGCCCTAGTTAGTCACAGCGTCAAGGCCTCAGTTAGGGAAAGCTTCAGGGCCTGAGTTACGGACAGCCTCAGGTCTTCACTTAAAGACAGCGACAGGGCTTTCTTAGGGAGAGTGTCAAGACCTTGGTTAGAAATGGGTCAGGATATTATCTGAGGAGAGTGTCAGGATTTTAATTATTGCTGGCAGCAGGGCCTATATTAGGGACAGATTCTGGGCCTTTGTTAGAGACAGTGTCATGGCCTTAGTTAGGAGTAGTCCGGGCGTTAGTTAGGGAGAGCATTAGGGTTTCAGTCAGCATAAGATGCAGGAGATTATCTCGGGACAGAGTCAGGTTCCAGGCTAGAGATAGTGAAAGGAAATGACCAAGGGATAACGAGAAGACCTTAGTCATTGAGAGCATCAGGGCCTTAGTTAGCAGCAGTGTGAGGGCCTTAAGCAGGACCAGTTCCAGGGCTTGATATACGCACAGCGTCAGAGCCTAACTAAGGTACAGCAACAGGGCCTAAGTGAAGCCTATCTTTGGGGCCTGAGTAAGGGACAGTATCAGGGCATGACTTAGGAGCAGCATAAAGGCCTCTGTAGGATCAGCATTAGGGTCTTCGTTAAAGATATTATCAGGGCCTCTGTTAGGGACAGCCTCAAGGTCTCACATAGGGACAGCGTCAGGCCTTACTTTGGGAAAGTTTCAGGACCTTGGTAAGACATGGGTCAGGATATTAGCTCAGGATAATGTCAGGTGTTCAGATATTGACGGCAGCAGGGCCTTAGTTAGAGGCAGTGTCAGGCCTAAGTTAGGACTAGCAACAGAGCCTTTGTTAGGTACAGTGTCAGTGACGGAGTTAGGTGTAGTGTCAGGGCCTTAGTTAGGGACAGTGTCAGGACCTGCGTTAGGACGAGCCTCCAGGCCTCACTTAGGGACTGGTTCACGGCATCGGACCTAAATTCAGGGCCTCATTTAGGGACAGAATCACAGATTTAGCTTGCATAAGAGGATCTACAGCTGAAAGCAACTTGAACACCACCACAAGCAGATTCAGAAGTGAACCATGCACGCTCCTATGAAGGAATATTCCACAGCAGTTGAGTACATTTTGTTTAAAGTTAATAACACTATAAAAATTATGTTTTTAAGAAAACCATATTCAGAAGATGAAAGAATCTCGTTCTAAAGAATCTCTTTAGCTAATCTCGACATTAGCTAAAGAGAAGGTTAGGTTAAGATCTAGGGATAGTGTCAAGAAATGACTTAGGGATAGTGTCAAGACCTTGGTTACTTAGAGCATCAGGGCCTAATTAAGGACCAGTGAGTGTCAGGGCTTCGGGTAGGGACAGCGTCAGAGCCTGACTTAGGGAGAGCGACAGGGCCTGAGTGAGGCCTAGCGTCAGGGCCTTAGCTAGGGACAGTGTCAGGGCATGACTTAGGAGCAACATAAGAGCCACGGTAGGATCAGCCTCAGGGGCTATGTTAAAGATATTATCAGGGCCTCTGTTAGGGACAGCCTCAAGGCCTCACTTAGGGAGAGCATCAGGGCTTCCTTAGGGAGAGTTTCAGGACCTTGGTAAGAGATGAGTTAGGATATTAGCTCAGGATAATGTCAGGACTTTAGATATTGATGGTAGCAGGGCCTAAGTAAGGGACAGTGTCAAGGCGTTAGTTAGGAGTAGCGGGCCCCTGATAGGTCCAGTGTCAGGTCCTCAGTTAGCAATAGTGTTAGGGCCTTACTTAGGGACAGTGTCAGGGCCAGATGTAGGACGAGCATCTAGGCCTTAGTTCGGGACAGTTTCACGGTCTTGGGACTAAATTCAGTGCCTGAGGCAGGCACAACCTAAGGGCTTCAGTTAGCATAAGAGGCAGGACATTAGCTAGTGACAGTGTCAGTTTAGCATGTAGGGATAGTGTCAGGAAATGACCTAAGGATAGTGTGAAGACCTTTGTTACTGAGACTCTCAGGGCCTTATTCAGAACCAGTGTTAGGGCTTCAGGTAGGGACAGCATCAGAGCCTGACTTAGGGAGAGCGATAGGGTCTGAGTGAGGCCTAGCGTCAGACCCTTAGCTGGGGACACTGTCAGGGCATGACTTAGGAGCAGCATCCCGGCCTCTGTTGGATCAGCCTTAGGGTCTTAGTTAAAGACATGATCAGTGTCTGAGTTAGTCACAGCATCAAGGCCTGAGTTAGTTAGGGAAAGCTGCAGGGCCTCACTTATGGACAGCGTCAGGGCTTACTTTGGGACAGTTTCAGGACCTTGGTAAGACATGGGTCAGGATATTAGCTCCGGATAATGTCAGGACTTTAGATATTGATGGCAGCAGCCCTTAGTTAGAGACAGTGTCAGGCCCTGAGTTACGACTAGCATCAGAGCCTTTGTTAGGTACACTTTACGGGACTGAGTTAGGAGTAGAGTCAGGGCCTTAGTTAGTGACATTGTCAGGGCCTGACTTCGGGAGAGCGACAGGGCCTGAGTGAGGCCTAGCATCAGGCCCTTTGCTGGGCACACTGTCAGGGCATGACTTTGGAGCAGCATCAGCGTCTTTGCTGGATCAGCATTAAGGTCTTCGTGAAATACATGATCAGGGCCTGAGTTAGTCACAGCTTCAAGGCTTCAGTTAAGGAAAGCTTCAGGGCCTGAGTTAGGGACAGCCTCAGGTCTTCACTTACGGACAGCGTCAGGGCTTACTTTGGGACAGTTTCAGGACCTTGGAAAGACATAGGTCAGGATATTAGCTCAGGATAATGTCAGGACTTTACATACTGATGGCAGCAGGGCCTTAGTTACAGACCGTTTCAGGGCCTGAGTTAGGCCTAGCATCAGTGACTTTGTTAGGTACAGTGTAAGGGACTGAGTTAGGAGTAGTGTCAGGGCCTTGCTTAGGGACAGTGTCAGGGTCTGAGTTAGGTGTACTGTCAGAGACCTAGTTAGGGACAGTGCTAGGGCCTGAGTTACGATTCGTGTCAAGGCCTTATTTAGGACCAATTTCAGGGCCTTAGTTTGGGCTAGCATCAGAGCCATTGTTAGGAATCGTACGAGGGCCTGAGTTAGGCGTACTGTCAGGGCCTTAGCTAGGGACAGTGTTAGGGCCTGAGTTAGGATTAGTGTCAAGGCCTTATTTAAGACCAATTTTAGGGCTTAAGTTTGGACTAGCAACAGAGCCTTTGTTAGGTATCATTTCGGGGCCGAAGTTAGGTGTAGTGTCAGGGCCATTGTTAGGGACAGTATCAGGGCCTGACTTACGAGAAGTTCAGGGCCTTAGCCAGGGAAAGGGTCAGGGCCTTAGTAAGGGATATTATCAGGACCTGAATTAGCAGTAGTGTCAAAAATCCTTAGTGAGGAAAGTTAGGAATAAGTCAGGACTCAGGCCCTGACACTGTCCTTAACTAAGGCCCTGACACTACTCGTAACACAGGCCCTGATCTGATTCCTATCATAGGCCCTGACACTACTCGTAACACAGGCCCTGATCTGATTCCTATCATAGGCCCTGACACTGGTCTTAACTAAGGCCCTGACACTGGCCCTAACTAAAGCTGTGACGTTACTCTTAACTCAGGCACTGACACTGTCCCTAACAAAGCCTCTGACACTACTCTTAACTCAGGCCCTGACACTGTCTCTAACTAAGGCCCTGATACTACTACGAACTCAGCACTGGCACTGTCCCTAACTTAGGCCCTGACTCTACTCCTAACTCAGGAACTGACACTGTCACTAACTAAGGCCCTGACACTGTTCATAACTCACACCCTAACACTCCTCCTAAATCATGCCCTGGCAATGTCCCTAACTAAGGCCTTGACACTATTCCTAACTCAGGCACTGATACAATACCTAAGGAAGGCCCTGACATTACTCCGAACTCAGGCTCTGAAAAGGTCCCTAACTAAGGCTGACAAAACTCCTAACTCAGGCACTGACACTGTCCCAAAATAAGGCCCTGAATCTATTCCTAACTGAGGCGCTGATACAATACCTAACGAAGGCACTGATGCTACTCCTAACTAAGGCCCTGACACTACTCCTAACTCAGGCAATGACACAGTCCATAACTAAGGCCCTGACACTATTCCCAACTCAGGCACTGACAGTGTATGTAATAAAACCCTGACACTACACCTAACTCAGGCACTGACAGTGTCCCTAACAAGGGCCCTCACACTACTCCCAACTCAGTCACTGACATTTTCCCTAATTGAGGCAATGATACTACTCCCAACTCAGGAACTAAGGCTCTGGATCATTGTGATGACAAGCGCCATGGAGCACTGTGATGACAAGGGTCATGGAGAATTGTGATGACAAGGGCCATGGAGCATTGTGATGACAGAGTTCATGGGGCATTGTGATGAAAGTGGTCATGGAGCATTGTGATGAAAATGGTCATGGAGCATTGTGATGCAAGTGGTCATGGAGGATTGTGATGAAAAGCGCTATGGAGGATTGTGATGACAGGGGTCATGGAGCATTGTGAGGACAAGTGCCATGGAGCATTGTGATGATAGGCGTCATGGGGCATTGTGATGACAGGGATCTTGGAGCTTTGTGGTGAAAGGTGTCATGGTACATTGTGATTACAACGACCTGGAGCATTGTGATGACAAGGGTCATGGAGCATTGTGATGACAATCACCATGGATCATTGTGATTAGTGGGGTAATGGAGCATTGTCATGAAAGGGGTCATGGATCATTGTGATTACAGGGAATCGAGGAGCATTGTTTTGACAAGCTCCAGGGATCATCGTGATGAAAGGGGAAAAGGAGAATTGTGATGAAAGGAATCATGGATCATTGTGATGACAGCGATCATGGAGCATTGTTATGACAAGAGCGAAGGAGCACTGTGATGAGAAGGGCCATGGATCATGGTGATGACAGGGGTCAGGGAGCATTGTAATGACAGGGCTCATGGAGCATTGTGATGACAATGGTCATGGAGAATTTTGATGAAAGGGGTCATGGAGCATTGTGCTGAAAGTGGTCATGGATCTTTGTGATGACATGCACCAGGGAGCATTGTGATGACAAGGGCCATGGATCATTGTGATGACAGTGGTTATGGAGCATTGTGATGAAAGGTGTCATGGCTCATTGTGATGACAGGGGGCCTGGAGCATTGTGATGACAGGGTTCATGGGGCATTGTGATGACAAGGGCCTTGGAGCATTGTGATGAAAGTGGTCATATGGCATTTTGAATGATAGGGGCCATGGAACATTGTGATGACAAGTGTCATGGAGCCTTGTAATGACAGGGTGCATGGAACATTGTGATGTCACCGCCATGTAGCATTTTAGACAAGGGTCAAGGAGTATTGTGATGATAAGTGCGTGGAACATTGCGAAGACAGGTGTCATGGAGCATTGTGATGATAAGGGCATGGAACCTTGTGATGACAGGGGGCATGGAACATTGTAATGAAAGGGGGCATGGAGCATTGTGATGACAGGGGGAATGGAGCATTGTGATGAAAAGGGCATGGAGCCTTGTGAGACAAGTCTCATGGAGCATTGTGTTGAGAGTGGGCTTGGAGCATGGTGGTGACAGGGGGCATGAAACTTTGTGATGACAATGGCATGGAGCATTGTGAGAAAAGTGTTAAGGAGAGCTGTGATGAAAGGGGTCATGGAAGACTCTGATTACAGGGGACATGGAGCATTGTATTGACAAAGACAAGTAGCATTGTGATGACATGGCTCAGGGAGCATTGTGGGGAAATGGGTCATGGGGCACTGTGATGACAGGGGTTATGGAGCATTGTGATGAAAGCGGCCATGGAACATTGTGATGAAAGGGGTCAAGGATCATTGTGATTACAGGGATCATGGAGCATTGTGATGACAAGTGCCAAGGATCACTCTGAGGAAAGGGGTAGTGGAGAATTGTTATCAAAGGGGTCATGGATCATGGTGATTCCAGTGGTCATGGAGCCTTGTGATGACAAGCGCCATGGAGCTTTGTGATGACAAGAGCCATGGAGCATTGTAAGGAAAGGGGTCCTGGAGCATTGTGATGAACGTGGTCATGGATCTTTGTTATGACAATGTTCATGGCGCATTTTGATGAAAAGGGTCATGGAGCATTGTGATGGAAGAGGTCATCGGGCATTGTGATGAGAAGGGCCATGGAGCATTGTGATGAAAGGGTTCATGGAGCACTGTGATGATAAGGCCATGAAGCCCTGTGATCAAAATGGTCATGGAGCATTGTGATGAAAAGGGGTCATGGAGCATTGTGATGAACAGGGCACATGGAGCATTGTGATGAAAGTGGTCATGGAGCATTGTGATGAAAGGGGCCATGGGGCATTGTGATGACAAGGGGTCATGGAGCATTGTGATGACAAGCGCCATGGGGCATTGTGATGGCAAGAGCCATGGAATATTGTGATGAAAAGGGTCATGGACCACTGTGCTGAATGTGGTCATGGAGCATTGTGATGCACAGCGCCATAGAGCATTGTGATGACAAGCGTCATGGAGCTTTGTGATGAAATGTCTCATGGAACATTGTGATGACAGGGGTCGTGGAGCATTGTGATTACATTGAACATGGAGCATTGTGATGATAAAGGCCATGGAGCATTGTGATGAGAAGGGCATGGAGCATTGTGATGACAAAAGTCATAGAGCAGTGCGATGAAAGGATTAATGGAGCATTGTCATGAAAGGGTTCATGGAGCATTGTGATGACAGGGGGCATGGAGCACTGTGATGAAAGGGGTTATGGATCACTGTGATTACAGGGGTAATTGTGATGCATTGTGAAGAACGGGGACATGAGACAGGGGTAATGGAGCATTCTGATGAAAGTTTTCATGGCTCATTGTGATGAAAAGGGGCATTGAGCATTGTAAGGAAAAGGGTTATGGAGCACTGTGATTACAGGGGTAATTTAGAGCATTGTGATAAACGGGGACATGGAGCAATTTGATGACAGGGGTAATGGGGCATTGTGAGGACAAGGGCCATGAAGCATTGTGATGACAGGGGTCATTTGGCTTTGTGAATGACAGGGGACCTGGAGCTTTGTGATGACAAGGGTAATGGAGCATTGTGATGACCGGGGTCATGGAGCATTGTGATGACAGGGGGCATGGAGCATTGTGATCACAAGAGCATGGAACATTGTGAGACAAGGGTCATGGGCCAATGTGATGACATGGGGTATGGAGCATTGTGATGACAATGGTATGTAGCATTGCGATGACAAGGGTCATGAAGCATTGCAATGAGAGTGGTCATGGAGCTTTGGGATGCCAGGGGTCATGGAGCATTGTGATGACAATGGTCATGGCGCATTTTGATGAAAGGGGTCACGGAGCATTGTGATGGAAGGGGTCATGGAGCATTGTGATGACAGGGGTCATGGGGCATTGTGATGATAAGGGCGTGGAGCATTGTGATGACAGTGGTCACGGAAGATTGTGACGATAAGGTCATGGAGCTTAGTGAGGGACAGTCTAGCGGTCTTGGGACTAAATTCAGTGCCTGAGGTAGGCACAGCATAAGGTCTTTAGTTAGCATAAGACGTAGGATAGTAGCTCGGGACAGGGTTAGGGTGAAGGCTAGGAATCGTGTCAGGAAATGACCTAAGGATAGTGTGAAGACCTTTGTTACTGAGAATATCAGGGCCTTATTCAGAACCAATGTTAGTGCTTCAGGTAGGGACAGTATCAGGGCCTGACTTAGGGAGAGCGACAGGGTCTGAGTGAGGCCTAATGTCAGGCCCTCAGCTGGGGACACTGTCAGGGAGTGACTTAGGAGCAGCATCAGTGCCTTTGTTGGATCAGCTTTAGGCTCTTAGTTAAAGATGACCAGAGCCCTCGTTAGTCACAACGTCAAGGCCTCAGTTAGGGAAAGCTTCAGGGCCTGAGTTACGGACAGCCTCAGGTCTTCACTTAAAGACAGCGACAGGGCTTTCTTAGGGAGAGTGTCAAGACCTTGGTTAGAAATGGGTCAGGATATTATCTCAGGAGAGTGTCAGGATTTTAGTTATTGCTGGCAGCAGGGCCTATATTAGGGACAGATTCTGGGCCTTTGTTAGAGACAGTGTCATGGCCTTAGTTAGGAGTAGTCAGGGCCTTAGTTAGGGAGAGCATTAGGGTTTCAGTCAGCATAAGATGCAGGAGATTATCTCGGGACAGAGTCAGGTTCCAGGCCAGAGATAGTGAAAGGAAATGACCAAGGGATAACGAGAAGACCTTAGTCATTGAGAGCATCAGGGCCTTAGTTAGCAGCAGCGTGAGGGCCTTAATCAGGACCAGTGCCAGGGCTTGATGTACGGACAGCGTCAGAGCCTAACTAAGGTACAGCAACAGGGCCTAAGTGAGGCCTATCTTTGGGGCCAGAGTAAGGGACAGTATCAGGGCATGACTTAGGAGCAGCATAAAGGCCTCTGTAGGATCAGCATTAGGGTCTTCATTAAAGATATTATCAGGGCCTCTGTTAGGGACAGCCTCAAGGTCTCACTTAGGGACAGCGTCAGGGCTTACTTTGGGAAAGTTTCAGGACCTTGGTAAGACATGGGTCAGGATATTAGCTCAGGATAATGTCAGGTGTTCAGATATTGACGGCAGCAGGGCCTTAGTTAGAGGCAGTGTCAGGCCTAAGTTAGGACTAGCATCAGAGCCTTTGTTAGGTACAGTGTCAGTGACTGAGTTAGGTGTAGTGTCAGGGCCTTAGTTCGAGACAGTGTCAGCACTTGCGTTAGGACGCGCCTCCAGGCCTCAGTTAGGGACAGGTTCACGGCTTCGGACCTAAATTCAGGGCCTCATTTAGGGACAGAATCACAGATTTAGCTAGCATAAGAGGATCTACAGCTGAAAGCAACTTGAACACCACCACAAGCAGATGCAGAAGTGAACCATGCACGCTCCTATGAAGGACTATTCCACAGCAGTTGAGTACATTTTGTTTAAAGTTAGTAACACTATAAAAATTATGTTTTTAAGAAAACCATATTCAGAAGATGAAAGAATCTCGTTCTAAAGAATCTCTTTAGCTAATCTCGACATTAGCTAAAGAGAAGGTTAGGTTAAGATCTAGGGAGAGTGTCAGGAAATGACCTAGGGATAGTGTCAAGACCTTGGTTACTTAGAGCATCAGGGCCTAATTAAGGACCAGTGAGTGTCAGGGCTTCGGGTAGGGACAGCGTCAGAGCCTGACTTAGGGAGAGCGACAGGGCCTGAGTGAGGCCTAGCGTCAGGGCCTTAGCTAGGGACTGTGTCAGGGCATGACTTAGGAGCAACATAAGAGCCACAGTAGGATCAGCCTCAGGGGCTATGTTAAAGATATTATCAGGGCCTCTGTTAGGGACAGCCTCAAGGCCTCACTTAGGAAGAGCATCAGGGCTTCCTTAGGGAGAGTTTCAGGACCTTGGTAAGAGATGAGTTAGGATATTAGCTCAGGATAATGTCAGGACTTTAGATATTGATGGTAGCAGGGCCTAAGTAAGGGACAGTGTCAAGGCGTTAGTTAGGAGTAGCGGGCCCCTGATAGGTCCAGTGTCAGGTCCTCAGTTAGCAATAGTGTTAGGGCCTTAGTTAGGGACAGTGTCAGGGCCAGATGTAGGACGAGCATCTAGGCCTTAGTTCGGGACAATTTCACGGTCTTGGGACTAAATTCAGTGCCTGAGGCAGGCACAACCTAAGGGCTTCAGTCAGCATAAGAGGCAGGACATTAGCTAGTGACAGTGTCAGTTTAGCATGTAGGGATAGTGTCAGGAAATGACCTAAGGATAGTGTGAAGACCTTTGTTACTGAGACTCTCAGGGCCTTATTCAGAACCAGTGTTAGGGCTTCAGGTAGGGACAGCATCAGAGCCTGACTTAGGGAGAGCGATAGGGTCTGAGTGAGGCCTAGTGTCAGACCCTTAGCTGGGGACACTGTCAGGGCATGACTTAGGAGCAGCATCCCGGCCTCTGTTGGATCAGCCTTAGGGTCTTAGTTAAAGACATGATCAGTGTCTGAGTTAGTCACAGCATCAAGGCCTGAGTTAGTTAGGGAAAGCTGCAGGGCCTCACTTATGGACAGCGTCAGGGCTTACTTTGGGACAGTTTCAGGACCTTGGTAAGACATGGGTCAGGATATTAGCTCCGGATAATGTCAGGACTTTAGATATTGATGGCAGCAGCCCTTAGTTAGAGACAGTGTCAGGCCCTGAGTTATGACTAGCATCAGAGCCTTTGTTAGGTACACTTTACGGGACTGAGTTAGGAGTAGAGTCAGGGCCTTAGTTAGTGACATTGTCAGGGCCTGACTTCGGGAGAGCGACAGGGCCTGAGTGAGGCCTAGCATCAGGCCCTTTGCTGGGCACACTGTCAGGGCATGACTTTGGAGCAGCATCAGCGTCTTTGCTGGATCAGCATTAAGGTCTTCGTGAAATACATGATCAGGGCCTGAGTTAGTCACAGCTTCAAGGCTTCAGTTAAGGAAAGCTTCAGGGCCTGAGTTAGGGACAGCCTCAGGTCTTCACTTACGGACAGCGTCAGGGCTTACTTTGGGACAGTTTCAGGACCTTGGAAAGACATAGGTCAGGATATTAGCTCAGGATAATGTCAGGACTTTACATACTGATGGCAGCAGGGCCTTAGTTACAGACCGTTTCAGGGCCTGAGTTAGGCCTAGCATCAGTGACTTTGTTAGGTACAGTGTAAGGGACTGAGTTAGGAGTAGTGTCAGGGCCTTGCTTAGGGACAGTGTCAGGGTCTGAGTTAGGTGTACTGTCAGAGACCTAGTTAGGGACAGTGCTAGGGCCTGAGTTACGATTCGTGTCAAGGCCTTATTTAGGACCAATTTCAGGGCCTTAGTTTGGGCTAGCATCAGAGCCATTGTTAGGAATCGTACGAGGGCCTGAGTTAGGCGTACTGTCAGGGCCTTAGCTAGGGACAGTGTTAGGGCCTGAGTTAGGATTAGTGTCAAGGCCTTATTTAAGACCAATTTTAGGGCTTTAGTTTGGACTAGCAACAGAGCCTTTGTTAGGTATCATTTCGGGGCCGAAGTTAGGTGTAGTGTCAGGGCCATTGTTAGGGACAGTATCAGGGCCTGACTTAGGAAAAGTTCAGGGCCTTAGCCAGGGAAAGGGTCAGGGCCTTAGTAAGGGATATTATCAGGACCTGAATTAGCAGTAGTGTCAAAAATCCTTAGTGAGGAAAGTTAGGAATAAGTCAGGACTCAGGCCCTGACACTGTCCTTAACTAAGGCCCTGACACTACTCGTAACACAGGCCCTGATCTGATTCCTATCATAGGCCCTGACACTACTCGTAACACAGGCCCTGATCTGATTCCTATCATAGGCCCTGACACTGGTCTTAACTAAGGCCCTGACACTGGCCCTAACTAAAGCTGTGACGTTACTCTTAACTCAGGCACTGACACTGTCCCTAACAAAGCCTCTGACACCACTCCTAACTCAGGCCCTGACACTGTCTCTAACTAAGGCCCTGATACTACTACGAACTCAGCACTGGCACTGTCCCTAACTTAGGCCCTGACTCTACTCCTAACTCAGGAACTGACACTGTCACTAACTAAGGCCCTGACACTGCTGATAACTCACACCCTAACACTCCTCCTAAATCATGCCCTGGCAATGTCCCTAACTAAGGCCTTGACACTATTCCTAACTCAGGCACTGATACAATACCTAAGGAAGGCCCTGACATTACTCCGAACTCAGGCTCTGAAAAGGTCCCTAACTAAGGCTGACAAAACTCCTAACTCAGGCACTGACACTGTCCCAAAATAAGGCCCTGAATCTATTCCTAACTGAGGCGCTGATACAATACCTAACGAAGGCACTGATGCTACTCCTAACTAAGGCCCTGACACTACTCCTAACTCAGGCAATGACACAGTCCATTACTAAGGCCCTGACACTATTCCCAACTCAGGCACTGACAGTGTATGTAATAAAACCCTGACACTACACCTAACTCAGGCACTGACAGTGTCCCTAACAAGGGCCCTCACACTACTCCCAACTCAGTCACTGACATTTTCCCTAATTGAGGCAATGATACTACTCCCAACTCAGGAACTAAGGCTCTGGATCATTGTGATGACAAGCGCCATGGAGCACTGTGATGACAAGGGTCATGGAGAATTGTGATGACAAGTGCATGGAGCATTGTGATGACAGAGTTCATGGGGCTTTGTGATGAAAGTGGTCATGGAGCATTGTGATGAAAATGGTCATGGAGCATTGTGATGAAAGTGGTCATGGAGGATTGTGATGAAAAGCGCTATGGAGGATTGTGATGACAGGGGTCATGGAGCATTGTGAGGACAAGTGCCATGGAGCATTGTGATGATAGGCGTCATGGGGCATTGTGATGACAGGGATCTTGGAGCTTTGTGGTGAAAGGTGTCATGGTACATTGTGATTACAACGACCTGGAGCATTGTGATGACAAGGGTCATGGAGCATTGTGATGACAATCACCATGGATCATTGTGATTAGTGGGGTAATGGAGCATTGTCATGAAAGGGGTCATGGATCATTGTGATTACAGGGAATCGAGGAGCATTGTTTTGACAAGCTCCAGGGATCATCGTGATGAAAGGGGAAAAGGAGAATTGTGATGAAAGGAATCATGGATCATTGTGATGACAGCGATCATGGAGCATTGTTATGACAAGAGTGAAGGAGCACTGTGATGAGAAGGGCCATGGATCATGGTGATGACAGGGGTCAGGGAGCATTGTAATGACAGGGCTCATGGAGCATTGTGATGACAATGGTCATGGAGAATTTTGATGAAAGGGGTCATGGAGCATTGTGCTGAAAGTGGTCATGGATCTTTGTGATGACATGCACCAGGGAGCATTGTGATGACAAGGGCCATGGATCATTGTGATGACAGTGGTTATGGAGCATTGTGATGAAAGGTGTCATGGCTCATTGTGATGACAGGGGGCCTGGAGCATTGTGATGACAGGGTTCATGGGGCATTGTGATGACAAGGGCCTTGGAGCATTGTGATGAAAGTGGTCATATGGCATTTTGAATGATAGGGGCCATGGAACATTGTGATGACAAGTGTCATGGAGCCTTGTAATGACAGGGTGCATGGAACATTGTGATGTCACCACCATGTAGCATTTTAGACAAGGGTCAAGGAGTATTGTGATGATAAGTGCGTGGAACATTGCGAAGACAGGTGTCATGGAGCATTGTGATGATAAGGGCATGGAACCTTGTGATGACAGGGGGCATGGAACATTGTAATGAAAGGGGGCATGGAGCATTGTGATGACAGGGGGAATGGAGCATTGTGATGAAAAGGACATGGAGCCTTGTGAGACAAGTCTCATGGAGCATTGTGTTGAGAGTGGGCTTGGAGCATGGTGGTGACAGGGGGCATGAAACTTTGTGATGACAATGGCATGGAGCATTGTGAGAAAAGTGTTAAGGAGAGCTGTGATGAAAGGGGTCATGGAAGACTCTGATTACAGGGGACATGGAGCATTGTATTGACAAAGACAAGTAGCATTGTGATGACATGGCTCAGGGAGCATTGTGGGGAAATGGGTCATGGGGCACTGTGATGACAGGGGTTATGGAGCATTGTGATGAAAGCGGCCATGGAACATTGTGATGAAAGGGGTCAAGGATCATTGTGATTACAGGGATCATGGAGCATTGTGATGACAAGTGCCAAGGATCACTCTGAGGAAAGGGGTAATGGAGAATTGTTATCAAAGGGGTCATGGATCATGGTGATTCCAGTGGTCATGGAGCCTTGTGATGACAAGCGCCATGGAGCTTTGTGATGACAAGAGCCATGGAGCATTGTAAGGAAAGGGGTCCTGGAGCATTGTGATGAACGTGGTCATGGATCTTTGTTATGACAATGTTCATGGCGCATTTTGATGAAAAGGGTCATGGAGCATTGTGATGGAAGTGGTCATCGGGCATTGTGATGAGAAGGGCCATGGAGCATTGTGATGAAAGGGTTCATGGAGCACTGTGATGATAAGGCCATGAAGCCCTGTGATCAAAATGGTCATGGAGCATTGTGATGAAAAGGGGTCATGGAGCATTGTGATGAACAGGGCACATGGAGCATTGTGATGAAAGTGGTCATGGAGCATTGTGATGAAAGGGGCCATGGGGCATTGTGATGACAAGGGGTCATGGAGCATTGTGATGACAAGCGCCATGGGGCATTGTGATGGCAAGAGCCATGGAATATTGTGATGAAAAGGGTCATGGACCACTGTGCTGAATGTGGTCATGGAGCATTGTGATGCACAGCGCCATAGAGCATTGTGATGACAAGCGTCATGGAGCTTTGTGATGAAATGTCTCATGGAACATTGTGATGACAGGGGTCGTGGAGCACTGTGATTACATTGAACATGGAGCATTGTGATGATAAAGGCCATGGAGCATTGTGATGAGAAGGGCATGGAGCATTGTGATGACAAAAGTCATAGAGCAGTGCGATGAAAGGATTAATGGAGCATTGTCATGAAAGGGTTCATGGAGCATTGTGATGACAGGGGGCATGGAGCACTGTGATGAAAGGGGTTATGGATCACTGTGATTACAGGGGTAATTGTGATGCATTGTGAAGAACGGGGACATGAGACAGGGGTAATGGAGCATTCTGATGAAAGTTTTCATGGCTCATTGTGATGAAAAGGGGCATTGAGCATTGTAAGGAAAAGGGTTATGGAGCACTGTGATTACAGGGGTAATTTAGAGCATTGTGATAAACGGGGACATGGAGCAATTTGATGACAGGGGTCATGGGGCATTGTGAGGACAAGGGCCATGAAGCATTGTGATGACAGGGGTCATTTGGCTTTGTGAATGACAGGGGACCTGGAGCTTTGTGATGACAAGGGTAATGGAGCATTGTGATGACCGGGGTCATGGAGCATTGTGATGACAGGGGGCATGGAGCATTGTGATCACAAGAGCATGGAACATTGTGAGACAAGGGTCATGGGCCAATGTGATGACATGGGGTATGGAGCATTGTGATGACAATGGTATGTAGCATTGCGATGACAAGGGTCATGAAGCATTGCAATGAGAGTGGTCATGGAGCTTTGGGATGCCAGGGGTCATGGAGCATTGTGATGACAATGGTCATGGCGCATTTTGATGAAAGGGGTCACGGAGCATTGTGATGGAAGGGGTCATGGAGCATTGTGATGACAGGGGTCATGGGGCATTGTGATGATAAGGGCGTGGAGCATTGTGATGACAGTGGTCACGGAAGATTGTGACGATAAGGTCATGGAGCTTAGTGAGGGACAGTCTAGCGGTCTTGGGACTAAATTCAGTGCCTGAGGTAGGCACAGCATAAGGTCTTTAGTTAGCATAAGACGTAGGATAGTAGCTCGGGACAGGGTTAGGGTGAAGGCTAGGAATCGTGTCAGGAAATGACCTAAGGATAGTGTGAAGACCTTTGTTACTGAGAATATCAGGGCCTTATTCAGAACCAATGTTAGTGCTTCAGGTAGGGACAGTATCAGGGCCTGACTTAGGGAGAGCGACAGGGTCTGAGTGAGGCCTAATGTCAGGCCCTCAGCTGGGGACACTGTCAGGGAGTGACTTAGGAGCAGCATCAGTGCCTTTGTTGGATCAGCTTTAGGCTCTTAGTTAAAGATGACCAGAGCCCTCGTTAGTCACAACGTCAAGGCCTCAGTTAGGGAAAGCTTCAGGGCCTGAGTTACGGACAGCCTCAGGTCTTCACTTAAAGACAGTGACAGGGCTTTCTTAGGGAGAGTGTCAAGACCTTGGTTAGAAATGGGTCAGGATATTATCTCAGGAGAGTGTCAGGATTTTAGTTATTGCTGGCAGCAGGGCCTATATTAGGGACAGATTCTGGGCCTTTGTTAGAGACAGTGTCATGGCCTTAGTTAGGAGTAGTCAGGGCCTTAGTTAGGGAGAGCATTAGGGTTTCAGTCAGCATAAGATGCAGGAGATTATCTCGGGACAGAGTCAGGTTCCAGGCCAGAGATAGTGAAAGGAAATGACCAAGGGATAACGAGAAGACCTTAGTCATTGAGAGCATCAGGGCCTTAGTTAGCAGCAGCGTGAGGGCCTTAATCAGGACCAGTGCCAGGGCTTGATGTACGGACAGCGTCAGAGCCTAACTAAGGTACAGCAACAGGGCCTAAGTGAGGCCTATCTTTGGGGCCAGAGTAAGGGACAGTATCAGGGCATGACTTAGGAGCAGCATAAAGGCCTCTGTAGGATCAGCATTAGGGTCTTCATTAAAGATATTATCAGGGCCTCTGTTAGGGACAGCCTCAAGGTCTCACTTAGGGAGAGCGTCAGGGCTTACTTTGGGAAAGTTTCAGGACCTTGGTAAGACATGGGTCAGGATATTAGCTCAGGATAATGTCAGGTGTTCAGATATTGATGGCAGCAGGGCCTTAGTTAGAGGCAGTGTCAGGCCTAAGTTAGGACTAGCATCAGAGCCTTTGTTAGGTACAGTGTCAGTGACTGAGTTAGGTGTAGTGTCAGGGCCTTAGTTCGAGACAGTGTCAGCACTTGCGTTAGGACGCGCCTCCAGGCCTCAGTTAGGGACAGGTTCACGGCTTCGGACCTAAATTCAGGGCCTCATTTAGGGACAGAATCACAGATTTAGCTAGCATAAGAGGATCTACAGCTGAAAGCAACTTGAACACCACCACAAGCAGATGCAGAAGTGAACCATGCACGCTCCTATGAAGGACTATTCCACAGCAGTTGAGTACATTTTGTTTAAAGTTAGTAACACTATAAAAATTATGTTTTTAAGAAAACCATATTCAGAAGATGAAAGAATCTCGTTCTAAAGAATCTCTTTAGCTAATCTCGACATTAGCTAAAGAGAAGGTTAGGTTAAGATCTAGGGAGAGTGTCAGGAAATGACCTAGGGATAGTGTCAAGACCTTGGTTACTTAGAGCATCAGGGCCTAATTAAGGACCAGTGAGTGTCAGGGCTTCGGGTAGGGACAGCGTCAGAGCCTGACTTAGGGAGAGCGACAGGGCCTGAGTGAGGCCTAGCGTCAGGGCCTTAGCTAGGGACAGTGTCAGGGCATGACTTAGGAGCAACATAAGAGCCACGGTAGGATCAGCCTCAGGGGCTATGTTAAAGATATTATCAGGGCCTCTGTTAGGGACAGCCTCAAGGCCTCACTTAGGGAGAGCATCAGGGCTTCCTTAGGGAGAGTTTCAGGACCTTGGTAAGAGATGAGTTAGGATATTAGCTCAGGATAATGTCAGGACTTTAGATATTGATGGTAGCAGGGCCTAAGTAAGGGACAGTGTCAAGGCGTTAGTTAGGAGTAGCGGGCCCCTGATAGGTCCAGTGTCAGGTCCTCAGTTAGCAATAGTGTTAGGGCCTTAGTTAGGGACAGTGTCAGGGCCAGATGTAGGACGAGCATCTAGGCCTTAGTTCGGGACAATTTCACGGTCTTGGGACTAAATTCAGTGCCTGAGGCAGGCACAACCTAAGGGCTTCAGTCAGCATAAGAGGCAGGACATTAGCTAGTGACAGTGTCAGTTTAGCATGTAGGGATAGTGTCAGGAAATGACCTAAGGATAGTGTGAAGACCTTTGTTACTGAGACTCTCAGGGCCTTATTCAGAACCAGTGTTAGGGCTTCAGGTAGGGACAGCATCAGAGCCTGACTTAGGGAGAGCGATAGGGTCTGAGTGAGGCCTAGTGTCAGACCCTTAGCTGGGGACACTGTCAGGGCATGACTTAGGAGCAGCATCCCGGCCTCTGTTGGATCAGCCTTAGGGTCTTAGTTAAAGACATGATCAGTGTCTGAGTTAGTCACAGCATCAAGGCCTGAGTTAGTTAGGGAAAGCTGCAGGGCCTCACTTATGGACAGCGTCAGGGCTTACTTTGGGACAGTTTCAGGACCTTGGTAAGACATGGGTCAGGATATTAGCTCCGGATAATGTCAGGACTTTAGATATTGATGGCAGCAGCCCTTAGTTAGAGACAGTGTCAGGCCCTGAGTTATGACTAGCATCAGAGCCTTTGTTAGGTACAGTTTACGGGACTGAGTTAGGAGTAGAGTCAGGGCCTTAGTTAGTGACATTGTCAGGGCCTGACTTCGGGAGAGCGACAGGGCCTGAGTGAGGCCTAGCATCAGGCCCTTTGCTGGGCACACTGTCAGGGCATGACTTTGGAGCAGCATCAGCGTCTTTGCTGGATCAGCATTAAGGTCTTCGTGAAATACATGATCAGGGCCTGAGTTAGTCACAGCTTCAAGGCTTCAGTTAAGGAAAGCTTCAGGGCCTGAGTTAGGGACAGCCTCAGGTCTTCACTTACGGACAGCGTCAGGGCTTACTTTGGGACAGTTTCAGGACCTTGGAAAGACATAGGTCAGGATATTAGCTCAGGATAATGTCAGGACTTTACATACTGATGGCAGCAGGGCCTTAGTTACAGACCGTTTCAGGGCCTGAGTTAGGCCTAGCATCAGTGACTTTGTTAGGTACAGTGTAAGGGACTGAGTTAGGAGTAGTGTCAGGGCCTTGCTTAGGGACAGTGTCAGGGTCTGAGTTAGGTGTACTGTCAGAGACCTAGTTAGGGACAGTGCTAGGGCCTGAGTTACGATTCGTGTCAAGGCCTTATTTAGGACCAATTTCAGGGCCTTAGTTTGGGCTAGCATCAGAGCCATTGTTAGGAATCGTACGAGGGCCTGAGTTAGGCGTACTGTCAGGGCCTTAGCTAGGGACAGTGTTAGGGCCTGAGTTAGGATTAGTGTCAAGGCCTTATTTAAGACCAATTTTAGGGCTTTAGTTTGGACTAGCAACAGAGCCTTTGTTAGGTATCATTTCGGGGCCGAAGTTAGGTGTAGTGTCAGGGCCATTGTTAGGGACAGTATCAGGGCCTGACTTAGGAAAAGTTCAGGGCCTTAGCCAGGGAAAGGGTCAGGGCCTTAGTAAGGGATATTATCAGGACCTGAATTAGCAGTAGTGTCAAAAATCCTTAGTGAGGAAAGTTAGGAATAAGTCAGGACTCAGGCCCTGACACTGTCCTTAACTAAGGCCCTGACACTACTCGTAACACAGGCCCTGATCTGATTCCTATCATAGGCCCTGACACTACTCGTAACACAGGCCCTGATCTGATTCCTATCATAGGCCCTGACACTGGTCTTAACTAAGGCCCTGACACTGGCCCTAACTAAAGCTGTGACGTTACTCTTAACTCAGGCACTGACACTGTCCCTAACAAAGCCTCTGACACCACTCCTAACTCAGGCCCTGACACTGTCTCTAACTAAGGCCCTGATACTACTACGAACTCAGCACTGGCACTGTCCCTAACTTAGGCCCTGACTCTACTCCTAACTCAGGAACTGACACTGTCACTAACTAAGGCCCTGACACTGCTGATAACTCACACCCTAACACTCCTCCTAAATCATGCCCTGGCAATGTCCCTAACTAAGGCCTTGACACTATTCCTAACTCAGGCACTGATACAATACCTAAGGAAGGCCCTGACATTACTCCGAACTCAGGCTCTGAAAAGGTCCCTAACTAAGGCTGACAAAACTCCTAACTCAGGCACTGACACTGTCCCAAAATAAGGCCCTGAATCTATTCCTAACTGAGGCGCTGATACAATACCTAACGAAGGCACTGATGCTACTCCTAACTAAGGCCCTGACACTACTCCTAACTCAGGCAATGACACAGTCCATTACTAAGGCCCTGACACTATTCCCAACTCAGGCACTGACAGTGTATGTAATAAAACCCTGACACTACACCTAACTCAGGCACTGACAGTGTCCCTAACAAGGGCCCTCACACTACTCCCAACTCAGTCACTGACATTTTCCCTAATTGAGGCAATGATACTACTCCCAACTCAGGAACTAAGGCTCTGGATCATTGTGATGACAAGCGCCATGGAGCACTGTGATGACAAGGGTCATGGAGAATTGTGATGACAAGTGCATGGAGCATTGTGATGACAGAGTTCATGGGGCTTTGTGATGAAAGTGGTCATGGAGCATTGTGATGAAAATGGTCATGGAGCATTGTGATGAAAGTGGTCATGGAGGATTGTGATGAAAAGCGCTATGGAGGATTGTGATGACAGGGGTCATGGAGCATTGTGAGGACAAGTGCCATGGAGCATTGTGATGATAGGCGTCATGGGGCATTGTGATGACAGGGATCTTGGAGCTTTGTGGTGAAAGGTGTCATGGTACATTGTGATTACAACGACCTGGAGCATAGTGATGACAAGGGTCATGGAGCATTGTGATGACAATCACCATGGATCATTGTGATTAGTGGGGTAATGGAGCATTGTCATGAAAGGGGTCATGGATCATTGTGATTACAGGGAATCGAGGAGCATTGTTTTGACAAGCTCCAGGGATCATCGTGATGAAAGGGGAAAAGGAGAATTGTGATGAAAGGAATCATGGATCATTGTGATGACAGCGATCATGGAGCATTGTTATGACAAGAGCGAAGGAGCACTGTGATGACAAGGGCCATGGATCATGGTGATGACAGGGGTCAGGGAGCATTGTAATGACAGGGCTCATGGAGCATTGTGATGACAATGGTCATGGAGAATTTTGATGAAAGGGGTCATGGAGCATTGTGCTGAAAGTGGTCATGGATCTTTGTGATGACATGCACCAGGGAGCATTGTGATGACAAGGGCCATGGATCATTGTGATGACAGTGGTTATGGAGCATTGTGATGAAAGGTGTCATGGCTCATTGTGATGACAGGGGGCCTGGAGCATTGTGATGACAGGGTTCATGGGGCATTGTGATGACAAAGGCCTTGGAGCATTGTGATGAAAGTGGTCATATGGCATTTTGAATGATAGCTGCCATGGAACATTGTGATGACAAGTGTCATGGAGCCTTGTAATGACAGGGTGCATGGAACATTGTGATGTCACCGCCATGTAGCATTTTAGACAAGGGTCAAGGAGTATTGTGATGATAAGTGCGTGGAACATTGCGAAGACAGGTGTCATGGAGCATTGTGATGATAAGGGCATGGAACCTTGTGATGACAGGGGGCATGGAACATTGTAATGAAAGGGGGCATGGAGCATTGTGATGACAGGGGGAATGGAGCATTGTGATGAAAAGGGCATGGAGCCTTGTGAGACAAGTCTCATGGAGCATTGTGTTGAGAGTGGGCTTGGAGCATTGTGGTGACAGGGGGCATGAAACTTTGTGATGACAATGGCATGGAGCATTGTGAGAAAAGTGTTAAGGAGAGCTGTGATGAAAGGGGTCATGGAAGACTCTGATTACAGGGGACATGGAGCATTGTAATGACAAAGACAAATAGCATTGTGATGACATGGCTCAGGGAGCATTGTGGGGAAATGGGTCATGGGGCATTGTGATGACAGGGGTTATGGAGCATTGTGATGAAAGCGGCCATGGAACATTGTGATGAAAGGGGTCAAGGATCATTGTGATTACAGGGATCATGGAGCATTGTGATGACAAGTGCCAAGGATCACTCTGAGGAAAGGGGTAATGGAGAATTGTTATCAAAGGGGTCATGGATCATGGTGATTCCAGTGGTCATGGAGCCTTGTGATGACAAGCGCCATGGAGCTTTGTGATGACAAGAGCCATGGAGCATTGTAAGGAAAGGGGTCCTGGAGCATTGTGATGAACGTGGTCATGGATCTTTGTTATGACAATGTTCATGGCGCATTTTGATGAAAAGGGTCATGGAGCATTGTGATGGAAGTGGTCATCGGGCATTGTGATGAGAAGGGCCATGGAGCATTGTGATGAAAGGGTTCATGGAGCACTGTGATGATAAGGGCATGAAGCCTTGTGATCAAAATGGTCATGGAGCATTGTGATGAAAAGGGGTCATGGAGCATTGTGATGAACAGGGCACATGGAGCATTGTGATGAAAGTGGTCATGGAGCATTGTGATGAAAGGGGCCATGGGGCATTGTGATGACAAGGGGTCATGGAGCATTGTGATGACAAGCGCCATGGGGCATTGTGATGGCAAGAGCCATGGAATATTGTGATGAAAAGGGTCATGGACCACTGTGCTGAATGTGGTCATCGAGCATTGTGATGCACAGCGCCATGGAGCATTGTGATGACAAGCGTCATGGAGCTTTGTGATGAAATGTCTCATGGAACATTGTGATGACAGGGGTCGTGGAGCACTGTGATTACATTGAACATGGAGCATTGTGATGACAAAGGCCATGGAGCATTGTGATGAGAAGGGCATGGAGCATTGTGATGACAAAAGTCATAGAGCAGTGCGATGAAAGGATTAATGGAGCATTGTGATGAAAGGGTTCATGGAGCATTGTGATGACAGGGGGCATGGAGCACTGTGATGAAAGGGGTTATGGAGCACTGTGATTACAGGGGTAATTGTGATGCATTGTGAAGAACGGGGACATGAGACAGGGGTAATGGAGCATTCTGATGAAAGTTTTCATGGCTCATTGTGATGAAAAGGGGCATTGAGCATTGTAAGGAAAAGGGTTATGGAGCACTGTGATTACAGGGGTAATTTAGAGCATTGTGATAAACGGGGACATGGAGCAATTTGATGACAGGGGTCATGGGGCATTGTGAGGACAAGGGCCATGAAGCATTGTGATGACAGGGGTCATTTGGCTTTGTGAATGACAGGGGACCTGGAGCTTTGTGATGACAATGGTAATGGAGCATTGTGATGACCGGGGTCATGGAGCATTGTGATGACAGGGGGCATGGAGCATTGTGATCACAAGAGCATGGAACATTGTGAGACAAGGGTCATGGGCCAATGTGATGACATGGGGTATGGAGCATTGTGATGACAATGGTATGTAGCATTGCGATGACAAGGGTCATGAAGCATTGCAATGAGAGTGGTCATGGAGCTTTGGGATGCCAGGGGTCATGGAGCATTGTGATGACAATGGTCATGGCGCATTTTGATGAAAGGGGTCACGGAGCATTGTGATGGAAGGGGTCATGGAGCATTGTGATGACAGGGGTCATGGGGCATTGTGATGATAAGGGCGTGGAGCATTGTGATGACAGTGGTCACGGAAGATTGTGACGATAAGGTCATGGAGCTTAGTGAGGGACAGTCTAGCGGTCTTGGGACTAAATTCAGTGCCTGAGGTAGGCACAGCATAAGGTCTTTAGTTAGCATAAGACGTAGGATAGTAGCTCGGGACAGGGTTAGGGTGAAGGCTAGGAATCGTGTCAGGAAATGACCTAAGGATAGTGTGAAGACCTTTGTTACTGAGAATATCAGGGCCTTATTCAGAACCAATGTTAGTGCTTCAGGTAGGGACAGTATCAGGGCCTGACTTAGGGAGAGCGACAGGGTCTGAGTGAGGCCTAATGTCAGGCCCTCAGCTGGGGACACTGTCAGGGAGTGACTTAGGAGCAGCATCAGTGCCTTTGTTGGATCAGCTTTAGGCTCTTAGTTAAAGATGACCAGAGCCCTCGTTAGTCACAACGTCAAGGCCTCAGTTAGGGAAAGCTTCAGGGCCTGAGTTACGGACAGCCTCAGGTCTTCACTTAAAGACAGCGACAGGGCTTTCTTAGGGAGAGTGTCAAGACCTTGGTTAGAAATGGGTCAGGATATTATCTCAGGAGAGTGTCAGGATTTTAGTTATTGCTGGCAGCAGGGCCTATATTAGGGACAGATTCTGGGCCTTTGTTAGAGACAGTGTCATGGCCTTAGTTAGGAGTAGTCAGGGCCTTAGTTAGGGAGAGCATTAGGGTTTCAGTCAGCATAAGATGCAGGAGATTATCTCGGGACAGAGTCAGGTTCCAGGCCAGAGATAGTGAAAGGAAATGACCAAGGGATAACGAGAAGACCTTAGTCATTGAGAGCATCAGGGCCTTAGTTAGCAGCAGCGTGAGGGCCTTAATCAGGACCAGTGCCAGGGCTTGATGTACGGACAGCGTCAGAGCCTAACTAAGGTACAGCAACAGGGCCTAAGTGAGGCCTATCTTTGGGGCCAGAGTAAGGGACAGTATCAGGGCATGACTTAGGAGCAGCATAAAGGCCTCTGTAGGATCAGCATTAGGGTCTTCATTAAAGATATTATCAGGGCCTCTGTTAGGGACAGCCTCAAGGTCTCACTTAGGGACAGCGTCAGGGCTTACTTTGGGAAAGTTTCAGGACCTTGGTAAGACATGGGTCAGGATATTAGCTCAGGATAATGTCAGGTGTTCAGATATTGACGGCAGCAGGGCCTTAGTTAGAGGCAGTGTCAGGCCTAAGTTCGGACTAGCATCAGAGCCTTTGTTAGGTACAGTGTCAGTGACTGAGTTAGGTGTAGTGTCAGGGCCTTAGTTCGAGACAGTGTCAGCACTTGCGTTAGGACGCGCCTCCAGGCCTCAGTTAGGGACAGGCTCACAGCTTCGGACCTAAATTCAGGGCCTCATTTAGGGACAGAATCACAGATTTAGCTAGCATAAGAGGATCTACAGCTGAAAGCAACTTGAACACCACCACAAGCAGATGCAGAAGTGAACCATGCACGCTCCTATGAAGGACTATTCCACAGCAGTTGAGTACATTTTGTTTAAAGTTAGTAACACTATAAAAATTATGTTTTTAAGAAAACCATATTCAGAAGATGAAAGAATCTCGTTCTAAAGAATCTCTTTAGCTAATCTCGACATTAGCTAAAGAGAAGGTTAGGTTAAGATCTAGGGAGAGTGTCAGGAAATGACCTAGGGATAGTGTCAAGACCTTGGTTACTTAGAGCATCAGGGCCTAATTAAGGACCAGTGAGTGTCAGGGCTTCGGGTAGTGACAGCGTCAGAGCCTGACTTAGGGAGAGCGACAGGGCCTGAGTGAGGCCTAGCGTCAGGGCCTTAGCTAGGGACAGTGTCAGGGCATGACTTAGGAGCAACATAAGAGCCACGGTAGGATCAGCCTCAGGGGCTATGTTAAAGATATTATCAGGGCCTCTGTTAGGGACAGCCTCAAGGCCTCACTTAGGGAGAGCATCAGGGCTTCCTTAGGGAGAGTTTCAGGACCTTGGTAAGAGATGAGTTAGGATATTAGCTCAGGATAATGTCAGGACTTTAGATATTGATGGTAGCAGGGCCTAAGTAAGGGACAGTGTCAAGGCGTTAGTTAGGAGTAGCGGGCCCCTGATAGGTCCAGTGTCAGGTCCTCAGTTAGCAATAGTGTTAGGGCCTTAGTTAGGGACAGTGTCAGGGCCAGATGTAGGACGAGCATCTAGGCCTTAGTTCGGGACAATTTCACGGTCTTGGGACTAAATTCAGTGCCTGAGGCAGGCACAACCTAAGGGCTTCAGTCAGCATAAGAGGCAGGACATTAGCTAGTGACAGTGTCAGTTTAGCATGTAGGGATAGTGTCAGGAAATGACCTAAGGATAGTGTGAAGACCTTTGTTACTGAGACTCTCAGGGCCTTATTCAGAACCAGTGTTAGGGCTTCAGGTAGGGACAGCATGAGAGACTGACTTAGGGAGAGCGATAGGGTCTGAGTGAGGCCTAGCGTCAGACCCTTAGCTGGGGACACTGTCAGGGCATGACTTAGGAGCAGCATCCCGGCCTCTGTTGGATCAGCCTTAGGGTCTTAGTTAAAGACATGATCAGTGTCTGAGTTAGTCACAGCATCAAGGCCTGAGTTAGTTAGGGAAAGCTGCAGGGCCTCACTTATGGACAGCGTCAGGGCTTACTTTGGGACAGTTTCAGGACCTTGGTAAGACATGGGTCAGGATATTAGCTCCGGATAATGTCAGGACTTTAGATATTGATGGCAGCAGCCCTTAGTTAGAGACAGTGTCAGGCCCTGAGTTACGACTAGCATCAGAGCCTTTGTTAGGTACATTTTACGGGACTGAGTTAGGAGTAGAGTCAGGGCCTTAGTTAGTGACATTGTCAGGGCCTGACTTCGGGAGAGCGACAGGGCCTGAGTGAGGCCTAGCATCAGGCCCTTTGCTGGGCACACTGTCAGGGCATGACTTTGGAGCAGCATCAGCGTCTTTGCTGGATCAGCATTAAGGTCTTCGTGAAATACATGATCAGGGCCTGAGTTAGTCACAGCTTCAAGGCTTCAGTTAAGGAAAGCTTCAGGGCCTGAGTTAGGGACAGCCTCAGGTCTTCACTTACGGACAGCGTCAGGGCTTACTTTGGGACAGTTTCAGGACCTTGGAAAGACATAGGTCAGGATATTAGCTCAGGATAATGTCAGGACTTTACATACTGATGGCAGCAGGGCCTTAGTTACAGACCGTTTCAGGGCCTGAGTTAGGCCTAGCATCAGTGACTTTGTTAGGTACAGTGTAAGGGACTGAGTTAGGAGTAGTGTCAGGGCCTTGCTTAGGGACAGTGTCAGGGTCTGAGTTAGGTGTACTGTCAGAGACCTAGTTAGGGACAGTGCTAGGGCCTGAGTTACGATTCGTGTCAAGGCCTTATTTAGGACCAATTTCAGGGCCTTAGTTTGGGCTAGCATCAGAGCCATTGTTAGGAATCGTACGAGGGCCTGAGTTAGGCGTACTGTCAGGGCCTTAGCTAGGGACAGTGTTAGGGCCTGAGTTAGGATTAGTGTCAAGGCCTTATTTAAGACCAATTTTAGGGCTTTAGTTTGGACTAGCAACAGAGCCTTTGTTAGGTATCATTTCGGGGCCGAAGTTAGGTGTAGTGTCAGGGCCATTGTTAGGGACAGTATCAGGGCCTGACTTAGGAAAAGTTCAGGGCCTTAGCCAGGGAAAGAGTCAGGGCCTTAGTAAGGGATATTATCAGGACCTGAATTAGCAGTAGTGTCAAAAATCCTTAGTGAGGAAAGTTAGGAATAAGTCAGGACTCAGGCCCTGACACTGTCCTTAACTAAGGCCCTGACACTACTCGTAACACAGGCCCTGATCTGATTCCTATCATAGGCCCTGACACTACTCGTAACACAGGCCCTGATCTGATTCCTATCATAGGCCCTGACACTGGTCTTAACTAAGGCCCTGACACTGGCCCTAACTAAAGCTGTGACGTTACTCTTAACTCAGGCACTGACACTGTCCCTAACAAAGCCTCTGACACCACTCCTAACTCAGGCCCTGACACTGTCTCTAACTAAGGCCCTGATACTACTACGAACTCAGCACTGGCACTGTCCCTAACTTAGGCCCTGACTCTACTCCTAACTCAGGAACTGACACTGTCACTAACTAAGGCCCTGACACTGCTGATAACTCACACCCTAACACTCCTCCTAAATCATGCCCTGGCAATGTCCCTAACTAAGGCCTTGACACTATTCCTAACTCAGGCACTGATACAATACCTAAGGAAGGCCCTGACATTACTCCGAACTCAGGCTCTGAAAAGGTCCCTAACTAAGGCTGACAAAACTCCTAACTCAGGCACTGACACTGTCCCAAAATAAGGCCCTGAATCTATTCCTAACTGAGGCGCTGATACAATACCTAACGAAGGCACTGATGCTACTCCTAACTAAGGCCCTGACACTACTCCTAACTCAGGCAATGACACAGTCCATTACTAAGGCCCTGACACTATTCCCAACTCAGGCACTGACAGTGTATGTAATAAAACCCTGACACTACACCTAACTCAGGCACTGACAGTGTCCCTAACAAGGGCCCTCACACTACTCCCAACTCAGTCACTGACATTTTCCCTAATTGAGGCAATGATACTACTCCCAACTCAGGAACTAAGGCTCTGGATCATTGTGATGACAAGCGCCATGGAGCACTGTGATGACAAGGGTCATGGAGAATTGTGATGACAAGTGCATGGAGCATTGTGATGACAGAGTTCATGGGGCTTTGTGATGAAAGTGGTCATGGAGCATTGTGATGAAAATGGTCATGGAGCATTGTGATGAAAGTGGTCATGGAGGATTGTGATGAAAAGCGCTATGGAGGATTGTGATGACAGGGGTCATGGAGCATTGTGAGGACAAGTGCCATGGAGCATTGTGATGATAGGCGTCATGGGGCATTGTGATGACAGGGATCTTGGAGCTTTGTGGTGAAAGGTGTCATGGTACATTGTGATTACAACGACCTGGAGCATAGTGATGACAAGGGTCATGGAGCATTGTGATGACAATCACCATGGATCATTGTGATTAGTGGGGTAATGGAGCATTGTCATGAAAGGGGTCATGGATCATTGTGATTACAGGGAATCGAGGAGCATTGTTTTGACAAGCTCCAGGGATCATCGTGATGAAAGGGGAAAAGGAGAATTGTGATGAAAGGAATCATGGATCATTGTGATGACAGCGATCATGGAGCATTGTTATGACAAGAGCGAAGGAGCACTGTGATGACAAGGGCCATGGATCATGGTGATGACAGGGGTCAGGGAGCATTGTAATGACAGGGCTCATGGAGCATTGTGATGACAATGGTCATGGAGAATTTTGATGAAAGGGGTCATGGAGCATTGTGCTGAAAGTGGTCATGGATCTTTGTGATGACATGCACCAGGGAGCATTGTGATGACAAGGGCCATGGATCATTGTGATGACAGTGGTTATGGAGCATTGTGATGAAAGGTGTCATGGCTCATTGTGATGACAGGGGGCCTGGAGCATTGTGATGACAGGGTTCATGGGGCATTGTGATGACAAAGGCCTTGGAGCATTGTGATGAAAGTGGTCATATGGCATTTTGAATGATAGCTGCCATGGAACATTGTGATGACAAGTGTCATGGAGCCTTGTAATGACAGGGTGCATGGAACATTGTGATGTCACCGCCATGTAGCATTTTAGACAAGGGTCAAGGAGTATTGTGATGATAAGTGCGTGGAACATTGCGAAGACAGGTGTCATGGAGCATTGTGATGATAAGGGCATGGAACCTTGTGATGACAGGGGGCATGGAACATTGTAATGAAAGGGGGCATGGAGCATTGTGATGACAGGGGGAATGGAGCATTGTGATGAAAAGGGCATGGAGCCTTGTGAGACAAGTCTCATGGAGCATTGTGTTGAGAGTGGGCTTGGAGCATTGTGGTGACAGGGGGCATGAAACTTTGTGATGACAATGGCATGGAGCATTGTGAGAAAAGTGTTAAGGAGAGCTGTGATGAAAGGGGTCATGGAAGACTCTGATTACAGGGGACATGGAGCATTGTAATGACAAAGACAAATAGCATTGTGATGACATGGCTCAGGGAGCATTGTGGGGAAATGGGTCATGGGGCATTGTGATGACAGGGGTTATGGAGCATTGTGATGAAAGCGGCCATGGAACATTGTGATGAAAGGGGTCAAGGATCATTGTGATTACAGGGATCATGGAGCATTGTGATGACAAGTGCCAAGGATCACTCTGAGGAAAGGGGTAATGGAGAATTGTTATCAAAGGGGTCATGGATCATGGTGATTCCAGTGGTCATGGAGCCTTGTGATGACAAGCGCCATGGAGCTTTGTGATGACAAGAGCCATGGAGCATTGTAAGGAAAGGGGTCCTGGAGCATTGTGATGAACGTGGTCATGGATCTTTGTTATGACAATGTTCATGGCGCATTTTGATGAAAAGGGTCATGGAGCATTGTGATGGAAGTGGTCATCGGGCATTGTGATGAGAAGGGCCATGGAGCATTGTGATGAAAGGGTTCATGGAGCACTGTGATGATAAGGGCATGAAGCCTTGTGATCAAAATGGTCATGGAGCATTGTGATGAAAAGGGGTCATGGAGCATTGTGATGAACAGGGCACATGGAGCATTGTGATGAAAGTGGTCATGGAGCATTGTGATGAAAGGGGCCATGGGGCATTGTGATGACAAGGGGTCATGGAGCATTGTGATGACAAGCGCCATGGGGCATTGTGATGGCAAGAGCCATGGAATATTGTGATGAAAAGGGTCATGGACCACTGTGCTGAATGTGGTCATCGAGCATTGTGATGCACAGCGCCATGGAGCATTGTGATGACAAGCGTCATGGAGCTTTGTGATGAAATGTCTCATGGAACATTGTGATGACAGGGGTCGTGGAGCACTGTGATTACATTGAACATGGAGCATTGTGATGACAAAGGCCATGGAGCATTGTGATGAGAAGGGCATGGAGCATTGTGATGACAAAAGTCATAGAGCAGTGCGATGAAAGGATTAATGGAGCATTGTGATGAAAGGGTTCATGGAGCATTGTGATGACAGGGGGCATGGAGCACTGTGATGAAAGGGGTTATGGAGCACTGTGATTACAGGGGTAATTGTGATGCATTGTGAAGAACGGGGACATGAGACAGGGGTAATGGAGCATTCTGATGAAAGTTTTCATGGCTCATTGTGATGAAAAGGGGCATTGAGCATTGTAAGGAAAAGGGTTATGGAGCACTGTGATTACAGGGGTAATTTAGAGCATTGTGATAAACGGGGACATGGAGCAATTTGATGACAGGGGTCATGGGGCATTGTGAGGACAAGGGCCATGAAGCATTGTGATGACAGGGGTCATTTGGCTTTGTGAATGACAGGGGACCTGGAGCTTTGTGATGACAATGGTAATGGAGCATTGTGATGACCGGGGTCATGGAGCATTGTGATGACAGGGGGCATGGAGCATTGTGATCACAAGAGCATGGAACATTGTGAGACAAGGGTCATGGGCCAATGTGATGACATGGGGTATGGAGCATTGTGATGACAATGGTATGTAGCATTGCGATGACAAGGGTCATGAAGCATTGCAATGAGAGTGGTCATGGAGCTTTGGGATGCCAGGGGTCATGGAGCATTGTGATGACAATGGTCATGGCGCATTTTGATGAAAGGGGTCACGGAGCATTGTGATGGAAGGGGTCATGGAGCATTGTGATGACAGGGGTCATGGGGCATTGTGATGATAAGGGCGTGGAGCATTGTGATGACAGTGGTCACGGAACATTGTGACGATAAGGTCATGGAGCTTAGTGAGGGACAGTCTAGCGGTCTTGGGACTAAATTCAGTGCCTGAGGTAGGCACAGCATAAGGTCTTTAGTTAGCATAAGACGTAGGATAGTAGCTCGGGACAGGGTTAGGGTGAAGGCTAGGAATCGTGTCAGGAAATGACCTAAGGATAGTGTGAAGACCTTTGTTACTGAGAATATCAGGGCCTTATTCAGAACCAATGTTAGTGCTTCAGGTAGGGACAGTATCAGGGCCTGACTTAGGGAGAGCGACAGGGTCTGAGTGAGGCCTAATGTCAGGCCCTCAGCTGGGGACACTGTCAGGGAGTGACTTAGGAGCAGCATCAGTGCCTTTGTTGGATCAGCTTTAGGCTCTTAGTTAAAGATGACCAGAGCCCTCGTTAGTCACAACGTCAAGGCCTCAGTTAGGGAAAGCTTCAGGGCCTGAGTTACGGACAGCCTCAGGTCTTCACTTAAAGACAGCGACAGGGCTTTCTTAGGGAGAGTGTCAAGACCTTGGTTAGAAATGGGTCAGGATATTATCTCAGGAGAGTGTCAGGATTTTAGTTATTGCTGGCAGCAGGGCCTATATTAGGGACAGATTCTGGGCCTTTGTTAGAGACAGTGTCATGGCCTTAGTTAGGAGTAGTCAGGGCCTTAGTTAGGGAGAGCATTAGGGTTTCAGTCAGCATAAGATGCAGGAGATTATCTCGGGACAGAGTCAGGTTCCAGGCCAGAGATAGTGAAAGGAAATGACCAAGGGATAACGAGAAGACCTTAGTCATTGAGAGCATCAGGGCCTTAGTTAGCAGCAGCGTGAGGGCCTTAATCAGGACCAGTGCCAGGGCTTGATGTACGGACAGCGTCAGAGCCTAACTAAGGTACAGCAACAGGGCCTAAGTGAGGCCTATCTTTGGGGCCAGAGTAAGGGACAGTATCAGGGCATGACTTAGGAGCAGCATAAAGGCCTCTGTAGGATCAGCATTAGGGTCTTCATTAAAGATATTATCAGGGCCTCTGTTAGGGACAGCCTCAAGGTCTCACTTAGGGACAGCGTCAGGGCTTACTTTGGGAAAGTTTCAGGACCTTGGTAAGACATGGGTCAGGATATTAGCTCAGGATAATGTCAGGTGTTCAGATATTGACGGCAGCAGGGCCTTAGTTAGAGGCAGTGTCAGGCCTAAGTTAGGACTAGCATCAGAGCCTTTGTTAGGTACAGTGTCAGTGACTGAGTTAGGTGTAGTGTCAGGGCCTTAGTTCGAGACAGTGTCAGCACTTGCGTTAGGACGCGCCTCCAGGCCTCAGTTAGGGACAGGCTCACAGCTTCGGACCTAAATTCAGGGCCTCATTTAGGGACAGAATCACAGATTTAGCTAGCATAAGAGGATCTACAGCTGAAAGCAACTTGAACACCACCACAAGCAGATGCAGAAGTGAACCATGCACGCTCCTATGAAGGACTATTCCACAGCAGTTGAGTACATTTTGTTTAAAGTTAGTAACACTATAAAAATTATGTTTTTAAGAAAACCATATTCAGAAGATGAAAGAATCTCGTTCTAAAGAATCTCTTTAGCTAATCTCGACATTAGCTAAAGAGAAGGTTAGGTTAAGATCTAGGGAGAGTGTCAGGAAATGACCTAGGGATAGTGTCAAGACCTTGGTTACTTAGAGCATCAGGGCCTAATTAAGGACCAGTGAGTGTCAGGGCTTCGGGTAGTGACAGCGTCAGAGCCTGACTTAGGGAGAGCGACAGGGCCTGAGTGAGGCCTAGCGTCAGGGCCTTAGCTAGGGACAGTGTCAGGGCATGACTTAGGAGCAACATAAGAGCCACGGTAGGATCAGCCTCAGGGGCTATGTTAAAGATATTATCAGGGCCTCTGTTAGGGACAGCCTCAAGGCCTCACTTAGGGAGAGCATCAGGGCTTCCTTAGGGAGAGTTTCAGGACCTTGGTAAGAGATGAGTTAGGATATTAGCTCAGGATAATGTCAGGACTTTAGATATTGATGGTAGCAGGGCCTAAGTAAGGGACAGTGTCAAGGCGTTAGTTAGGAGTAGCGGGCCCCTGATAGGTCCAGTGTCAGGTCCTCAGTTAGCAATAGTGTTAGGGCCTTAGTTAGGGACAGTGTCAGGGCCAGATGTAGGACGAGCATCTAGGCCTTAGTTCGGGACAATTTCACGGTCTTGGGACTAAATTCAGTGCCTGAGGCAGGCACAACCTAAGGGCTTCAGTCAGCATAAGAGGCAGGACATTAGCTAGTGACAGTGTCAGTTTAGCATGTAGGGATAGTGTCAGGAAATGACCTAAGGATAGTGTGAAGACCTTTGTTACTGAGACTCTCAGGGCCTTATTCAGAACCAGTGTTAGGGCTTCAGGTAGGGACAGCATGAGAGACTGACTTAGGGAGAGCGATAGGGTCTGAGTGAGGCCTAGCGTCAGACCCTTAGCTGGGGACACTGTCAGGGCATGACTTAGGAGCAGCATCCCGGCCTCTGTTGGATCAGCCTTAGGGTCTTAGTTAAAGACATGATCAGTGTCTGAGTTAGTCACAGCATCAAGGCCTGAGTTAGTTAGGGAAAGCTGCAGGGCCTCACTTATGGACAGCGTCAGGGCTTACTTTGGGACAGTTTCAGGACCTTGGTAAGACATGGGTCAGGATATTAGCTCCGGATAATGTCAGGACTTTAGATATTGATGGCAGCAGCCCTTAGTTAGAGACAGTGTCAGGCCCTGAGTTACGACTAGCATCAGAGCCTTTGTTAGGTACATTTTACGGAACTGAGTTAGGAGTAGAGTCAGGGCCTTAGTTAGTGACATTGTCAGGGCCTGACTTCGGGAGAGCGACAGGGCCTGAGTGAGGCCTAGCATCAGGCCCTTTGCTGGGCACACTGTCAGGGCATGACTTTGGAGCAGCATCAGCGTCTTTGCTGGATCAGCATTAAGGTCTTCGTGAAATACATGATCAGGGCCTGAGTTAGTCACAGCTTCAAGGCTTCAGTTAAGGAAAGCTTCAGGGCCTGAGTTAGGGACAGCCTCAGGTCTTCACTTACGGACAGCGTCAGGGCTTACTTTGGGACAGTTTCAGGACCTTGGAAAGACATAGGTCAGGATATTAGCTCAGGATAATGTCAGGACTTTACATACTGATGGCAGCAGGGCCTTAGTTACAGACCGTTTCAGGGCCTGAGTTAGGCCTAGCATCAGTGACTTTGTTAGGTACAGTGTAAGGGACTGAGTTAGGAGTAGTGTCAGGGCCTTGCTTAGGGACAGTGTCAGGGTCTGAGTTAGGTGTACTGTCAGAGACCTAGTTAGGGACAGTGCTAGGGCCTGAGTTACGATTCGTGTCAAGGCCTTATTTAGGACCAATTTCAGGGCCTTAGTTTGGGCTAGCATCAGAGCCATTGTTAGGAATCGTACGAGGGCCTGAGTTAGGCGTACTGTCAGGGCCTTAGCTAGGGACAGTGTTAGGGCCTGAGTTAGGATTAGTGTCAAGGCCTTATTTAAGACCAATTTTAGGGCTTTAGTTTGGACTAGCAACAGAGCCTTTGTTAGGTATCATTTCGGGGCCGAAGTTAGGTGTAGTGTCAGGGCCATTGTTAGGGACAGTATCAGGGCCTGACTTAGGAAAAGTTCAGGGCCTTAGCCAGGGAAAGGGTCAGGGCCTTAGTAAGGGATATTATCAGGACCTGAATTAGCAGTAGTGTCAAAAATCCTTAGTGAGGAAAGTTAGGAATAAGTCAGGACTCAGGCCCTGACACTGTCCTTAACTAAGGCCCTGACACTACTCGTAACACAGGCCCTGATCTGATTCCTATCATAGGCCCTGACACTACTCGTAACACAGGCCCTGATCTGATTCCTATCATAGGCCCTGACACTGGTCTTAACTAAGGCCCTGACACTGGCCCTAACTAAAGCTGTGACGTTACTCTTAACTCAGGCACTGACACTGTCCCTAACAAAGCCTCTGACACCACTCCTAACTCAGGCCCTGACACTGTCTCTAACTAAGGCCCTGATACTACTACGAACTCAGCACTGGCACTGTCCCTAACTTAGGCCCTGACTCTACTCCTAACTCAGGAACTGACACTGTCACTAACTAAGGCCCTGACACTGCTGATAACTCACACCCTAACACTCCTCCTAAATCATGCCCTGGCAATGTCCCTAACTAAGGCCTTGACACTATTCCTAACTCAGGCACTGATACAATACCTAAGGAAGGCCCTGACATTACTCCGAACTCAGGCTCTGAAAAGGTCCCTAACTAAGGCTGACAAAACTCCTAACTCAGGCACTGACACTGTCCCAAAATAAGGCCCTGAATCTATTCCTAACTGAGGCGCTGATACAATACCTAACGAAGGCACTGATGCTACTCCTAACTAAGGCCCTGACACTACTCCTAACTCAGGCAATGACACAGTCCATTACTAAGGCCCTGACACTATTCCCAACTCAGGCACTGACAGTGTATGTAATAAAACCCTGACACTACACCTAACTCAGGCACTGACAGTGTCCCTAACAAGGGCCCTCACACTACTCCCAACTCAGTCACTGACATTTTCCCTAATTGAGGCAATGATACTACTCCCAACTCAGGAACTAAGGCTCTGGATCATTGTGATGACAAGCGCCATGGAGCACTGTGATGACAAGGGTCATGGAGAATTGTGATGACAAGTGCATGGAGCATTGTGATGACAGAGTTCATGGGGCTTTGTGATGAAAGTGGTCATGGAGCATTGTGATGAAAATGGTCATGGAGCATTGTGATGAAAGTGGTCATGGAGGATTGTGATGAAAAGCGCTATGGAGGATTGTGATGACAGGGGTCATGGAGCATTGTGAGGACAAGTGCCATGGAGCATTGTGATGATAGGCGTCATGGGGCATTGTGATGACAGGGATCTTGGAGCTTTGTGGTGAAAGGTGTCATGGTACATTGTGATTACAACGACCTGGAGCATAGTGATGACAAGGGTCATGGAGCATTGTGATGACAATCACCATGGATCATTGTGATTAGTGGGGTAATGGAGCATTGTCATGAAAGGGGTCATGGATCATTGTGATTACAGGGAATCGAGGAGCATTGTTTTGACAAGCTCCAGGGATCATCGTGATGAAAGGGGAAAAGGAGAATTGTGATGAAAGGAATCATGGATCATTGTGATGACAGCGATCATGGAGCATTGTTATGACAAGAGCGAAGGAGCACTGTGATGACAAGGGCCATGGATCATGGTGATGACAGGGGTCAGGGAGCATTGTAATGACAGGGCTCATGGAGCATTGTGATGACAATGGTCATGGAGAATTTTGATGAAAGGGGTCATGGAGCATTGTGCTGAAAGTGGTCATGGATCTTTGTGATGACATGCACCAGGGAGCATTGTGATGACAAGGGCCATGGATCATTGTGATGACAGTGGTTATGGAGCATTGTGATGAAAGGTGTCATGGCTCATTGTGATGACAGGGGGCCTGGAGCATTGTGATGACAGGGTTCATGGGGCATTGTGATGACAAAGGCCTTGGAGCATTGTGATGAAAGTGGTCATATGGCATTTTGAATGATAGCTGCCATGGAACATTGTGATGACAAGTGTCATGGAGCCTTGTAATGACAGGGTGCATGGAACATTGTGATGTCACCGCCATGTAGCATTTTAGACAAGGGTCAAGGAGTATTGTGATGATAAGTGCGTGGAACATTGCGAAGACAGGTGTCATGGAGCATTGTGATGATAAGGGCATGGAACCTTGTGATGACAGGGGGCATGGAACATTGTAATGAAAGGGGGCATGGAGCATTGTGATGACAGGGGGAATGGAGCATTGTGATGAAAAGGGCATGGAGCCTTGTGAGACAAGTCTCATGGAGCATTGTGTTGAGAGTGGGCTTGGAGCATTGTGGTGACAGGGGGCATGAAACTTTGTGATGACAATGGCATGGAGCATTGTGAGAAAGTGTTAAGGAGAGCTGTGATGAAAGGGGTCATGGAAGACTCTGATTACAGGGGACATGGGAGCATTGTAATGACAAAGACAAATAGCATTGTGATGACATGGCTCAGGGAGCATTGTGGGGAAATGGGTCATGGGGCATTGTGATGACAGGGGTTATGGAGCATTGTGATGAAAGCGGCCATGGAACATTGTGATGAAAGGGGTCAAGGATCATTGTGATTACAGGGATCATGGAGCATTGTGATGACAAGTGCCAAGGATCACTCTGAGGAAAGGGGTAATGGAGAATTGTTATCAAAGGGGTCATGGATCATGGTGATTCCAGTGGTCATGGAGCCTTGTGATGACAAGCGCCATGGAGCTTTGTGATGACAAGAGCCATGGAGCATTGTAAGGAAAGGGGTCCTGGAGCATTGTGATGAACGTGGTCATGGATCTTTGTTATGACAATGTTCATGGCGCATTTTGATGAAAAGGGTCATGGAGCATTGTGATGGAAGTGGTCATCGGGCATTGTGATGAGAAGGGCCATGGAGCATTGTGATGAAAGGGTTCATGGAGCACTGTGATGATAAGGGCATGAAGCCTTGTGATCAAAAATGGTCATG